>NC_135233.1:205916964-206221589 GCF_051348905.1 Ranitomeya variabilis
GAAGACAAGAAGAGGACGTCATCTGATGAAGATAGGAGGTGCCGGACCGGACAGCAGCGGGACCGCCCCTGGGTGAGTATAATCTAACTTCTTTTTCTCATCTTTTAGAATACATCGGGGGCTTATCTACAGCATTACAGAATGCTGCAGATAAGCCCCTGATGATGGTGGGCTTAGCTCACCTTCGATTTTGGGGGTGACAGGTTCCCTTTAAATTGGCGAGTGATGTGATCCAGATTAAACCCTCACTCATGATAATGAGGCATCAGAGTTACTCTGGACTCCGTCTGGCCTCTTTTTAGGCATTCACAAAACCATGGTGGACCGCGTTTTTATGAACACCTAAAAAGATGGACACCGCTGGATCATCTTCCACCAGGGATTTCGTCTGAATCACGTATTTCAGAGAATTACTCGGAAACCCCGGTGTAAGCGCTCAACACAGAACGCAAGGTAAATCTGAGCTGAGCCTTACTGCGATCTTTGAGAGGCAGAATGAACAAATGAGCAATAGGTGAAGAATTGGTTTTAATTTTTACACCATTCCACGTGTGGTATAAGTGATTAGGCGACTTTATTCTTCGGGTCGCGGCAATGCCGGCAAGCCGATACTTGCGCCCTGTAAATTATCACCTGGGTGAATCACAGCTCATTAGTTTGGAGATTATTTTAGTGCCTATATCAATCTCATTTGGCCCCCCACTCCATCACGGTGTCTGCTTGGGTTGTGCTGTCAGTTGCACTTCTCATATATATTTATTTTGGGATACACTCCTATTATAGGTTTAACCAACCACTCATCTGTCTGCTGTTTGATCCCAGTCCACAGCCCCTGTACGTTGTGCGATTTGTCCCCCAAACAGAGAAGTTTAAGGCCAACCTACTGTTGTTTCCCCCTGGCTGTGCTGAAGTTGGTGGTGCAGGTCTTACTATGACCGGACGACGAGGCAGTGGAGGAAGCGGAGGAGAAGGAAGCAACCTGGACACAAAAATTCAGCAATCCTAGGTGGTGGTAGGACAAGAGCTAGATGCCTTCCGCCTCTGTCCCAGCCACAACTACATTTACTCAGTGGGCAGTTAGGGAAGTGTAGTGCCCCTGGCCGTGCTTACTAGTCCAGGTATTGGTGGTCATGTAGACCTTGCCACAAATGGCGTTGCACAGTGCGCACCTGATTTGGTCTGCAACATGTTTGTGCAGGGCAACCTGGAAAAGTAGTGGCGGTTGAGAACAACATACTGTAGGACAACCACCACCATCATTTTTCTACAGCTGTCCGTCTCCACCAGCCGGAATGGCAGCATTTGAAAGTCCAACAATTTGGGAATGCCATCATTCAGGACCATTGCTCATGGGTGGCATCTCTTTTCTCGCTCGTGGGCTTGGGGGTATGGAAAGCCAAACACTTCCATGGGATGGTGTGGAGATGCTCGGTGACACTGGTGGTAGTGGTGATGCTGTCACATCCTCTCTTTTTGGGGAGGCAGGTGGCCCTGTTGATCGTGAGCGGGAGAAAGGCAAAGACTGCAGCAGAAGAGTGAGCAGGAGGAGCCTCAGATCTGTCATGCTTTTTAAGGGGTGTACTCCACTGCACCTCGTGCTTGGAATTCAGATGCCTTGTCACACAGGTGGTGCTCAGGCTCAGCACATGTATGCCTCACTTCAGGGTCTAAGCACAGTGTGCAAACCACCTGTTGCTTGTCGGCAGCATATTCCCTGAAGAAATGCCATTCAGGGAGCTCTTTGGAACGGTTTTTGGTGTGCCTACATTAGCAGAGCGGTGGGAAGTAGCAGCCAATGTACTGGCTAGGGTCCGCCTTTGCATCCTGCTCCCTGTTTTGCAGTGCTCATTGGCACGGGGAACATTTCACGGGTGGAGAGAAGAATAGATTTAATGAAATTTCAACCAATTCTTGAAGCAAACATAACACCATCTGTAAAAAAAAAGCTGAAGTTGAAAAGAGGATGGCTTCTACAAATGGATAATGGTCCTAAACACACACATCAAAATCCACACTTAGACTACATCAAAAGGCACAAGCTGAAGGTTTTACAATGGCCCTCACCGTCCCCTAATCTGAACATCATTGAAAATCTGTGGCTAGACCTCAAAAGAGTAAAGGATGCAAGACGGCCCAGGAATCTCACAGAACTGGCAGAATTTTCAAAGGAAGAATGGATGAAAATCCCTGAAACAAGAATTGAAAGACTCTTGGCTGGCTGCAAAAAGTGTTTACAAGCTGGGATACTTTCAAACGTGGGTGCTACTAGGTACTAACCATGCAGGGGCCCCAAAGGAAATGTGTCATCTGTAAACTTTAGGCCTTTTAGAGATCATTTCATCTTCACATTTTCACAATAACAGTAATTTTGACCAAGGGTGCCCAAACTTTTACCTGCCACTGGATATGATCCTTGTTGCATGGTGCATTGTCCTGTTACATATGCCATGCAGTAAACTGCTATTATGGAGGCATGGACTTAGTAGGCGACAATGGTCAGGTAAGGCTAGGTGCACACTCTATCTATGCACTCAGCCTACAGTATACATCCAGAACAGTTTTTTTTTTTTTACATTAGGTCCCTATGGTGACTGTATGTCTTAGAATTCATCCTGACTGTGACACAACTAATGGACATCTATGGTGACTTCTTGGCCTGGGTGGATTGGACGGGTTGTTACCAACATCTGGTGAGAATTTCAGGTCAATAGCACCTTTAGAAATAGATTTACTTAGATAGTAAATAGATTGGTAACGTGTTCAACACTTATTTCACCCACTTTATATCTTAACATAATAAGCCTAGCTTCCCGGTTATCAGACAATATCCTTTGTTGCATACATTTCTAACACTTGTATAGAGGCAGACGACAATAGATCAGTGTGTACAATATAAATGGCAGCTTGTAAAATAGACATACGGTAAGTGCACCACAATATAAACCAACATAAGCACCATATAGCAATAATGATAATGGTGTGTCATGTCACTGAGTGGCCTAGCGGATACTTTAATTGAGCCTTATGGTGTGCTAACACGGGAGTCCCGAAAGAGTGCTCTCTTCTACACTAGACGAGAAAGCTGTTGGGTTAATGTTTGCTCGCCATCGCTGAGAATGGTCTTGGCTTTGACAAGTTATATATAACACGCTCTTGAATCAGTCCTCAGAGATGGGTAAGTGCCGCCTGCGGAGCAGCGACTGTTCTCAGAAACATTCTCCAGCTACGATGAGAGCCGTGTCGGGAGAGGGTCTGCATACGGCGTCCTGAGGCAGCCCGCCTCAGTTTAGTAATTACGGCCTGCAATTACACCCTCTCATGGAAGTCTGTGTTTGCAGTATATACAGAGCCTATAGAGAGGATTTCACCCCCTCGTATAACACCACTGAGTCACGGTGGATTCATTACTTGTTTTTGACATTGATCAGTAAAATAACATGGAGTCTTTTTGTTGAGTTTTCAGAGCAGAAACTCCTAATTTTTGAGGAAGATTTTCCTCTCAGTTTCTGCTAAAAAAACAAAAACTTCAGTGTCGAACAATCAGAAACTAAGTGTGCATGGTGTCCTCTGTCCTAAAATGCAGGCTTTCTTGGTGGCTTTTTACTATATTTTTTTTAACGGGTGTATCTGGGACTTTACAAACGAACATTTAAGCCGTAACAGGCAGGTAGTTGCTACTTACCTACCTGTTGTGCCCGGCGCCGTTAATCCCCGGCACAGACCGCTCCTGCCGGAGATTCAGCTGCCTCTGCTGACGTGACGGAGCGGCACTTTCCAGATAATTCTGACTGACAGCCAGCTCCTCCAGTTAGGCAGCAGGGATCCGGCTGTCAGTCAGAATGACCTTGGCAGTCCCGCCTCACTGACAGCGTGGACTGGGAAATAATCTAACGCTCTGCAGACCTGATGTCAGCAGAGGCAGCTGAATCCCCAGCAGGAGCGGTCTGTAACTGTTCTGTGCCAGGGAAGGACAGCGCCGGGCACAACAGGCAGGTAAGTAGCAACTACCTGCCTGTTAATGCATAGATACATTTTTTGTTTTTTTGCAAAGTCCCGGATACCCCCTTTAAGAGAGCGGGTGTCATCCCAATGAGCAGGATACATTTTTTTAAACAAGGATTCCAAATCCTGGAGTGGTTAAAACAAGTGACCAAAAACTGAACACATGCACAGAAATATGTTTTTCCATAGACATGCATATGTTCATTTTTGTTAAGTTTTTGGGGGGGTTTTCAGGTAGTTTCTGCAGCGGAAAAATGACGTCATAAAACCTTTTAAAAACCATCAAACGTATGAACATATGCATGTCTATGGAAAAACCACATTAAAAGAAGTGACAAACAAGCGCACAGTAACCACTTCGGGGTTCGGAAACCTTGGTTAAAAAAAAAAAAATCTATCATGTTCATTTTTCCACCCAGAAGCTGTCCGCTCTCCTAATAAAAAGACAGCAGCGGCAGCGCTGCCCCAAAAACCATGGCTTCTTCCTGAGAACTTTAAAAGCAGCTTTTTTTTCCTGAAGAGGTTTTGAAAACTGCCAAGTGAATAAACTAAAGTGCGAGTCAATTCTCTGAAGTGTATCCTGGAGGAAACCTCTCCAACCAAACAAGGCGCTGTCCACTGAAAAGGACAATTTAGGAAAAAAAAAACTCTTCAAAACCTTCTCCAAAAAAAGAGCGCATCCTGAAGAAGTTTCCACTTGAAAAACTCATGATTTTTGAACCACTCCAAAAAACTCCATCTAAACGTAGCCCAAGGCTATCTGTACACGGAGGATTTGTGGACCAAAAACTAGTTATGTGCACACAGCATCTTGTGGTTTTTTGTTTTTGTTTTTACATTGCTGTGTACGATGTTACTTTTTTTCCGGGGATTTTCTCCTCTTTTTCAGGCAGTTTCTAGACAGAATCCATCTACAAAAGATGCGGCGTGCACATCGCCACTAAGTAGAAACTCTCCAATTCCTCCAGAAGAACCTCAAAACTTCTATAAGAGCCAAACGATGCTAAATATTTAATGAAACCAAATTAGAAAAATTATTTTTAGCCCAATATACACACATTTAAGTGATAAAAATTGCCCCTTAACATGTCCCATCTCTCCTAAGGACAAACCTGCATGTAAAGGTTGACACTGCAGCCTTGCAGCGCTGGGGTCCTGGGTTCAGATCCCGCCAAGGACAACATCTGCAAGGAGTTTGTATGTTCTCCCAGGGTTCGGTGGGTTTCCTCCGGGTTTTCCAGTTTCCCCCCACACTCCAAGGCCAGGATCTATTTTATACAAGCGGTTTCCTCTGCACACATGGGTATACTTTTCTTTTTTTTACCTGCGTTTCTCAGGAATCGGTGCTGGTAGTCATTGACCACTCTGCTGACGGGGTCGTAGAAGCCATCCCCACAATCATAACAGCCTTCCGGGATTTGTCGAGGGGGATCCAAGTTTGTAAGTTGGGAGCGACCTAAAGATCAAAACAGAGATTTCCCATCCATCTTATTTCCTGCGTCCCTGGACAGTGCGATCCCCACCGCTTCATGTCGTCATTGCACCATGATGACGTGTCGCTTGGAAAGCACCCGCCACCGTCACATGGAGCTGGACGCCACTTGGAGCCTTTACTCACATTGCTACTAAAATCCGATATTTTCTGTTTTGCTTTTCTTCCCGCTTTACAGATACAATGCGAAAGCAACAACTAAAATCCACGTGCATATTGTCCAATGCATTAAAATCCACGATAAACTTTTCGCGTGCTACATGTAGATTTATTGTGGATTTTGCTAAGGATTTGCCATGGATTTTATCTTCTGCATAAAATCCACCATGAAAATCTGATGTATGAATTGAAATTCTGTGGACTTAAAATCTGCATCGCCTTTGGAAATACACTCCTCAACATTGAAATTGCTGCAAGAAAGAAAAGTTGTGGAATTATGGAAATGACGTGATGGATATATTATATAGATAGATATAGAAAATATTCAATTTATTCAGAATTGAATATGAGCGCCACTTGCAGGAATCCCAGCACTTACAGCCTCGCCGGCTATTAATGAGGTTATTAATGGTCGTGTGAGGAAAGTTCTGCTGAATGCTCTCGGGCAAATCATCAAGATCTGCTGCTGGCAGCTCCTGTGTAATCATTGACCAATGACATCCCAGATGTGCTCGATGGGACATAAGTGTGGAGACGCTGCAGCCAAAGGAGCAGGTTCAAGCCATACAGACAGGTCATAGAATACCAAACATACAGCCTGGTGCTGTCGGGATGATGCTGGGACATTTTGGAGATACGCCTGTACCACTGGTTCCACTTTGGATCCATTCTGTGCTGCAAGTGAAATTAAACGTCACATACCAAGTGTAAAGCACGACATTGGGCAATGAGCCAGACGTCCAGCAATATGTTCCATTGACATCATGAAATCATCCTCAAAGACTATCATGGTGGAGAACAAGATGACATGGAGGCTGGAATGGAGGTCTATCCTCTTCAGCGATGATTCCTGCTTTTGTCTTGCACTCAATGTTAGCCGGGGATAAGTCTGGAGACCACATGGCCACGAAGAGACCTTCACAGAAAAATGTCACACCAGTCCTACTCCCAGGATTATGGTGTGGGGTAGAACAATATATGGTAGCCAGTCCCCTCTAGTCTTCATTCTAGGTATACTAACAATTTGGCAGTACATTGATTTGATGGTGGAACCAGTGGTCCAGCGATTTCTCCAAACTGACACAGGAGCCATGTTTCAACACAACAACTTGCTTGTGCTACTTTGAGCAGACTGTGTGGCCTAAACTTGCTACCATGGTCTCTGGACTTATCTCCTATCGTGCATACAGTGGAGGAAGTAAGTATTTGATCCCTTGCTGATTTTCTATGTTTGCCCACTGACAAAGACAGGAACAGTCTAAAACTTTAAGGGTAGGTTAATTTTAACATTGAGAGATAGAATATCAAAAATAAAATCCAGAAAATCACATTGTATAAATTATATAAATATACTTGCATTTTGCAGTGAGAAATAAGTATTTGATCCCTCTGGCAAACAAGAATTAATACTTGGTTGCAAAACCCTAGTTGGCACGCACAGCAGTCAGATGTTTTTTGTAGTTGATGATGAGGCTTGTGCACGTCAGGAGGGATTTTGCTCCACTCCTCTTCGCAGATCATCTCTAAATCATTAAGATTTTGAGGCTGTCGCTCGGCAACTCGGAGCTTCAACTCCATCCATAGGTTTTCTATGGGATTAAGGTCTGGAGACTGGCTAGGCCACTCCATGACCTTAGAAAGCTCTTTGGTCTTGCCCATGTTGTAGAGGTTAGAGTCTGACTGATTAATTGAGTTTGTGGACAGGAGTCTTTTATAAAAGTGACTATGTAAGACAGCTGTCTTTAGTGCAGGTAACGAGTTGATTAGGAGCGTCTAACTGGTCTGTAGGAGCCAGAACTCTTAATGGTTAGTAGGGGATCAAATACTTATTTCTCAGTGTAAAACGCAAATACATTTTTATAATTTATACAATGTGATTTTCTGGATTTTATATTTGATATTCTATCTCTCAATGTTAATATTAACCTACCCTTAAAGTTATAGACTGTTCATGTCTTTGTCAGTGGGCAAACTTACAAAATCAGCAAGGGATTATTTCCTTCACTGTATGTGAGACATTCTTGGTCAGCAATTGCAAAAGGAGCTGCCAGCAGCGGATTTTGATAATTTGCCCAAATGCATTCAGAGCGGCAGAACATTGCTCAGATGACCATTAGTAGCCATCACCTGTCAGTGCGGGGATTCCTGCACCTGGTGCTCATATCGGATACTGAATAAATTGAGATGTTTTGAAAATGTTGTTTCCATTTTTTCATCATTTGCAGATCAATAACATGTCTGTCCATCCTGTGATTTCCATATCTCCATGATGATATTTCGCTCTTGGGGTTGCAATTTTAAATATTGAGGAGAATGGATGAAATTTGTTCGCACCCCATCAACTTTGCTGCTACTATAATATTCTGTGAATATCACTCACAAATCAAAATCCAAGGAGTATAGTCGTACCTGCGGGCTTCAGGCCGTTACAGATTTCAGTATAAAACCGTCTGTCATAACCATCGCAGTAACGCCATTTCTCCTTTTCATACTGAAGTCCATCCGCAAAGGTATATTTACCCTAGAAAATATCAAAGGGATAAAAATATGTAAGAAAAATTGTTTGTAAAATCCACTTCCCCCATGTTGTCCCAATCCAAAAATAAAATTAAAAAAAAAAAAAATTAAAAACCAAACATATTTGTCACTACTGCATCCTAAATGGTCTTATATGATTAATTAACACTTACAGGCATAAAGAATAAAAGAAAAAAAAAAAAAAAAGGTGGAACACAAGAATTGCCATTTTTCAGTCACCGCAGCTGAACCCAAAAGTGCAATGAAAAGTTGATGAAAACATTGCATGTACCTCAAAATAGTATCACTAAAACGACAGCTCATCATGGAAAAAAACAAGGGAAATATAAAAGCGTTACGGTCCAGGAAAATGTCGACAAATCTAGTTTTTTTATTTTGTTTTTTTTAACAACAAAAATTCAAAAAAAACAAATCTACAAGTTCGGTATTGCTAGAACTGTTTGGACCTGCATAGTATCCTAGCCATATAATTTTTACTGAAAACACTATAAAACATTAAAAAAAAAAAAATATGGCAGAATAACATTTTATTAATTATCCTTTTACCTCGAATATTTCCCCCTTTTTCCATTACAAAGATTGGTAAAGTAAATGGTGTCATTCAAAACTACAATTTGTCCCACACAGAAAAAAAGGTCTTAACAGCCAAGTATATGCATGCAAAGATAAAATAGTTATGCTTCTTGGAGGAGAAAAAAACTAAACTAAAGCGCAAAAATTAAAATTCGCCCAGTCAAGGAGTTAAACAATCGCTCAAAAGTATTCAAGTGGCTAAATAATTTTCTCTATATATAAATCATATTAAAGGGAGTCTGTCACCAGGTTTTCACCACCTAATCTGAGAGCAGCGTAATGTAGGGGCAGAGACCCCGATTCCAGTGATGTATCATTTACTGGGCTACTTGCTGTAGTTTTGATAAAATCCCTGTTTTATATCCAGCTCTCTGAATGTTGAGCTCTGTATAACCCCGCCCACACCACTGATTGGTTGCTTTCTGTGTACACTGTGCATAGGCAGAGAGATACAAATCAGTGGTGGAGGCGGGGTTATACAGAGCTCATGAACATAGAGGCCTACATGGCAGCAGGGTTACTAGTCCTCTAGTGATAATCTCCTGTTGATAAATCTGTGATTTTATCGAAAAATACAGCAAGTAGCCCAGTAAGTGACACATCGCTGGAATCAGGGTACCTGCCCCTACATTATGCTGCTCTCAGATTTGGGGTAAAAACCTGGTGACAAAATCCTTTTAAATGCTGTAACATTGACGTACATCAATATATTTACTATCAGCATAGCATGTTAAGATCTGTAATATTGCACCATATTGGACCCATAAATTAGTTGAATATTCTGCTGATGTAATATTGAGTCATAAGCGAGGCAATCAACTGTGGCATGTTGTCCCTCCTGGTTCAGTGCTAGGGCCCCGGCTCTTCTCCACCTACACCTTTGGCCTGGGACAGCTCATAGCATCTCACGGTTTTCAGTATCATCTCTTTGCCGACAACACACAGATCTACATCTCTGGACAAGATATCACCACCCTCCTAACCAGAATCCCTCAATGTCTGTCCGCTATTTCATCCTTCTTCTCCGCTAGATTTCTAAAACTTAATATGGACAAAACAGAATTCATTGTCCTTCCCCATCTAACGTGACCCCCCCAACAAACCTATCCATTACAGTAAACGGCTGCCCACTCTCCCCAGTCCCACAAGCTCGCTGCCTCGGGGTAATCCTTGACACTGATCTCTCCTTCACACCACATATTCAAGCCCTTTCCACTTCCTGCCGCCTTCAACTCAAAAACATCTCCCGAATCCGTACATTCCTAAACCAAGAATCTGCAAAAACCCTAGTCCATGCCCTCATCATCTCCCGCCTCAACTACTGTAACCTCCTGCTCTGTGGCCTGTTGTGAATTCCGCTCTTGGGCTCCCTCCGGTGGTTATAAGTAGCATTTTTGTGAGTTCTGCTCTTGGGCTCCCTCCTGTGGTTTTGAGTGGTATGGCTGCTTCTTGGATTTAGCATCAGCAGCTGTTTTCACTGATCGTCTTTCTGGCTCTGCTATATTAGTCTGGCCTTTTCCCTAATTCAATGCCAGTTGTCAATTGTTGAGCTTGGAGTCATGGCTCTCTGAGGATTTCCCTGTCACTCTGACCATTTCAGCAAAGCTAAGTCCTTGCTTGTCTTTTTGCAGTTCACTTGTTGTGGACTTTGTTGTTTAGCACTTTCTATGTTTTGCTCATTTGTCCAGCTTATCAGTATGTATCTAGTCAGCTAAGCTGGAAGCTCTGGGCAGCAGAGTTTGCCCTCCACACCTTTAGTCAGGTGTGGAGATTTTTGCATTTCTCTGCGGTGGACTTTTTCTAGTTTTTATTACTGACCGCACAGTGTTCTGTCCTGTACTAATTCTTTCTAGCTAGTAGTGGCCTCCTTTGCTAAATCTTGTTTCATACTACGTATGTCATTTCCTTCTCCTCTCACAGTCATTATTTGTGGGGGGCTGTCCTATCCTTTGGGGATTTTCTCTGAGGCAAGATAGCTTTCCTGCTTCTACCTTTAGGGGTAGCTAGATCTCCGGCTGTGACGAGGTGTCCAGGGAGTGACAGGAACATCCCACGGCTACTGCTAGTGTCTGTGTTAAGGACTGCGGTCGGTATAGTTACCACCTGCTCAGAGCTAGTCGCATGTCGCTCCTTAATCACCAGACCATAACAGTGGCCTCCCCTCTAACACTCTCGCACCCCTCCAATCTATTCTAAACTCAGCTGCCTGACTAATCCACCTGTCCCCCCGCTATTCCCCAGCCTCTCCCCTCTGCCAATCCCTTCACTGGCTCCCCATTACCCAGAGACTCCAGTACAAAAGCCTAACCGTGACGTACAAAGCCATCCACAACCTGTCTCCTCCATACATCTGTGACCTCGTCTGCCGGTACTTACCTACACGCAACCTCCGATCCTCACAAGATCTCCTTCTCTACTCCCCTCTTATCTCCTCTTCCTACAATCACATACAAGATTTCTACCGCACATCACCCCTACTCTGGAACTCTCTACCACAACATATCAGACTCTCACCTACCATCGAAACCTTCTAAAAGAGCCTGAAGACCCACCTCTTCCGACAAGCCTACAACCTGCAGTAACCACCGATCCACCAAACCGCTGCATGACCAGCTCTATCCTCACCTACTGTATTCTCACCCATCCCTTGTAGATTGTGAGCCCTCGCGGGCAGGGTCCTCTCTCCTCCTGTACCAGTCGTGACTTGTATTGTGTAAGATTATTGTACTTGTTTTTATGTATACCCTTCCTCACATGTAAAGCGCCATGGAATAAATGGCGCTATAATTCCATTATTTTACCTCTAATGCAATACCAGAATCCCACTGCGCCTCATATTTACTCCCATTTGGAAAGTAGAGCGTTCCTTGCCCGTGAAACATGCCGTCCTTCATCTCCCCCTCATAGCGGGTTTCTGTAGGGAGGATATATTCTCCTTTACCCTCCAGTCTGCAAGAAATAATATCAGAGGCATTTTATTACAACAGGTTCCATTTATTTGGACTACTATATACAAGTGCTTCTCACTAAACTAGAATATCATCAAAGCTAATTTATTTCAGTTCTTCAATACAAAAAGTGAAACTCCTATATTCTAGAGTCATTACACACAGAGTGATCTATTTCTAGTGTTTATTTCTGTTAAAGTTGATGATTACGGCTTACAGCCAATGAAAACCCAAAAGTCATTATCTCAGTAAATTAGAATAATTAACAAAAAACACCTGTAAAGGCTCCTAAGTGTTTATAAAGGTCCCTTAGTCTGTTTCAGTAGGCTTCACAATCATGGGGAAGACTGCTGACCTGGCAGATGTCCAGAAGGCAGTCAGTGACACACTCCACAAGGAGGGGAAGCCACAAAAGGTCATTGCTAAAGCAGCTGGCTACTCACTCCCATTTGATAAAGCAAGCAGGCGAAAAGCGCATCAGAGGAAGCAAGGAAGGCTGTAGTGGTCTGGACCTACCATGGGTAAGCTGGTGCTTTTTCTTATGGCATGCTACGTTATAGGAACATAGGTATATCCTACAACTATGTCTTCTACTTGGCGCCATTTGCATTCACCCTTATTGTGATCTCTTTTTTACCTCGCTTCCAAAGGGTCTTATGCTGACCCTTAGCCTCTTCCTTGCCTACAGTGCCTTGCGAAAGTATTCGGCCCCCTTGAACTTTTCAACCTTTTCCCACATATCATGCTTCAAACATAAAGATACCAAATGTTAATTTTTGGTGAAGAATCAACAACAAGTGGAACACAATTGTGAAGTTGAACGAAATTTATTGGTTATTTTAAATTTTTGTGGAAAATCAAAAACTGAAAAGTGGGGCGTGCAATATTATTCGGCCCCTTTAACGTAATACATTGTTGCGCCACCTTTTGCTGCGATTACAAGTCGCTTGGGGTATGTCTCTATCAGTTTTGTACATCGAGAGACTGAAATTCTTGCCCATTCTTCCTTGGCAAACAGCTCGAGCTCAGTGAGGTTTGATGGAGATCGTTTGTGAACAGCAGTTTTCAGCTCTTTCCACAGATTCTCTATTGGATTGAGGATTTGACTCTGACTTGGCCATACTAACACCTGGATACGTTTATTTGTGAACCATTCCATTGTAGATTTTGCTTTATGTTTGGGATCACTGTCTTGTTGGAAGACAAATCTCCGTCCCAGTCTCAGGTCTTTTTCAGACTCCAACAGGTTTTCTTCAAGAATGGTCCTGTATTTGGCTCCATCCATCTTCCCATCAATTTTAACCATCTTCCCTATCCCTGCTGAAGAAAAGCCCAAACCATGATGCTGCCACCACCGTGTTTGACAGTGGGGATGGTGTGTTCAGGGTTATGAGCTGTGTTGCCTTTACGCCAAACATATCGTTTGGAATTGTTGCCAAAAAGTTTGATTTTGGTTTCATCTGACCAGAGCACCTTCTTCCACATGTTTGGTGTGTCTCCCAGGTGGCTTGTTGCAAACTTTAAACAACACTTTTTATGGATATCTTTGAGAAATGGCTTTCTTCTGGCAACTCTTCCATAAAGGCCAGAGTTGTGCAGTGTACAACTGATTGTTGTCCTATGGACAGACTGTGCCACCTCAGCTGTAGATCTCTGCAGTTCATCCAGAACGATCATGGGCCTCTTGGCTGCATCTCTGATCAGTCTTCTCCTTGTTTGAGATGAAAGTTTAGAGGGACGGCCGGGTCTTGGTAGATTTGTAGTGGTATGATACTCCTTCCATTTCAATATGATCGCTTGCACAGTGCTCCTTGGGATGTTTAAAGTTTTGGAAATCATTTTGTATCCAAATCCGGCTTTAAACTTCTCCACAACAGTATCACGGACCTGCCTGTTGTGTTCCTTGGTCTTCATGATGCTCTCTGTTCTTCAAGCAGAACCCTGAGACTATCACAGAGCAGGTGCATTTATACGGAGACTAAATTACACACAGGTGGATTATATTTATCATCATTAGGCATTTAGGACAACATTGGATCATTCAGAGATCCACAAGGAACTTCTGGAGTGAGTTTGCTGCACTGAAAGTTTTTGATTTTCCACAAAAATTTTAAATAACCAATAAATTTTGTTCAACTTCACAATTGTGTTCCACTTGTTGTTGATTCTTCATCAAAAATTTACATTTGGTATCTTTATGTTTGAAGCAGGATATGTGGGAAAAGGTTGAAAAGTTCAAGGGTGCCGAATACTTTCGCAAGGCACTGTACATTGCAGATCGCCCTGGATGAAGCAGCACCTGCTACACGGAGAAAGACCCGACACAGACAACGGCAGCCCTGGCACATGATGCAAACATGCTTTCTTCAGCATTGCTCATGGTGCGCTGAGCGTCAGTGGAGAAAAATTGCTTTCAGCAGAGGATTTCATCCACTATAAGTTCATGCTTAAAACTTCATCTGGCCTAACATTCCTACTTCACTTCACTAGCTAACAATCCAAAATGACTTTTTGAAACCTTACACTCCCTGCTAAGCCCTAAAGCACAGGCCCCATTACCAACCTGTCAGGAGTGTGTCACGCCGACCTGGGAGATCTGGGGGTAGAATATCACTGCATATTGTGAAATGTAAATCTTCCATTTAGCCTGTGTGTTTGGATACCACATTAAATTAATATGGCTTCCTTGGGTGCTGAAGAGGTTAATGACCCTTTTATGCTGGTCAGAAACTTGCAGCTAAATTTCAGCTGCTTCTAATCTGGTCATTACCTCTCCCTATAAAACCTAGCCAGACCCTCTCTGTCCTGCCGGTGAAAGCGCTGCTTCCTTGCTCCTAGGAGCTGTGCTGAATAGGAGACCAGGGCTGTGGAGTCAGTAAGCCAAACCTCCTACTCCTCAATTTCCATGACACCGACTCCGCCAAAATGGGCTCCGACTCCACAGCCCTATAGGAGACCGTCGTTGCTATTGGATATTTGTCTTCCTGTGCAGTGTTCTGAAGCTAAGTAGTTCAAGTTTGGAGTTGTGGTGTTCTGTAGTTTGCTGTTGACCCTGGCCTCTCTAACTTTAAGAGTACCCACGGGCATGGATAGTTTTTCCCAGCTCCAGAGACAATTTGAGGCCCCTCTTCCTTACTGAAGACCTTCACAGCGTGACACAACCTCAGTGGTGAGGATCTGGCCACTCATTTCCTTGAAAAAAAAATCAACCATATCCATCAGGACATTTCTGCCCGATCTCCTCAGTACCTGGATCCCCTTACATGCCGCACTTCAAGCTCACTTGCCATGTTTGAGCCAGTTACAGAAAAAGTTAGCCGGCCCCTTGCTTCCTCTCTGCCTACTACCGTGACCCTATTCCCTCACATCTCCAGCAGTCTCTCACTGGTTGCCATCACTTGCCTAACTAAAATATTTAACCTCTCCTTCTTCAGGTATTATTCCGTTT
Organism: Ranitomeya variabilis; assembly: GCF_051348905.1. Classification (NCBI taxonomy): domain Eukaryota; kingdom Metazoa; phylum Chordata; class Amphibia; order Anura; family Dendrobatidae; genus Ranitomeya; species Ranitomeya variabilis. The sequence goes on from NC_135233.1 coordinate 205,932,125, forward strand.
TCTTTCAAACACGCCATCATAACCCCTTTACTTAAAGAAAACAAAACTGTTCTGCTAACTACAGACCCATCTCTAATTTTCCCATATCTAAACTGGAACGCTTGGTCCACTCCCGTCTTATCCGCTATCTCTCAGATAACTCTCTTCTTCACCCTCTACAATCTGGTTTCCGATCTTTACACTCTACTGAAACTGCCCTCACTAAAGTCTCTAATGATTTACTAACAGCTAAATCCAATGGTCACTGCTCCCTGCTGATTCTCCTGGATCTCTCTGTTGCTTTTTGACACTGTGGATCACCAGCTCTTCCTCACTATGCTCTGCTCCATCGGCCTCAAGGACACCGTTCTCTCCTGGTTCTCCTCCTACCTCTCCTTCACTGTATCCTTTCCCGACTCTCTTTCTCCTCTCCTCGTCCCCTTACTATCCGGGGTTCCTCAGGGCTCAGTCCTAAGCCCCCCCCTCTTTCTATACACCACCCCTATTAGTCAAACAATCAGTAGATTTGGGTTCCAGCACCATCTCTATGCTGACAACACCCACTTATACACATTATCTCCTGACATCAGCCCCAGCCGAATACAAAATACCAAAGATTGTCTGTCTGCTGTCTCTAACTTAATGTCCTCCCTTTATCTGACACTGAATCTCTCCAAAACTAAACTTCTTGTGTTTCATCCTTCTACTAACCTCACTCTACCCGACACTGAAATTACCCTGGAGGGTTCAACCATAACTCCCCAGCAGCTCGCCCACTGTCTTGGGGTCATATGTGACACAGAACTTTCCTTTACTCCCTACATCTGATCACTCACTCGCCCTTGTCACCTGCATCTTAAAAACATCTCCAGAATCCGACCTTTCGTCACCTGTGAAACTGCTAAATCTCTGTATTTCTTATTCATTCTCGTCTGGACTACTGCAACTCTCTTCTGATCGTTCTCCCTCTAACCAAACGTTCTCCTCAACAATCCGTCCAGAATGCGGCAGCTAGAGTTGTATTTGTGTCCAGCAGCTACACCGATGCCTCCACCCTCAGCCAGTCATTACACTGGTTACCCATGCACTACAGAATATAATATCATCTCGCTCACCCACAAAGATCTCCACAGTTCTGCACCACCCTACATTTCCTCCCTCATCTGTCTATCACCCTACACGTGCCCTCTGTTCTGAAACTGACCTAATGAAACGCTGCTGCAGATGCCCCTGCATGTTGTCACCTGCCCCCTCCATGCATGGACACCGACGTACTCATCGGCCAAGCCCCGTGGTGTGGTCCCCAGCGTTCTCCTGCTTCCTTTGTGTGCGCCGCAGTCTGGTGGCACGCCTAGTAGGTGCAAGCCCACAATTCCCTGTTCTTAAAGGGGCAGCACGTACATTGTTGCTTAGAGGCATTTAGCATAAGTAGTACACCTGCACGATGGCTCCCAGCCAATAGCTGAAAACATAGGAAGCACAGGTATATTTTAAGGGATATGTAAAGAGGAATTATTCCTGGACTGTCCTGGGAGACTTTGAGTAAAAGCAAAGCAGTCAGGGAAAACTTTCTTTAAGCTGATAGTTTTCTCTCCCAACCCCCATAGATATGCATGCTCAGTTTGATTGAGCATGCACGTGTACTCACGGAGGAAAGGGTTTCATAGAAACAACTGATTGATCCGTCTCTGACCCAACATGATTTGTGTCAGGCGAGGCCCCATATATATTGGATTGGGAGTTCGTCCTGACAGTGGCATTGATGACATCACTATGCATGGGGGCCTTGGACCTAGCGCCAGCGGTATGAATCCCCTCAGTCCTGGGGATGGGATTGCCTGGCATGATGACTGGAAGAAGAAAACAGAAATGGCTAAAGTTGCAAAGTGTTGGTATAAAAAAAAAAAAAAAAAAAACACAAGCGACTTTGCAGTGTACCCCTCATTATACAGTCAACACACTTCATGAACAGAAACATCACAGAATGTTTTTAAACTATAAGTGCAATCATATTGATGCTGTGACGATTATGGCTATGGACCTAAGACTGAGACCAGTCGCAAAAACAGTACCAAAACAAGAAAACAACACGACTAAAGGACTCCAAAATAGTTAACTAAGTATAATAAATATTTTATTAGGGAACACAGGTACAGATGAAAACCAGGAAAAGGAGGAGATACACCTACTAGCACATGCCAGAAATGGACGCTCTGCAGGACATACAATGATGTGACAGGCAAAGAAAATAACACTATTAAATATATATATATTGCACCAATACCATACAGCCTGATTTAATATTAGCCCCATACAGGAGGAAATAAATAGGTAAGAAACATCACATATTAGAATAACATATTACCCGTATATACGGCCAAGTACTGTCCAGGAGCGTCCCCCCGACGCGCGTTTCGGCGCTGTAGCCTTTCTCAAGTGGGGGAAATAAGTATTTGATCCCTTGCTGATTTTGTAAGTTTGCCCACTGACAAAGACATGAACAGTCTATAATTTTAAGGGTAGGATAATTTTAACATTGAGGGTGAGAATATCAAAATAAAATCCAGAAAATCACATTGTATAAATTATATAAATGTATTTGCATTTTGCAGTGAGAAATAAGTATTTGATCTCTCTGGCAAACAAGACTAATTACTGGGTGGCAAAACCCTTGTTGGCAAGCACAGCAGTCAGAGGTTTTGTGTAGTTGATGATGAGTGTTGCGCAAATGTCAGGAGGGATTTTGCTCCACTCCTCTTTGCTGATCATCTCTAAATCATTAAGATTTTGAGGCTGTCGCTTGGTAACTCGGAGCTTCAACTCCCTCCATAAGTTTTCTATGGGATTAAGGTTTGTAGGCTGGCTAGGCCACTCCATGACCTTATGCAGGTAACGAGTTGATTAGGAGCACCTAACTGGTCTGTAGGAGACAGAACTCTTAATGGTTGGTAGAAGATCAAATACCTTTTTCTCACTGCAAAATGCTAATAAATTTATATAATTTATACAATGTGATTTTTCTGGATTTTATTTTTGATATTCTATCTATAAATGTTAAAATTAACCTTCCCTTAAAATTATAGACTGTTCATGTCTTTGTCAGTGGGCAAACTTACAAAATCAGCAAGGGATCAAAGACTTATTTCCCCCATTGTATATCCTCTCCATTCTCAAGAGCAAAGGGATTTTTATTTGATTGTTTACTGCACGTCTGCTACGTTACTGGCCATCGCTGCAGTCCATCAGCTGTTGCCAGCTTTCTAGGCAAGGAACGCACTTGGTAAGTGCTGCTCTGCAGCTGCCCTATCAATTCAGCGTGTAGGGAGAATGGGGGGAGCATAGCGTAGAGGAGCACGGAGGGAGCGTGGCGCAGAGGAGAATGGGGGAGAATAGCGTAGAGGAGCAAGGAGGGAGCGTGGCGCAGAGGAGCACGGAGGGAGCGTGGCGCAGAGGAGCACGGAGGGAGCGTGGCGCAGAGGAGCACAGAGGGAGCGTGGCGCAGAGGAGCATGGGGGAGAATAGCGTAGAGGAGCAAGGAGGGAGCGTGGCGCAGAGGAGCATGGAGGGAGCGTGGCGCAGAGGAGCATGGAGGGAGCGTGGCGCAGAGGAGCATGGAGGGAGCGTGGCGCAGAGGAGCATGGGGGAGAATAGCGTAGAGGAGCACGGAGGGAGCGTGGCGCAGAGGAGCACGGAGGGAGCGTGGCGCAGAGGAGCACGGAGGGAGCGTGGCGCAGAGGAGCACGGAGGGAGCGTGGCGCAGAGGAGCACGGAGGGAGCGTGGCGCAGAGGAGCACGGAGGGAGCGTGGCGCAGAGGAGCACGGAGGGAGCGTGGCGCAGAGGAGCACGGAGGGAGCATGACGCGGATTAGCAGGATGCCTGGAAACAGTGGAACTGCCCTTATAAGGCAAGCTTAAAGGGACAGTCTAGGTCACGCTTAAAGGGACAGTCTAGGGCAAGCAGGGGAAAAACTAGGGAAAAAAACTGAACATGGCAGCCTATCAGGTTTCTGCTTTCATATTTAAAGCGTCTCGGACAATGAAAGCTGAGATGTGATTGGCTGCCCCCCGTACCTTCCATGCCGGCGCTCCCCTGTGTACTGGCTGCCCGTGTACTCCATCACTAGGACTGCAGTATATGAAGCGTCACCATGGTGACCGGGAATCACATGACGACAGCAGCCCAATGATAGATGGCTTTACACTAGCAGCTGTAATTTCCGCCTTGCCGGTGTGTGACAGCGCTCTCCCGCCCGGAGCAGCCTCCTGTGTAGGAGACGTGACTGAAATAGAAGGCACCCGCCGTGTATCCGGGGAAGTCACCTTATCTTTCTAGCAACTTAAGGACGCAATGACGTCATTTGTATGCGACGAGGTCACGAGAAAGAGTAATCGCGCATGCGCAGTAGGCTGACCTTCCCGGGACGGACGGAGCCATGCCCGGGACCGTGGAATTACCCACGCACGATGAGCTGTCAGTGAAGGAGGTAGCTATGTCTGTGTGGAGCCTGTGTGTGCACTGATATAGCGCAGAGCTGGGACTAGTAGTGCTGCATGTGTGGCTGACACCGGGCAGTGTCACCAGGCGCCCTGCACACAGCACACTGGGGAATGCTGGAGACCCCTGTGTGCCACACCTGATGCTCAGACTATGGGGGCTGCTGGGACTGTCCCCATAGAGATAAAGGGCATCCCCTCATACATGGCCTGCAGAAGCGCCACTCCGGACCGCAGGCTGGGTCTGGTACTGCACATTGGAGTGTGGACGTGTATATCCAGGATTATCTCTCCGCAATGGGCTGAGGTCAGGGGTGCAGACCCCAGCTGAGCTGTACTCGCCCCCCGCTGCCTCCTCACTGCTCTGGGAATAGATGATTGGCTGCAGCAGAAGAGTCACATCCACAACGCTGCAGCCAATCAGTAAGGATAATGCCATCTACAGCGACTGACTGCAATGATGAAATCACGTCTACAGCGCTGCAGCCAATCACTGAGTTTCCCACCTCATGCCGTCTGTAGCGACTGAGCTCAGTGATTGGCTGCAGCGCCGTTGATGCGCGGCCCCTGGATCTTGCATTCTATAGCGACTGAACTCAGTGATTGAAGAGGACATGTCACATCGACAGCGCTGCAGCCAATCACTGAGCTCATCCGCGGATGGCATAAGCCGCTGATTTTGGTGACAGTCAATCAATAAAGACCAAAGCCCCAGAGAGACAGTGCTGGACCTGGGGAGGGTAAGTAAGGCTGTCAGCATGACACAATCCGCCGTCGGGAGACTGACACTGGCATTTAAGTAGTTAATACGCCGCGAACAGCGCAAACTCCGACCGATCCTGTTAGAAGCAGGTATCGTCTGTAGTGTTTCCGATCCTGCTTCATACACCCGCACCAGTCACGTACTGCAATATGCTGCCTCTATAAGCAGGATTATTATCTATGTGGGGAAATCATTTTCCTAGGAGATAATTGATTATTCTTTTCCGGAACAATTTAGGTCAATGTCAGCTCCGCCGTGCTGAAGGCTGCAGCCCATCACTATGGGTCCCAATGTGACAAGACTAATAAAGAGTTCATGCTGTGTCGCTGGGAAGAGAAAGACCCAAGAAAGTGTCTGAATGAAGGCAGAAGAGTAAATGAGTGCGCCCTGGATGTTTTCAGGTAACGGTGTTTGTGCGCACGATGTCATAATCCTGCTTTATCTACTTATTCAGAGCTGCTATGTTTTTCCCAATAGTGCCGAGATTGCCCCAGTCTACACAGCAAAGCTGACAACTTATTGTGTCTGTTCTTCTTGCATCCAGAATGAAAACTAGTATATTTTTCATGGTGTTAATTAGATAAAACCTTTTAAATTGTATTGTTTAGCCGCTTGTCGAGCGCCCTGTGTCTTTAAATGTTGGGGTGGTCCGCATGTGACCCCATGGAGATGAGTGATATAAGCACCAAAAGACTGTTCAAACCATGCACAATCCTCTGCACCTTCCTCCTACTTGTTTTTCATCTATCTCCACCCTTAATGGTGGTTGACCGCTTCAACTTTATATGATTAAAATAGATGGCGGGAAGGTGAACTGAACAGTTTGACATTGCCAAGGGTGCACAGAGAGTCTGTCTTGGTTTGAACAGTCATTTTTTGCTGACAGATTCCCTTCAATGCTCCAGTCTCAACAATCAGAGGGTCACAACGTCTGGGAAGAGGCTGATTTTTAGGAAACCTATTGTCCATCTCGGGGGGACTCCATTGTAACTGGAGCACTAAAAGTTATTGTGCTGTTAAGATCATCCACCACCCCTCCCCTGAAAAAGAGAAAAAACTATATAAGGACCTTGTGGGGTATATAATCTGTCAAATAAAGTAAAAACATGAAAATAAACCCCCCACCACTGGCCAACACATTTTAGTAGTAGATGTGCTATTGAAACAAAAACGTTTGGCTGTATTTTTTTTTTTTTTTTTTATAATAGTGTAACTTTTATCACAGAAAAAAAATACAGAAACATGGATTCAGTACCCAACAAGAATAAGAAGTATTGCTTTAAAACCCTCATGTACTAAAAAAAACCCGAAACTCTGTTTCATCATTAACAGGGAAAAAATGCCGGGGCTTATAGTGGCAGGTAAAGTTTGGGCACCCCTGGTAAAAATTACTGTTATTGTGAACAGTTAAGCAAGTTGAAGATGAAATGATCTCTAAAAGGGCTAAAGTTATAGATGACACATTTCTTTTGTATTTTAGGCACAAAAATATATATATTTTCATCTTTTGCATTTTAAAAATTACAAAAAGGAAAGAGTTGATGCAAAAGTTTGGACACCCTTGGAGATTTGAGCGCTTTGATAATTTTGACTAATATTTCAGACCTTAATTATCCTTTTAGGCCAGGTGGTGCAAATTTTCCAAGCTTTATAAAAACTCAGCCTCCTCTAAGCTTGTGCCAAAAAAAACAGCAGCCATGGGTTCTTCTAAGCAGCTGCCTAGCGCTCTGAAAATGAAAATGTAGGTCCACAAAGCAGGACAAGGCTATAAGAAGATGGCACAGTGTTTTCAAGTTGCCTTTCCTCAGTTTGAAATGTAATTGAGTAATGGCAGCTAACAGGAACAGTGGAGGTCAAGACAAGGTCTGGAAGACCAAGCAAAATTTCAGTGAGAGCTGCACATAGGATTGCTAGAGAGGCACATCAGAACCCCCCTTGACTGCAAAAGACCTTCAGAAAGATTTAGCAGACTCTGGAGTTGTGGTACATTGATCCACTGTTCAGAGACACCTGCACAAATATGGCCTTCATGGAAGAGTCCTCAGAAGAAAACCTCTCCATCATCACTATAAAATTCAGCATGAGAAGTATGCAAAAGAACATCTTAACAAACCTGATGCATTTTGGAGACAAGTACTTTGGACCAATGAGATTAAAATAGAACTCTAATGGCCACATTGATCAAAGGTATGTGTGGAGAAAAAAGGCACAGAATTTCAGGAGACGAACATCTCACCAACCATTAAGCATGGAGGTGGATCAATCATGCTCTGTGGTTGTGTTGCAGCCAATGGCTCGGGGAACATTTCACGGATAAAAAGAAGAATGTATTCAATGAAATTTCAACAAATTCTTCATGCAAACATAACACCATCTGTAAAAAAGCTGAAGGTGAAAAGAGAATGGCTTCTACAAATGGATAATGATCCTAAACACACGTCAAAATCCACAATATACGACCTCAAAAGGCGCAAGCTGAAGGTTTTACAATGGCCCTCACAGTCCCCTGATCTGAACATAATTGAAAATCTGTGGCTAGACCTCAAAATAGCAAAGGATGGAAGACGGCCCAGGAATCTCACAGAACGGGAAGAATTTTCCTAGGAAGAATGGATGAAAATCTCTCGAACAATTATTGAAAGATACTTGGCTGGCTACAAAAATCATTTACAAGCTGTGATACTTGCAGAAGGGGGCGCTACTACTAGGTACTAACCATGCAGGATGCCCATCAACTTGCTTAACTGTTCACAATAACTAATTTTGGTCAGGTGTGCCCAAACTTTTACGTGCCACTGTATGCTAATAAAATCCAATCTTGGCTTGTGAATATCATTTAAAGGGCGAGTACCGGGCTGTAGATAACACTGATCTCTGAGATTCATCCAGAAGAAGTGTGAGTGAAGCAGCTCATTAGTGATCACTGATTGTCTGCAGTGTTCACGGGGCATAACTGTGCCACGCGAGACCTGACACCGACATCGCTGGAGCGGCAGCGGGGTGGGAGGCGAGTATCTGTTACTGTATTCCGCAGTCAAAGATATAAATATTTAAAAAGGGGTTGCCCGAGTAGGTGAGAACCCATTTACCACTAATCTTTCTTGGTCTTATGTAGCCATTAATCATTATTTATTTATTTTTAGGAAAATTAAGACTCATTGTGCCGAGCCCTTTACTGAATATTGGACGTGTTTGGACTACACTGGCTTATTGGAGCTCCGTCGCTGCCGTAAGCAGCAGCTGGCATTTGATAACTGTGTCCTTGACAAACTCGGTTGGGTGAGACCAGATCTGGGAGAATTATCTAAGGTAGGACCCTTGGGGGCTGTATGTAAATAATGTGCGCTCCTCAGTGTTCCTCATTACATTAAAGGGGGTTATATTGGGACCAACTTTTGTAGGTTGGTAGCAAATGATCAATGAGTCTCATCTCTGACAGAGCTATATGTTTATATATGAGCTGGGCAATGTCTCCATCACATGCAGGACGACTGATGTTGGTGCTGGGTCGAGGACAGTGCCGAGTGTGGGAGCTGCAGAACACCATTGCTGACTCCACACATACAGGACAGCTTCAGGCTAATGCTCATGTCCAGAAATGAGGACACGCTAGTGGCAGGGCTGGAAGTGCTGCACAGTGGGGGTCATGAGGTTCAACTGTGTTTTCGCAGCCAGTACAACAAGCACCACTGGCTAGCTGAACCATAAAGAAGTGATGGAGACTAGGTGAGCAGATAGCCGGAATCTCTGAAGTTGTTGTTAATCAGTAGTATTTTGGTGTCGGTCATTGGCACGCGGGCGCTGGCAGCTCCAAAATGGCTACCACAAACAGGCTTGGCTCCAGCTACTTCATTCTGCCCTGACCTTCACCCTGTAACACCTGTACAGGGATGTGGACTTACACAGGGGTTCCCTGGCTGGACCACGTATTTAGATGCTGTTCGGTGGTGCAAGCTGACAAGAAGGATATTTGGGCAGCCGGGTCAGAACCAGGAGGTAATGTCGGGAACAAAATCATAACGCAAGCAGGAAGACAACGGGAACGGGAAAATCAGGACAAAGCACAGAAGTATATACTAGGACAACATAGCAGGGCTACCGAATAGTCAGTCTCCTAGGCTCAGCAAAGTGGCAGTAGATGGGACGGGCGTGGATGTGCCAGGGATAGGATTAATCATGTTGGTCATGAAACCGTCCATTTTAAGTTTTAGTTGGAGAAGCTGTTTGTTCTCCAGAATCTATCTTCCTCCTGTAACTGGAGAGAAAACCATATAGTCTTTTGTATCAATTTAGTTTGAGCTGCTTCATTCCTCTTATCAGTTGTTATGTTGATGTAGAGCAGAGGTGTCAAACTGCATTCCTCGAGGGCCGCCAACAGGTCATGTTTTCAGGATTTCCTTAGCATTCCACAAGGTGCTGGAATCATTCTGTGCAGGTGATTAAATTATCACCTGTGCAATACAAGGAAATCCTGAAAACATGACCTGTTGGCGGCCCTCGAGGAATGCAGTTTGACACCTCTGATGTAGCTTGATAAAGGCCTTTGGGGCCGAAACGTTGCTGTTTTTTGGCTTAATAAAACTACTTTTTTATACTACACACTTGGATGGAGCGCTGTTCTTCTATTGCTTGAGATTTCTACGGTCCTGGATGGTTCCCTGGACGTGGACGGGCGCTCCAGTTAGTGAGTGCTGTCAGCCTTCTGCTTATTGTTTACCTCTGATGTAGAGTCTGTGCTACTTCTTGATATGACTGGCTGTGCTGCTGCTTCTGATGCAGCAGATGTCGGCAACTTTACAGAAAGCCTGCTGTGCTTGGGAGCTTACCTTCCTCCCCATCATTGGGCTGCCTATCCTCCAACATCATAACCTCCCTACTGACGAACGACACGCTACAGACAGACGGACAGCACGCTACAGATTGTCCATTGTATGACTCCTGCATGAGGGTATAGTATGGCAATGTCGGACATATCCTCGATAAAGGTTCACGCTGCAGCTAGACATGTGGCGTTTTTCTGCTGAGGTGTATAAAAAGTCTTATTCCAAAGAAAGTCTTCAATAGATAATTTTATCAAAATTTAAAAATAAAATGAAGTAGCCAAACATTGCCTGCTCATATTCAGCTTTCTTATTTTTATTTCTTTTCCTCCACATCAGGTAACAAAAGTGAAAACGGACCGACCTCTCCCAGAAAATGTCTTACGATCAAGGCCAAGACCAGAACCGAACCCTCCTGTCGAGGGAGAATTGAAGCCATCCAAGTATGGCAGCAGGCTCTTCTTCTGGAACTGGTAGACGTGTGCGTCCTCGTATCCAGCTCTGGTCTTATGTCTCCGCTTCTGTTTTATTGTCTCTGTGGGAACAGAATAAAATGCTGAAACCTCACTTACTGTATCAGTGTATCGTAAAGTCAGGCGGAGAGAAAAATCTTAAGGAATTAAGAAAACGTATTTCCCCAATTTTCTGCCAATCTGCTTCCACGTTCTATGTGTAAAAAGCATTGCAATCCTCGGGCTGATCGTCAGCTCCCCTGACCTGCGTGTGACAGATACATAGAAATACACGCTGTCACACTCGGGTCGGGTGAGCAGATGCCCAGTCCGAGCATTGCGATACGATCCTTGCACCATCTGACTGCTTCTTAAACCTGTTTTTGGTACACAAAGCTGTCTATGTCCAGCAGCTGTCCTGATTCTCAAGCTCTGTAATTTGCCCTCCACTCTTTTTCAGTGTGCAGTAATCATCCTTCATCAGCATTCTGCCGGCACTAAAGGTTCAGGAACCTTCTTTTTCTGACTTCTCTACATGCATTCCTTCGGCGTCCTTGAAAAATATGCTCGAGTCCCCGCGGCTGCATGTCTCGCGATTGTTTGACACATGCAGGAATTGCGTAAGAAACAGACAATGCCCACGTGAGTTGCGGCATTGAACAGCCGTGAGACATGCAGCTGCGGGAACTGGAACATATTTTTCGAGCACGCTGAAGTCACTCGGTGAGCACCACAGCATGCTCAGATAACACCTTTTCTGAGCAAGTTCGCTCATCACTATTTCTTATAACTTTTTTCCGGAAGTCAGCAAGTAATGGGGATAAAAGTGCCCTGTCCAGGATAACATTTTCCTGTACCCCCATGAATCAGTAAGTTATCATCTATCCACAGGTATTACCAGACCGCCCTTTTTAAATTAAAGGGGTATTCCCATCTCCAAGATCCTATCCCAATATGTAGTAGGTGTAATAATAATAATAAGAATATTAGAAAATACCTCCAATTAGAAATGTAGTATAGTTCTTCTGATTCTCCATGTTGCTCGCCCCGTGTCCAGGGCACTGCAGTAGCTTAGGTATCCATGGTTACGACCAGTAGTCATAAACGTGGGTCTCTAAGCTACTGCATTGCCCTGCACAGGGGGCAAGCAACATAGAGAATCAGAAGAACTATACTACATTTCTAATTGGAGATATTTGATAATATTACTATTACAGCGACTACATAATGAGATGGGATCTTGGAGATGGGAATTATTTTTTAACTGTTGCACCGCCCGCTTACCGTTAGAGGATGAAAGCATAAAACGTGTTTTTAATCAGTTGTACAGTTACTTTTGAGCCATTAAAAATGGAGACGAGACTGTACAAAAAAAAAAAAAAGCGAATGCAAAACTGCTGAATGTCTGAATTGCAATCACATGTCGGTGACATTGTATGGTGCAGATGCACAGAGCCGAAATCATAAAATTCTGCGTCTCACCAAAAGTGCGGACCTGAGCGTCCTTCTAGTAGTGTCAGGAGGCGGACGGACTTTTTATAAGTCTTTTATTCACCTTTTTATTTAATTTTTTTTTCTCTACCGCCGTCCTCTCTTACAGCAGAGATCTAGTTAACGGCAGCTCTAATGACCCGTTCCTTTTTTTCTTTTCCTTAACTATTTAGTTGCCGCCAAATTAGCTTCAGTAATCAAGATTGATTGTGAATGAAATTGTAGATTGTAAAAACATAATAAAAAACAGGACGTCTCAGGCGGAGAATTAATGAGAATAACACTGCCACATATCCTAGGGACAGAGGATCATTGTCCAGCAGTCTGGGAGCAGCAATTAGGGCAGGATCGCTCTGACTTGGTGTTCCCTGTTCTTTTAGACCAACCTCATGCATCAATAAAGCCGCTGACAGCGGGAACAGCGAAACATCTGGGTTCTGGGGGGGTAAGTGCTTTCAGATGCCGGCTCCCGAGCTCTGCTCGCTGTGGGGAAACTTGTCGTCGTCTTAAACATGATGTCATTTTAATTTGTGTGATAAATTTAGTAGACGTTTGATCTCTTAAGTAGATACTTCTAAAAAAAAAAAAGTTAAATGGTCGAAAAGGCCGCAGAGAGCAGGTCGTGTGTATCGGATTACCCCATAACATCGCTGCGCAGCTTCCTAGGGCACATGATGGTGTAAGAGGGAATGACAAAACCGGATCCTGTGCTGTTTTATACAGAAATAGAGGAGAAAATATTTAGGTGTTTCTTATACACAGTGGGTACGGAAAGTATTCAGACCCCTTTAAATGTTTCACTCTTTGTTTCATTGCAGCCATTTGATAAATTCTAAAAAGTTCATTTTTTTTCTCATTAATGTACACTCTGCACCCCATCTTGACTGAAAAAACAGAATTATAGAAATTTTTGCAAATTTACTAAAAAAAGAAAAACTGAAATATCACATGGTCATAAGTATTCAGACCCTTTGCTCAGACACTCATATTTAACCCCTTCAAGTCGCGGCCCTTTTTCGTTTTTGTGTTTTCGTTTTTCGCTCCCCTCCTTCCCAGAGCCATAACTTTTTTATTTTTCCGTCAATATGGCCATGTGAGGGCTTATTTTTTGCGAAACGAGTTGTACTTTTGAACGACATCATTGGTTTTACCATGTCATGTACTAGAAAATGGGAAAAAAATTCCAAGTGCGGTGAAATTGCAAAAAAAGTGCAATCCCACACTTGTTTTTTGTTTGTTTTTTTTGCTAGGTTCACTAAATGCTAAAACTGACCTGCCATTATGATTCTCTAGGTCATTACGAGTTCATAGACACCTAACATGTCTAGGTTATTTTTTATCCAAGTGGTGAAAAAAAATTCCAAACTTTGCTTAAAAAAAAAAAAAAAAAAAAAAAGGGCAATTTTCCGATACCCGTAGCGTCTCCAATTTTCGTGATCTGGGGTCGGGTGAGGGCTTATTTTTTGCATACCGAGCTGATGTTTTTAATGATACCATTTCGGCACAGATACGTTCTTTTGATCGCCCGTTATTGCATTTTAACGCAATGTCGTGGCGACCAAAAAAACGTAATTCTGGCGTTTCGGATTTTTTTTTCGCTACGCTGTTTAGCGATCAGGTTAATGCTTTTTTTTATTTGATAGATCGGGCGATTCTGAACGCGGCGATACCAAATATGTGTAGGTTTGTTTTTTTTTTAATTGTTTTATTTAGGATGGGGCGAAAGGGGGGTGATTTAAACTTTTATATTTTTAATATTTTTTTCACATTTTTAAAAACTTTTTTTTTTCACTTTTGCCATGCTTCAGTAGCCTCCAAGGGAGGCTAGAAGCAGGCACAGCCCGATCGGCTCTGCTACATAACAGCGATCATCAGATCGCTGTTATGTAGGAGAATTGCAGGTGTGCTGTGAGCGCCGACCACAGGGTGGCGCTCACAGCCACCGGCGATCAGTAACCATAGAGGTCTCAAGGACCTCTATGGTTACCTTCCTGATGCATCGCCGACCCCCGATCATGTGACGGGGGTCGGCGATGACGTCATTTCCGGCCGCCCGGCCGGATGCGGTAGTTAAATGCCGCTGTCTGCATTTGACAGCGGCATTTAACAGGTTAATAGCGGCGGGTGAATAGCGATTTCACCCGCCGCTATTGCGCGCACATGTCAGCTGTACAAAACAGCTGACATGTCGCGACTTTGATGTGCGCTCACCGCCGGAGCGCACATCAAAGCAGGGGACCCGACATGCGCAGTACATGTACGGCGCATGTCGTGAAAGGGTTAAGTCCATTTCCGTGTGATCCTCCTTGAGATGGTTCTACTCCGTCATTGGAGTCCAGCTGTGTGTAATTAAACTGATAGGACTTGATTTGGAAAGGCGCACACCTGTCTATATAAGACCTCACAGCTCACAGTGCATGTCAGACCACATGAGAATCATGAGGTCAAAGGAACTGGCCAATGAGCTCAGAGACAGAATGGTGGCAAGGCACAGATCTGGCCAAGGTTACAACAGAATTTCTGCAGCACTCAAGGTTCCTAACAGCACAGTGGCCTCAATAATCCTTAAATGGAAGAAGTTTGAGACCACCAGAAGTCTTCCTAGACCTGGCCGTTCAGCCAAACTGAGCAATCGTGGGAGAGGAGCCTTGGTGAGAGAGGTAAAGAAGAACCCCAAGATCACTGTGGCTGAGCTCCAGAGATGCAGTAGGGAGATGGGAAAAGTTCCACAAAGTCAACTATCACTGCAGCCCTCCACCAGTCGGGCTTTTATAGCAGAATGGCCCGACAGAAGTCTCTCCTCAGTGCAAGACATATGAAAGCCCGCATAGTGTTTGCAGATTCCCTGGTCCGATGAAATGAAGATAGACCTTTTTGGTGATAATTCTAAGCAGTATGTGTGGAGAAAACCAGGCATTGCTCATCACCTGCCCAATACAATCCCGACAGTGAAACATGGTGGTGGTACCATCATGCTTTGGGGGTGTTTTTCAGCTGCAGGGACAGGACGACTGGTTGTCACTGAAGGAACATAAATGTGGCCAAGTACAGATATATCCTGGATGGAAACCTTCCAGAGTGCTCTGGACCTCAGACTTGGCCGAAGGTTCACCTTCCAGCAAGACAATGACCCTAAGCACACAGCTAAAATAACAAAGGAGCGGCTTCAGAATAACTGTGTGACTATTCTTGACTGACCCAGCCAGAGCCCTGACCTAAACCCAAATGAGCATCTCTGGAGAGACCTGAAAATGGCTGTCCACCAACGTTCACTATCCAACCTGACAGAACTGGAGAGGATCTGCAAGGAAGAATGGCCGAGGATCCCCAAATCCAGGAGGGAAAAATTTGTTGCATCATTCCCAAGAAGACTCATGGCTGAACTAGCTCCAAAGGTGCTTCTACTCACTACTGAGCAAAGGGTCTGAATACTTATGACCATGTGATATTTCAGTTTCTCTTTTTTAATACATTTGCAAAAATTACTACATTTGTTTTTTTTTTCAGTCAAGATAGGGTGCAGAGTGTATGTTAATGAGAAAAAAAATGAACTTTTTGGAATTTACCAAATAGCTGCAATGAAACAAAGTGAAAACTTTAAAGGGGTCTGAATACTTTCCGTACCTACTGTGTATTATGGTACGTCATGTTCCACTATGACAAAAAAAATGTAGATCGCCTGCAAACTGGTTGTCATAGCTTAATAGATTGTTTGAGATATGTATGATCACTAGTGATGTGCAATCGTGCTGGGATAAGGTGTTATCTGAGCAGGCTCGGGTGCTAACAGTGTATTCGGCATGCTTGAATAATATGTTCCGAGGAGTCCCCACGGCTGCGTGTCTTGTTGCTGTTAGGCAATCCCTGCTGTGGCTGTTGAGCAGACAGGCAATCCCTGGATGTGTTGCGGCTGTCGAACAGCCGCAGGGACTCAAACACATTATTCGAGCACGCCTAAGTCACTCGGTTAGTACACGAGCATGCTCAGATAACACCTTATCCCATCACATTTGATCATCAATCAAATGTGCATATACAGCATGTTGTGAGCATGTGCGACCACTGCTTCATTCAAGGACGCACATGCTCATAACCACTCCATTCACACAGGATGACTTGCCGGTAATTTACGGGGTCACCTTTGAAAGTGCATGTAAAACTGCATATCACGAGGCCTACATGGGCTGATGTGGACCCCTCGGGCTGCTATGCATTGGGCGTTCGGCTCCACTAATGAATTCTATGGGATTCCCTAATTTGTAACCTTTCACCTCTGTACCAGTGGAGCTGCAGGAAATGCCTGTTCTCCAGACCTAGAGTAGTCACAGTTAACAATGGCGGCTGTAGAGAAAACACTAATGCTCAGCACGGAAGCAAAAAAAGAGCTCACTGATACCAGCGCGGCCTTGTAACAGGAGCCACTAGTGTAAAAGTCAGTTCCCTACTAAATATTCCAAGATCAACTGAAAAATGTTATTGAAAAGTGGAAGGAAATGTAGCAACTCCTCCATGACGGTGCAGACCACCTAAAGTTACTGAGCGGGTACGCTGAGTGCATGAAAGTCACCAACGCTCTGCTGACTCCATAACTGCAGAGTCCAAATCTACCCTGAAAATAACTTCAGCACTAAAACTGCGCCAGGTGCTTCATAGCATGGGTTTCTATGGCTGAGCAGCTGCATGCAAGCCTTACATCACCAAGCACAATACCAATCATCAGATGGATTGATGGAAAGCCGCCACACTTTACTCTGGACCCCACTTCTCTGGCATCAGATGGATGAGCCTGTGTTTGGTAAATGCCAGGAGAACGTTACCTCCCTGACTGCATTGTGCCAGCCGTAAGGAGAGGTGTAATGCCGTGGTTGATTTTTAGTAGTTTGGCCTAGGACTCTCAATTCTTTAGCACAAGACATTGAGGACTATTGTTGCTTCCAGCTTTGTGAGAGCAAGTTAGGGAAGACCCTTTTTAGTTCCTCATGACTGCCCAGTGCACAGTGCAAGTTCCATAACGGCAAGTTTAGGGCGAGTTTCGTTTAGAAGAACATGACCAGCTGCACAGAGTCTTGACCTGTAACCCATCCAACACTTAGGGTTGCCACGCCCGCTGGTGGTGCACGTGGTTCGTGGACCCGCTGTGCTGCAGTGCCAGGGCTGCCTAGGAAGGTGCGTGACCTGGTGTTCACTGGTGCCCCTGATGGTGGAGACAGCCTGGGCTGCAGGCAGAACCCCAGGGGTCAGGTTCGTTGACACTGATAAAGGATTAGTGCTCCGTTCAGACTAATAAGTTTTGACTCCTCTACAGAACGGTTACTGACACGGTTTTGTGCTACGTTGCGACTTGGCGACTGGTTTTAGCATGCATTCCAGCTATTGGCTGTGAACCATCTTGCGCAGCAGCTCTGGTGGTAATCCCGTGAGTGTGGGGTCATTGCAGGCTGTCCTGAAGACGTGAGTTTGCAGGTTGTATGTGGAGGTTCCAAATGTGGGAGATAATGAGGCACTGAATTCCAGAGGACGGTGGATGCTCGAAAGAAGTCTTGGAGGAGATTAGGTGAGGAACGTGCGACAGCGGAGGAGAGGAAGAGGTCTAGAGAGGACCGGAAGATATAGGGAGAATAGTTGGAGATATATGGAGGAGGGGACTACAGACGGCTTTGTGGAACAATGTTAGTAGTCTGAACTGGATTCGTTGGCAAATTGGGAGCCAAAAGTTTTGTAAAAGCAGAGGGTTTGTCAGGGGAGACTGGGATTAACCCCTTAAGGACCTTCTTTTTTTTTTTTTTTTTACCTTTGCGTTTTCCTCACCTTGTTCCTCGAGCTGTAAGTTTTTTTTTTAAATTATTTTAGCAGTAGGAAGGCTTGTAGTTTTGTGGGTCGAGTTGTATTTTTGATTGATACTATCCATTTTATCAGGTAATGCACTGGGATGTGGGAAACAAAACTCAGAGTGTGGAGAAAATAGTAAAAAAAAAAATAAAAAAAAAATTATTTATTTACAGTTTTCATTTTATTGTAAATATGACTTGACAGTATGATTACGCAGCTAACATGCCTGCATACTTTTATTTTTATTTAAGTGGTGAAATTTTTTTGGTCTGTGACGCCATTTTCTGAGAAGTTAAGGATTTAAATTTTTTTTCGGGATATGGGCTTTGTGAAGATTTTTTTCTGCACCTTAAGCCAATGTTTTTATCAATATAATTTTCAGGTAGATACAATGTTTTGATCGCCTCTTATCACAATTTTTCATTGTTGCGGCAGCTTAAAAAATGCAATTCTGCCATTTTGTTTTTTTTTTCTCCTTACAATGTAAACTGATCGGATTTATTTATTTTATATTATGATAGATCGGTCTTTTACGAGCGCAGCGATACCAAATATGTGTATTTTTTTATTTCTTAATTTGTAATGGGTTGATTTTGAACATTATCATGATAGGCACAGGGGTCTTCAGCAGACCCTTGGCCATCATGGCAACCCATCAGTGCACCGATGGGTGCACAGAACAGTGTGCCGGCGAGTTTTCAATGCCGCTCTCACAGATTAACAGCGGCATTGACAGGTTAACAGCCATGGGTGGAGCTCAACTCCACCCGGGGCTGTTAGAGGCAGATGATGGCTGATTAAATCAACCATCATCTGCCGGCAAAGATATCAGTCAGGCAAACCCTGTACGTGATATGTTAGAAAGGGGTTAATCAAGCAGCAGAATTAAGGACGGACTGGAGAGGTGTGAGAGTATTAGCCAAGAGGCCACACAGGAGGATATTGCAGTAGTCAAGGTGGGAGATGATGAGGGCACTAGCATTTTAGTAAATTCAGGGTTAAGGAGAGGACAAATTCTGGAAATGTTTTTGAGCTGGAGGCTTCAGAAGATGGTGAGTGCTTGGATGTGCAATTTGATGGACAGGGCAGAGTCAAGCGTTGCACCGAAACAGCGGCTTTGTGATACGGGGAAAGCGTGATGTTGTTTATAGTGATCGATACGTCTGATAGGGGATTAAGTGAGATGGAGGAAAGCTGATGAGTTTGGTATTAGTTCATAGAAGCACGTACTGAAGTTTATATATGTGAACTATGGATGTAGAATTGTTAAAGTTAAAAACAAAACTCTCAAGATGGCGAGATGCGTTTTTTGTATGCACCCTGTGATGTTCACATTTACACCACCGGACCCGATTTAACATTTTGTTTGCCCATTTTGGACACTTACCAACTCGCTGCAATATTTCTGGAAAAACGGTCTGTGCTACCCTTGTCTTTTTATTTATTTTATTACTTTTTTTTTGTGATTACTATCTCTAGGCTAATGCCCATGTGTAAGGAATACAAGGAAAGGTGCCCCTGTTTATAGGAGTCTGCGAGTGTGACACAGCAATATCCATGTGTGAGCCACTAGAGACAGGCTACAGGTCAACAGCTCAGAGTATGCCGGGTGTGGTGTCGGGGCTCGTGGCAGCCGCACATGAGGCTAAACAGAGGAAATTGGGGTCATCACCTGTTGAACGCTCCATGCAGGAAGCAGGTTTAGAACGCAGGAAAGAAATACAATAGATTGTTAGAAGTTTAAAGCAAAACGAGAGGAGGCTCATTGTTCATAGAGATACATGTAATAAAGATCTGGCAGCTCGGGTGATCAGATTAGCCGAAAAGAAACACATTATACATTCCTGGGAAGTCTGTATTTATTAGATGTGCAGCACACACTCGGCGCAGATAATGCGATAAACGCTGCACTTCAGAACTGTTTTGCATCCTGAAATTCCAATATCACTGAAGATCATTCTAACATGCTTCTCCTTCTTATCTTGGATCTCCTCTCATTCCAAGATGCTTCTTCTTATCTTGGATCTCCCCTCAGTCCAAGATGCTTCTTCTTATCTTGGATCTCCCTTTATTCCAAGATGCTTCTCCGTCTTATCTTGGATCTCCCCTCATTCCAAGATGCTTCACCTTCTTATCTTGGATCTCCCCTCATTCCAAGATGCTTCTCCTTCTTATCTTGGATCTCCCCTCATTCCAAGATGCTTCTCCTTCTTATCTTGGATCTCCCCTGTGAAGAAACCAGATTGTATCTTAATTTCCCAGACAACCATTTTTTTGCAAAACCAAAAGAACTGGCTTTTTATCTGTATATTGGCTTGTGAATTCAAGTGTTTATGTCTGGTGGGTCAAGAAGACAGACTTGCCAACTGATATACTATCTAACATATTGTGTAAGTCTGTAATAGTGACTGTACATTGAGTGTGTTAAGGCCCCGTCACACATAGCGAGATCGCTAGCGAGATCGCTACTGAGTCACAAGTTTTGTGACGCAACAGCGACCTCAGTAGCGATCTCGCTATGTGTGACACATACCAGCGACCAGGCCCCTGCTGCGAGATCGCTGGTCGTGTCGGAATGGCCTGGACCTTTTTTTTGGTCGTTGAGGTCCCGCTGACATCGCTGAATCGGTGTGTGTGACACCGATCCAGCGATGTCTTCACTGGTAACCAGGGTAAACATCGGGTTACTAAGCGCAGGGCCGCGCTTAGTAACCCGATGTTTACCCTGGTTACCAGCGTAAATGTAAAAAAAAACAAACAGTACGTACTCACCATCTGATGTCCGTCAGGTCCCTTGCCGTCTGCTTCCTGCTCTGACTGAGTGCCGCCGTACAGTGAGAGCAGAGCGCAGCGGTGACGTCACTGCTGTGCTCTCACTTTACGGCGGCAGTCAGAGCAGGAAGCAGACGGCAAGGGACCTGACGGACATCAGATGGTGAGTATGTACAGTTTGTTTTTTTTGGTAACCGGGGTAAACATCGGGTTACTAAGCGCGGCCCTGCACTTAGTAACCCGATGTTTACCCTGGTTACCCGGGTGCTGCAGGGGGACTTCGGCATCGATGAAGACAGTTTCAACGATGCCGAAGTCGTTCCCCTGATCGTTGGTCGCTGGAGAAAGCTGTCTGTGTGACAGCTCCCCAGCGACCACACAACGACTTACCAACGATCACGGCCAGGTCGTATCGCTGGTCGTGATCGTTGGTAAATCGCTATGTGTGACGGGGCCTTTAAGCTTTGTTTATTGATGTGTGCTTATATGCTAATAGTGCTACTTAATCCCATCACCATTGTTTACCTTATCTTGATGTTGGACTGAAAGACCCTGGGTAATTCTAAAAATAGCTGACATGCCTTGGGTATAAAAAGACTCAGAGATCACATCCTGGGAGACTGAAGTAACACAGAGCTACCAGCCAGACATTCTGCAAACCACCCAGCAGACAAGAGAAAGGACTGCAGCCAATTCATCATGGCACCATCACGAGGGCCACTGATCTATGATTCTATAGGAAACAACCTAGGGGTTTTCGGCTCCGGTTGGAAGGACGCAGATCTGATCCAGTGACCATCTCCGAACCATGGATATGTTTGGAGAAAGCCAGGTTTGGGACCCGCTGGTCGCCTGGTTCCATGGAGATGGTCAGATAAGCCAGGTGGTGACTCTCGTGTCAACTGGCTTTGGACCTTGTATGGACTCTATGGACAGTTCTCGGTCATCTCCCTATGCTTGTCATTACCCTTTCTCTGTGCGTGCATCCACAGATGGAGTAGCGACCCTGGGAGCTCTGACATCGTGTCAACTGGCTTTGGACCTTGTATGGACTCTATGGACAGTTCTTGGTCATCTCCCTATGCTTGCCGTTACCTCTTCTCTGTGCGTGCATCCACAGATGGAGTAGCGACCCTGGGAGCTCTGACACCATGTCATACTGGAAATACGTGGAGACGCAGTGATCTTTTATATGCGCCCATGTGACCCTGGGAGCTCTGACACCATGTCATACTGGAAATACGTGGAGACACAGTGATCTTTTATATGCGCCCATGTGACCAAGCAATTCCAGCCATGGGGGGATTGTTCTGTTTGTTATTGTGTGCTGTGGTTCAATAAAGTATTGCCACCCTGTTTTACCTTAACCCTGTGTTGTCTGTGTAGTATATTGCCCACTGGGAGATAGAGCGGGCGTTCAGTGGTATGAGCCGTGGTCCATGCAGTCTTGCTAAACACAGCCGGGCCAGCGTACGAGAGCACCCACTGACCCCGTTTCTCCACATCCCCTCATTCCAAGATTCTTCTTCTTATCTTGGATCTCCACTCATTCCAAGATGCTTCTCCTTCTTATCTTAGATCTCCCCATCCACTATCTGTCCCGCATATAATACTGTTTATATTACACAGTTACCTTTCTTTTCCAGATAGGTTTTTTTTTATTTTTGCTTGAAACTAACTGAATTATGAATGAAGCAACTTTGCAACAGTCTTGATTTCAAAGATTCTACATTTTTGTGTATACAGCTCTTATGCTCACCTGTGTGTCTCCATATTTATGGGCTGCAAACAGTCAATACATAAGGGAGCAGATGGTAGGGAGTCCAATTCTTAGAAAGTGTAAACGTAAGCCCCCCATTTGGCACATTTGAACATTCGTCCAGCAGCTATCTTGACCGCCTTTCTCCTACACAGGAGCGCTCGCCTGGCTTAGCGTTTCTGCCCTCTATATGAGAGAGAGAGCAAATGGATCCGCAGTCCAAAATCGGACATGGAAGATCCTTACTAGTGGTGAGCGAATATACTCGTTACTCGAGATTTCTCGAGCACGCTCGGGTGACCTCCGAGTATTTTTCAGTGCTCATTTTTCTTGCTGCAGCTGAATGATTTACATCTGTTAGCCAGCATAAGTGCATGTGGGGATTCCCTAGCAACCAGGCAACCCCCACATGTACTGAACGCGGCGATACCAAATATGTGTAGGTTTGATTTTTTTTTATTGTTTTATTTTGAATGGGGCAAAAGGGGGGTGATTTAAACTTTTTAATTTTTTTTTATTTTTTTCATATATAAAAATAAAAACATTTTTTTTTTAAATTTTGGCATGCTTCAATAGTCTCCATGGGAGGCTAGAAGCTGGCACAACTCGGTTGCCTCTGCTACATAGAAGCGATTCTCAGATCGCTCCTATGTAGTAGAATTACTGCATTGCTACGAGCGCCGACCACAGGGTGGCGCTCACAGCAATCCGGCATCAACAATCATAGAGTCTTCAATAACCTCTGGTTGTTATGCCAACGCATCACTGCCCCCCAATCACGTGACGGGGGTCAGCGATGTGCTCATTTCCAGCCCGATGACCGGAAGCAGTAGTTAGATGCCGCTGTCAGCCGCTAGTTAATAAATCATCAAAGCGGGGGATCTGAGCTCGGAGGTACTATCCCATCCGAGGTGAGAAAGGGGTTAATTATAGCTCAAAAAATAAATATTTTATAGTCCTTTATGTTGCGGTTGCTGGATGTCTTCCTGCTTTCTGCCGACACATACTTGTGCGTCTCACAAAATTAGAATATCATCAAAAAGTTAATTTGTCAGTTCTTCAGTACAAAAAGTGAAACTCATATATTATATATAGTCATTACACACAGAGTGATCTATTTCAAGTGTTTATTGCTGTTAATGTTGATGATTATGGTTTACAGCCAATGAAAACCCAAAAGGCATTATCTCAGTAAATTAGAATACTTTATAACACCAGCTTGAAAAATGATTTTAAAATCCGTCTTGAAATGTATGTTCAGTAAATGCACTCAATACTTGGTCAGGGCACCTTTTGCATCAATTAGTGCATCAATGCAGCGTGGCATGGAGGCGATCAGCCTGTGGCACTGCTGAGGGGTTATGGAAGCCCAGTTTGCTTTGTGTTGTGAAATTGGATTTTGGGCTCCCCCGGTGGCCACTGGTGGAATTGAACTGGTGTGCATCATCCCCTCTGTTCACCTGTTTCCATCAGGATGTGGGAGTCGCTATTTAGCCTTGCTCCTCTGTCACTTCCATGCCGGTCAACATTGTAATCAGAAGCCTTTCTGTGCATGTTCCTGCTGCTAGACAACTCCCAGCTAAGTTGGACTTTAGTCCTCGTTTGTTTTTGCATTTTGTTCCAGGTCACAGCTGTAGTTTCGTTTCTGTGTCTGGAAAGCTCTTGTGATCTGAAATTGCCACTCTGATGTTATGAGTTAATACTAGAGTCTTAAAGTAATTTCAGGATGGTGTTTTGATAGGGTTTTCAGCTGACCATGAAAGTGCCCTTTCTGTCTTCCTGCTATCTAGTAAGCGGACCTCAATTTTGCTAAACCTATTTTCATACTACGTTTGTCATTTCATCTAAAATCACCGCCAATATATGTGGGGGCCTCTGTCTGCCTTTCGGGGAAATTTCTCTAGAGGTGAGCCAGGACTATATTTTCCTCTGCCAGGATTAGTTAGTCCTCCGGCCGGCGCTGGGCGTCTAGGGATAAAACGCAGGCTACGCTACCCGGCTACTGTTAGTTGTGCGGCAGGTTTAGTTCATGGTCAGTTTAGTTTCCATCCTTCCAAGAGCTAGTTCTTATGTTTGCTGGGCTATGTTCTCTTGCCATTGAGAACCATAACAGTTTGACCGGACACAAAGGGTTAAATTAATTGACAGAGAAAGGAGAGAAAAGAGAAGTCTGCTGAAGATTTTTTTTTTTTTTTTCCCTTCAGTTCTGAGTGTGCTTGTAATTGAATCTCTTGCAAGTCTGCCTATATTGCAGCCTTTCTCTCTCTCTCTCCTTCTAATCCTGGAATGGCTCTGTGTTCACCTGTTTAAAATGGATATTCAGAGTTTAGCTGCAGGTTTGAATAATCTCACCACGAAAGTTCAAAATTTACAAGATTTTGTTGTTCAGGTTCCTATATCTGAACCTAGAATTCCTTTGCCTGAATTTTTCTCGGGGAATAGATCTTGCTTTCAAAATTTCAAAAATAATTGCAAGTTGTTTTTGTCCCTGAAATCTTGCTCTGCTGGAGATCCTGCTCAGCAGGTCAGGATTGTGATTTCCTTGCTCCGGGGCGACCCTCAGGATTGGGCTTTTGCATTGGCTCCAGGGGATCCTGCGTTGCTCAATGTGGATGCGTTTTTTCTGGCCTTGGGGTTGCTTTATGAGGAACCTCAGTTAGAACTTCAGGCGGAAAAGGCCTTGATGTCCCTATCTCAGGGGCAAGACGAAGCTGAAATATACTGCCAGAAATTCCGTAAATGGGCTGTGCTTACTCAGTGGAATGAGTGCGCCCTGGCGGCGAATTTCAGAGAGGGTCTCTCTGATGCCATTAAGGATGTTATGGTGGGGTTCCCTGTGCCTGCGGGTCTGAATGAGTCCATGACAATGGCTATCCAGATCGATAGGCGTCTGCGGGAGCGCAAACCTGTGCACCATTTGGCGGTGTCTACTGAGAAGACGCCAGAGAATATGCAATGTGATAGAATTCTGTCCAGAAGTGAACGGCAGAATTTTAGACGAAAAAATGGGTTGTGCTTCTATTGCGGTGATTCAACTCATGTTATATCAGCATGCTCTAAGCGTACTAAGAAGCTTGATAAGTCTGTTTCAATTGGCACTTTACAGTCTAAGTTTATTCTATCTGTGACCCTGATTTGTTCTTTATCATCTATTACCGCGGATGCCTATGTCGACTCTGGCGCCGCTTTGAGTCTTATGGATTGGTCCTTTGCCAAACGCTGTGGGTATGATTTGGAGCCTCTTGAAACTCCTATACCCCTGAAGGGGATTGACTCCACCCCATTGGCTAGCAATAAACCACAATACTGGACACAAGTAACTATGCGGATTAATCCGGATCACCAGGAGATTATTCGCTTTCTTGTGCTGTATAACCTACATGATGTGTTGGTGCTTGGATTGCCATGGCTGCAATCTCATAACCCAGTCCTTGACTGGAAAGCTATGTCTGTGTTAAGCTGGGGATGTAAGGGGACGCATGGGGACGTACCTGTGGTTTCCATTTCATCATCTATTTCCTCTGAGATTCCTGAATTCTTGACTGAATATCGTGACGTTTTTGAAGAACCTAAGCTTGGTTCATTACCTCCGCACCGGGAGTGCGATTGTGCCATAGATTTGATTCCGGGTAGTAAATACCCTAAGGGTCGTTTATTTAATCTGTCTGTGCCTGAACATGCTGCTATGCGAGAATATATAAAGGAGTCCTTGGAAAAGGGACATATTCGTCCTTCGTCATCTCCCTTAGGAGCCGGTTTTTTCTTTGTGGCTAAGAAAGATGGCTCTTTGAGGCCGTGTATTGATTATCGGCTTTTGAATAAAATCACGGTTAAATATCAATATCCGTTGCCACTGCTGACTGATTTGTTTGCTCGCATAAAGGGGGCCAAGTGGTTCTCTAAGATAGATCTCCGTGGGGCGTATAATTTGGTGCGAATTAAGCAGGGGGATGAGTGGAAAACCGCATTTAATACGCCCGAGGGCCACTTTGAGTATTTGGTGATGCCTTTTGGTCTTTCAAATGCCCCTTCAGTCTTTCAGTCCTTTATGCATGACATTTTCCGTGATTATTTGGATAAATTTATGATTGTGTATCTGGATGATATTTTGATTTTTTCGGATGACTGGGACTCTCATGTCCAGCAGGTCAGGAGGGTTTTTCAGGTTTTGCGGTCTAATTCCTTGTGTGTGAAGGGTTCTAAGTGCGTTTTTGGGGTTCAAAAGATTTCCTTTTTGGGATATATTTTTTCCCCCTCTTCCATCGAGATGGATCCTGTCAAGGTTCAGGCTATTTGTGATTGGACGCAACCCTCTTCTCTTAAGAGTCTTCAGAAATTTTTGGGCTTTGCTAACTTTTATCGTCGATTTATTGCTGGTTTTTCTGATGTTGTTAAACCATTGACTGATTTGACTAAGAAGGGTGCTGATGTTGCTGATTGGTCCCCTGCTGCTGTGGAGGCCTTTCGGGAGCTTAAGCGCCGCTTTTCTTCCGCCCCTGTGTTGCGTCAGCCTGATGTTGCTCTTCCTTTTCAGGTTGAGGTCGACGCTTCTGAAATCGGAGCTGGGGCGGTTTTGTCGCAGAGAAGTTCCGATTGCTCCGTGATGAGACCTTGTGCTTTTTTCTCGCGTAAATTTTCGCCCGCCGAGCGGAATTATGATGTTGGGAATCGGGAGCTTTTGGCCATGAAGTGGGCTTTTGAGGAGTGGCGTCATTGGCTTGAGGGGGCTAGACATCAGGTGGTGGTATTGACTGACCACAAAAATCTAATTTATCTTGAGTCCGCCAGACGCCTGAATCCTAGACAGGCGCGCTGGTCGTTGTTTTTCTCTCGGTTTAATTTTGTGGTGTCCTACCTGCCGGGTTCTAAGAATGTTAAGGCGGATGCCCTTTCTAGGAGTTTTGAGCCTGACTCCCCTGGTAATTCTGAACCTACAGGTATCCTTAAGGATGGAGTGATATTGTCTGCCGTTTCTCCAGACCTGCGGCGGGCCTTGCAGGAGTTTCAGGTGGATAGACCTGATCGTTGCCCACCTGGTAGACTGTTTGTTCCTGATGATTGGACCAGTAAAGTCATTTCTGAGGTTCATTCTTCTGCGTTGGCAGGTCATCCTGGAATCTTTGGTACCAGGGATTTGGTGGCAAGGTCCTTCTGGTGGCCTTCCCTGTCTCGAGATGTGCGAGGCTTCGTGCAGTCTTGTGACGTTTGTGCTCGGGCCAAGCCTTGTTGTTCTCGGGCTAGTGGATTGTTGTTGCCCTTGCCTATCCCGAAGAGGCCCTGGACGCACATCTCGATGGATTTTATTTCGGATCTTCCTGTTTCTCAGAAGATGTCTGTCATCTGGGTGGTGTGTGATCGTTTCTCTAAGATGGTCCATTTGGTTCCCCTGCCTAAGTTGCCTTCTTCTTCCGAGTTGGTTCCTCTGTTTTTTCAAAATGTGGTCCGTTTGCATGGTATTCCGGAGAATATCGTTTCTGACAGAGGTACCCAATTCGTGTCTAGATTTTGGCGAGCATTCTGTGCTAGGATGGGCATAGATTTGTCTTTCTCGTCTGCTTTCCATCCTCAGACTAATGGCCAGACCGAGCGGACGAATCAGACCTTGGAGACATATTTGAGGTGTTTTGTGTCTGCAGATCAGGATGATTGGGTTGCTTTTTTGCCTTTAGCGGAGTTTGCCCTCAATAATCGGGCCAGCTCTGCCACCTTGGTGTCTCCCTTTTTCTATAATTCGGGGTTTCATCCTCGATTTTCTTCTGGTCAGGTGGAATCTTCGGATTGTCCAGGAGTGGATGCTGTGGTGGAGAGGTTGCATCAGATTTGGGGGCAGGTAGTGGACAATTTGAAGTTGTCCCAGGAGAAGACTCAGCTTTTTGCCAACCGCCGGCGTCGGGTTGGTCCTCGGCTTTGTGTTGGGGACTTGGTGTGGTTGTCTTCTCGTTTTGTCCCTATGAGGGTTTCTTCTCCCAAGTTTAAGCCTCGGTTCATCGGCCCGTACAAGATATTGGAGATTCTTAACCCTGTGTCCTTCCGTTTGGACCTCCCTGCATCTTTTTCTATTCATAATGTTTTTCATCGGTCATTATTGCGCAGGTATGAGGTACCGGTTGTGCCTTCCGTTGAGCCTCCTGCTCCGGTGTTGGTTGAGGGCGAGTTGGAGTACGTTGTGGAAAAAATCTTGGACTCCCGTGTTTCCAGACGGAAACTCCAGTATCTGGTCAAATGGAAGGGATACGGTCAGGAGGATAATTCTTGGGTGACTGCCTCTGATGTTCATGCCTCCGATCTGGTCCGTGCCTTTCATAGGGCTCATCCTGATCGCCCTGGTGGTTCTGGTGAGGGTTCGGTGCCCCCTCCTTGAGGGGGGGGGTACTGTTGTGAAATTGGATTTTGGGCTCCCCCGGTGGCCACTGGTGGAATTGAACTGGTGTGCATCATCCCCTCTGTTCACCTGTTTCCATCAGGATGTGGGAGTCGCTATTTAGCCTTGCTCCTCTGTCACTTCCATGCCGGTCAACATTGTAATCAGAAGCCTTTCTGTGCATGTTCCTGCTGCTAGACAACTCCCAGCTAAGTTGGACTTTAGTCCTCGTTTGTTTTTGCATTTTGTTCCAGGTCACAGCTGTAGTTTCGTTTCTGTGTCTGGAAAGCTCTTGTGATCTGAAATTGCCACTCTGATGTTATGAGTTAATACTAGAGTCTTAAAGTAATTTCAGGATGGTGTTTTGATAGGGTTTTCAGCTGACCATGAAAGTGCCCTTTCTGTCTTCCTGCTATCTAGTAAGCGGACCTCAATTTTGCTAAACCTATTTTCATACTACGTTTGTCATTTCATCTAAAATCACCGCCAATATATGTGGGGGCCTCTGTCTGCCTTTCGGGGAAATTTCTCTAGAGGTGAGCCAGGACTATATTTTCCTCTGCCAGGATTAGTTAGTCCTCCGGCCGGCGCTGGGCGTCTAGGGATAAAACGCAGGCAACGCTACCCGGCTACTGTTAGTTGTGCGGCAGGTTTAGTTCATGGTCAGTTTAGTTTCCATCCTTCCAAAAGCTAGTTCTTATGTTTGCTGGGCTATGTTCTCTTGCCATTGAGAACCATAACAGCTTTGATAGCAGCCTTCAGCTCGTCTGCATTGTTGGGTCTGGTGTCTCATCTTCCTCTTGACAATGCTCCATAGATTCTCTATGGGGTTAAGGTCAGGTGAGTTTTCTGGCCAATCTAGCACAGCGATACTGTTGTTTGTAAACCAGGTATTGGTACTTTTGGCCGTGTGGACAGGGGCCAAGTCCTCCTGGAGAATGAAATTCCATCTCCAAAAAGCTTGTTGGCAGAGGGAAGCATGAAGTGCTCTAAAATGTCCTGGTAGACGGCTGTGCTGACCTTGGCCTTGATAAAACACAGTGAACCTATACCAGCAGATGACATTGCTCCCCAAACCATCACTGATTGTGGAGACTTCACACTAGACCTCAGGCAGCTTGGATTGTGGCCTCTCCACTCTTCCTCCAGACTCTGTGACCTGGATTTCCAAATGAAATGCAAAATTTACTTTAATCTGAAAACAACACCTTGGACCACTGAGCAACAGGCCAGTTCTTTTTCTCCTTGGCCCAGGTAAGACACTTTTGGTGTTGTCTATTGGCCATGAGTGGCTTGACACAAGGAATGTGACACTTGTAGCCCATGTCCTGGATACTTCTGTGTGTGGTGGCTCTTGAAGCAATGACTCCAGCAGCAGTCCACTCCTTGTGAATCTCCCCCAAATTTTTGAATGGCCTTTTCTTAACAATCCTTTCAAGGCTGTGGTTATCCCGGTTGCTTGTGCACCTTTCTCTACCACACTTTTTCCTTCCACTCCACTTTCCATTAATATGCTTGGATACAGCACTCTGTGACCAGCCAGCTTCTTTAGCAATGACCTTTTGTGGCTTACCCTCCTTATGGAGTGTGTCAATGACTGCCTTCTGGACATCTGTGAAGTCAGCAGTCTTCCCCATGATTGTGGATCTACTGAAACAGACTAAGGGACCTTTTATAAACGCTTAGGAGCCTTTGCAGGTGTTTTTTGTTAGTTATTCTAATCTACTGAGATAATGACTTTTGGGTTTTCATTGGCTGTAAGCCATAATCATCAACATTAACAGAAATAAACACGTGAAATAGATCACTCTGATTGTAATGACTCTATATATGATGAGTTTCACTTTTTGTATTGAAAAACTGAAATAAATTAACTTTTTGATGATATTCTTATTTTGTGAGAAGCACCTGTAGGTCTGCATAGAAACAGTATACACAAAATGGTAGATTTTGGTTTAGGTTTAAACTATTTGTAGCACTGCTTTTTTACTTTACATACACTGGAAGTTAGAAATCTTTGTAATGTCTTTATTGTCCGTAAATGTCCCCCTCAAATGTAATGGTAGGCACGGTACTGTATAAGGAACGTGCCTCTGACTGCAGAGCCCTTAAGGGATAGCTAAATGGGAAAACTGTGCAGTGCCCAATTCCCCCCTTCCACTAATTCCCCAGGTGATGTCACGATTGGGACGCCCAGCGGACTAGCCGGGGAGAGGAGGGGAGTCTGGCCACACCCTCAGGGGTTAAAGGCTAGTGACGGGACCAGGTTCTCCCTCTTTCTCCCCGGCTGACCCTTGGAAGCTGTTGTGACCCTCGGAAGCTGTTGTCTGACCCTTGGAAGCTGCTGTCCCGGACATCCTGACCACCATGGCTGCCCCTACGATCAAGGCCCTACAGCAGGGAGCTGCACAGGAAGGTGAGCAATGGTCGCGTTCCCTTAATTCTGGCCTGGGTGCACCTTCCTGTGCCCTCTCTTCACCCCCTGGCCTCCCCGTCGTCCCCCAGGGCTCCGTCCCTGCACACACCCCCTCCTGGGGCCTCGTCTTCTCCTGTCGCCCCAGTGCTGCTAACCCCCACTCACCTGCCCGTGATATCGGCCCCGGCCACTGCAGACCCCGGTCCTCTGGGGCTCCCGCTCCCAGCCCCCGGTGCTCCTGCTGACCATGGCGCAGCGGCGCCACCAGGTAGACGCTCGGGGCGTTCCTCCCTTCCTCCCGAGCGCCTGCGTGTCGGAGGGGAGCCGGCGCTGCCAAGCCACGGTGCCTCTGCCCCACGTACGGCTGCGGGTATACACACAGAGATGGAGGGCACCATCCACACAAAATAGCAATAAGTTATGAAATAGGGGGTCAACCAAAGCCTGATTCAAACAAGATGGCTCCGGGTGGCACGGCGGGCGCCACGACGCTTGCCCCAGGCTCCGCTGCCCGCCGGTGCCATACTCCGAGTGCGCCCCCTCATAGCCCAGGCCCGCCCGGTCTCCCAGAGCGCAGTGCGGGCCTGTTGGGACACGCCCACTTCCGGCCCCACTTCCTCCCTGCAGCCCCACAGCATTGCGGGGGCAGGCAGGGGATCGCCCGCCGCCTCGGTGTCCTCGGCGGCGCGCCAGCCGCTCCAGGGGATCGGGGTGCGGCGCAGGCAATCAGCCCGGGCGCGCCGCAGGTCCCCTGCAGCGGCGGGGAGTCTCCCCTCCCTGATGCCGGCTGGGGACCACCAAGGCCTGCCCACGTACGCCCCTGCACGCACTGGTAGCACAGCGCTAGCCTGGGGGGCCCCAGCCCGCCAAATCGTTCAGGGGGGGCCTCACATGCAGCGCTCCCTAACCCCCCGAGCCAGGTCCCGCCACGGAGCGCTGCAGCGGCCCCTGCCACACCAGGGCTGCACCACCGTGGACCTCTGGCCAGCCCACTCCTGGGCCGCCATGTCTCCCCAGCAGGCACATCAGCGTTGCCTGTGTGGGGGGGTGGGCGGTCAGGGGCCAGAGCCACGAATATGGCCGCAGAGCGTGATAACCGGTCTAACCGGACCGGCCAGCACGCTCTGCAGCCAGGAGTGTACTCACCAAGCATGCACACAGTCGCACCAAGCACAAACACAGCTACAATAAATTATGCGCCACCAACACCCCCATGGTCACAAATGCAAATCGCAGATAGTTTCCTATCAGCCCCCGCCCTTTTAAGCTCACCCCGCAGTGCAAGTCTAACAGTCGCTGTGCCTTCCCCGGCTCTACGCCCTACACCGCCACTCACGCCCCATAACCAAATTAACGTCACCCCTAATCCCGAATTAAATGCCCCCAACACAACCCCTAGACAGGGCAATCGCAGGCATAGATGCCACAGATCGTCCTCACCCTCATCAGTAGATTCCCGCCACCGTCCTCGCTGTCCATCTAGCTGTCGGCATTCCCACTCCAGTCGCCGACACCACTCATACAGGAGCCACAGGAGCCACCATAGATCCCGCTCCTCCAGATGGCGCTCGCCATCCACAACCGACGGCTCAGACACATTGGGGAGTCACAACGGGCGGTACCTGTCGCATGCCGAAAGACGGCGGTCTCACCGGTCACCCAGAGCGGTTACCCGGTGGGAACAGACATTGACACCCCCCGCTACCGACCAGGCGGAGGTCGGAGCCCCAGTAGCCTCTCGTCCTCGAGCACACAACAGATCTCATGCGCCACGTGCTCCGTCCCTGGCTGCCGCACAGGGAGAACTACCATACATACCTCCCCGGTCCACCAGCCAGCACCGAACCATTGAGGCAATAGAAGCCGGAGCACCTCCCTCTCCAGGAGTCGCTCGGCACCAGACACAACGCAGCAGAATACATCCCCGTGCCACGGCGCTGGCCACTGGCCTGCCATCGTCATCCTTCCGGGCGGGCGGTCAGCACCAGGACAGCGCCACGGCCGGAGCCAGAGTCCCTCCGTCCGGAGACACTCTGCCTGCATCTGACAGCGGTGAATTCCCTGATTTCGGTGAGCACTCGACCATACAAAATGTGGGAGAAAGCGAGCTAGCATCCGCTATAAAGGCCCTAGTTCAGCAGTTGACTCGCCCAGGCGTACCAACTGACACTAGCACCACCCAAGCAGCTAGTCTTCACAAGGATGTATTTTTCTGTGGAGTTAGCCCACTGGGAACACACGTAGATTTAGAAACAAAACAGAAAATATGGAGCAACGATTACGTAGATATATGGTCACTGTTATCGGCAGACCAACAGGCGAGCGCCTACAAGATAGGAACAAACAAAAAATAGCGCAAACGATGAATAACTGGCTTCAGGCCTTCGTGGTTCTCGGCTGCATCATGGGCCAAAAGCACCCAGAACGCTGTTCTGAACTATTTATCTATCAGGACCTAATTTATAATTCATATAAGTGTCACGGCGGGTCTGCATGGAAGCGGTACGACGAGGAGTTCCGCAGGCGGTTGGCCATGCAACCAGACTTGGGCTGGGGGGTGAAAGCGACGGATGTATGGCTACGACTCATGCTGTCCCAAAAGCACCTCCCCTTTTCAGCAGCGACCACTTATCACTCAGCAGCAGCAGGCCAGAATACCGTGGTCGTACGCGGACCTGGGGCCTGCTTACTATTTAACAATGGATACTGCCGTTTCCGCGGGTCCTGTAAATATAGACACGAATGCTCCTCCTGCGGAGGTGGACACCCTGCATCCAGGTGTACCCGCCAAAGAAACAGAGCGCCTGCGAGGCTTAACCCCGGTGAACGTAACCGCAATGGGCCCATGGCTAAACCTTTATCACAATAAAGGAGTGGCGCAGCAACTATATTTCGGTTTTAAATACGGTTTGTATATCCCTTTCAAACCCAGCCCCTCCCCAACTACGGCAAGTAATTTGAAATCGGCTTGCGAATTCCTTGAGATTTTACATCAAAAAATCCAAAAAGAAGTAGAACTGGGCAGGATGGTGGGCCCATTTAGATCATTGCCATTCAAGAATCTCAGGATCTCGCCATTAGGTATCGTTCCCAAAAAAGAGCCAGGAAAATATCGGCTAATACATCACCTTTCTTACCCAAAAGGCGCATCGGTTAACGACGCGATACCCGCGGAAGAGACGTCTGTAACCTACTCTTCTTTTGACAGGGCCATCGAGCTCATGGGTGCAGCTGGGCCCGGTGCCCTGCTGACGAAATCCGACATAGAGTCAGCCTTCCGCCTTTTGCCCGTTCACCCTGAGTGTTTCCATCTATTAGGCTGTGAGGTGGACAGGCTATTCTACTTCGATATGTGCCTACCAATGGGCTGCTCCATTTCCTGTCATTACTTCGAGCTTTTCAGCACCTTCCTAGACTGGGTAATATGATACGAAACTGGTAGCAATTCAACAATTCACTGCCTCGACGATTTCTTGTTCGTTGGTCCCGGGGACTCCAGACTCTGCTCATTTCTTCTCCAAAAGTTTAAGTTTTTAGCTTGTAAATTCGGAGTACCACTTTCACCGGATAAAACAGTCGGCCCTTGTAACGTTCTGCCTTTTCTCGGTATCGAAATAGACACCAATGCAATGGTGTTTCGACTACCAGCTGATAAACTGCAAAAAACTCTGCAAATGGTGAAAAACTGCCACAAAGCAAAAATGTCACCCTGCAGCAGATGCAGTCCCTGCTAGGATTTCTCAACTTTGCCTGTCGGGTAATGCCGGCGGGCAGAGCTTTTTCACGCCGACTATCACTAGCAACCAAGGGCATAGCCCAGCCGAGCCACCGAATTAGACTAAACCGCTCCCTGAAGGCAGACTTGCTGGTCTGGAGGACATTCCTGGAGTCCTACAATGGGCATACATGCGTGATGGCACGGGAGACGCTAAACAAAGATTTAGGCCTAGTGGTCGGTGGAAATATTACAGATGGTTTTGCGGCAATCTACAAGGACCAGTGGTGCAAAGGCCCATGGCCTGAACTATGGACCACGGCCGCATGGGGCCGTGACCCAGCACTGGTAGAAATTTTGGCAATAGTAACATCAGTCGAGCTATGGGGTGCCCAATTGGAAAATACGAACATCAGATTTCTCACCAAACAGTTGAGAACAGCAAAAACCCTAAACAGCATGTCCTCTTGTTCTCAGCCAGCACTCGCGCTGTTGCGCCGCCTAGCATTATTATGCCTCAAACACAACATCTGGTGCCGTGCCAGATTTACAGCGACTGTAGATGATAAAATTGTTAACTCTTTGTTATCTTCTGATTGGCAAGCATTCAAACTCTTCCTCCCCAAGGCGCAAACATCGGGCCTACAATGTCCTCCTTCCCTCTTGGACATGGTGGCCAATCACTGATGCCCTTGATCCGCACTTCAGTGACACCGGCTACTTGGCAGGTTTACGGTAAGGCGTGGGAGGAGTGGTGCTCGCTAACTCAAGGAAGGCCAGTCGACAGGTGCGACCGGGCGAGATGCGACGTCTTAGTAGAACTCTTAGAACGGCTCAGGTGGAGAGGTGCGTCAGGGACATTAGCGCAACGTCATCTATCGGGAATAGCCTTCTTCTTTCAGCTGCTGGGGTGGGTGGACGTAACCAAATAGTTTTTCATCAAACAAGCCGTTAAAGGCTGGAAAAGGCTTCAACCCAGTCAGGAATGCCTTCGCCCAGTTTCCTTAAGGCTACTGCACGACAAGATTGCAATATCTTCATCAGTGTGCAAGTCACAATACGAGGCAACGCTGATATCTGATATCTTTCTTCGGGGCGCTTCGCATCAGTGAATT
Organism: Ranitomeya variabilis; assembly: GCF_051348905.1. Lineage (NCBI taxonomy): Eukaryota > Metazoa > Chordata > Amphibia > Anura > Dendrobatidae > Ranitomeya > Ranitomeya variabilis. The sequence continues at coordinate 205,968,091 of NC_135233.1, forward strand.
AGTGCCGCAGTCAAAGACAGCATCAGTAGGCGGTTTAATCAACAAAGACCTCGACATATGCAGCGAAGCTCTGCGCATTAGAGTCCAGAGAGCCAAATGCGACCCCACCGGGAGGGGGACATGGGTATTGGTCAAGGCGTCAGGCGGCCCTATATGCCCTCTAGTAATAGTCAAACACTATACGGTAGTAAGATGTACGGGTAGATTTTTTTCTTTCACACACCGACGGGTCCCCGCTTACAAAATATCAGTTTCAAGCGATTTTTAAACAGTGCCTAGAGGCAGTCGGCATTGCCCCGAAAGAATATGGGACACATTCCTTCCGAATAGGGGCGGCTACCAAAGCAGCTAGAGCGGGGGTATCGGAAGTCGAGGTGCAGAGAATGGGCCGATGGAAATCCGCATGCTTTGCCAGATACATAAGACCAGACCTGCTTTAACACTTTTTGTCTCTAAGGCTGGTTTCACACTTGCGTTTTGATCTGCAGCGTTTAAAAAAAAAACGCATGTGGTGAAAAAACGCATGTAAACGCAGCAAAACGCCGCGTTTTTTAGACGCATGCGTTTTTGCATGCAGAAAAAAAACCGTGGCGTTTTGCGGCGTTTACATGCGTTTTTTCCTGCGTTTGCGTTTTTTAAACGCATGCTGAGAAGTGTGTGACAGCTGCCAATCATCAAAATCAACTAGAAAACCCACTATAAACAGAAATAGCTAGGGTTAGGGTTAGGATCCCTAGTAACCCTAGGGATCCTAACCCTAACCCTAGGGATCCTAACCCTAACCCTAGGGACCCTAACCCTAGGGATCCTAACCCTAACCCTAAGGGTTAGGATCCTAACCCTAACCCTAAGGGTTAGGGTTAGGATCCCTAGGGTTAGGGTTAGGATCCCTAGGGTTACTAGGGATCCTAACCTTGGGGTTAGGGTTAGGGTTAGGATCCCTAGTAACCCTAGGGTTAGGGTTAGGGTTTTCTTGTTTTTTCTTGTGTTTAGGGTTAGGGTTTTCTTGTTTTTTCTTGTGTTTAGGGTTAGGGTTTTCTTGTTTTTTCTTGTGTTTTCTTGTGTTTTCCTATAAAAACGGATGCGTTTTTAACGCAAGCAAACGCATGTGCTTAAAAACGCATGCGTTTACATAGACAGCAATGCATTTTTTTGCCGCGAATAAACGCATGCGTTTTTTTGCAGCAAAAAAACGCCGCTAGAAATCACTACAGGTTGCATTTCTGCAACTGAACGCACGCGTCAAAAAACGCATGCGTTGCCGAAAACGCGTCAAAACGCATGCTAAAAAACGCATGTGTTTTTAATGTTAAGTATAGGAAAAAAAAACGCATGCGTTTATTAGCGCTAAAACGCTGCGGATCAAAACGCAAGTGTGAAACCAGCCTTACAGGCAGCTTTAAGCCCACAGTTTGGGTAGTGGGGCATTCTTTTGTCTACTGGGCGTACGAAAGAGCCAAACTGCGGTCGGGCGGAACAAATTTTGGCTTCCCGAAGCTGGAAGTCAACTGGAGAGGCATCAGAGGGCTTCGGTGGCGTCAGGTCTTCCCGGAGATGGTCGACATCGCCAAGAGGGCCAAGGGGCCAGTGGTGCTGGTGCTACACGCCGGAGGCAATGATTTGGGCAAACGAAAAGGGGCCGAGCTGTACACAGTAATGTCAACAGATATTGAGCGGTTGGTTTGTTTATTACCGGATATGATGGTGGTGTGGTCTGAGATAATTCCTCGAACGGTTTGGCACGGAGCCAAGGGCGTGAAAGCCATCGAAAAATCAAGAAAAAGGATTAGCACAAAGATGTCGAAGTTTGTGAGAGAAAATTACGGCATTGTGGTTCGCCACCAAGAGCTAGAAGGGAACAATTTATCTTTACTAAGACCGGACGGCATCCACCTCACCTCTATTCTTGACTGGTTTGCAGGATGGTGTTGAACAGGCTCTAATGTTGTTGTGTGGGGGTCGGAGTCCTGTGTAGGTCATACACATGATCCTCCGTGGCGGTAGGTAGAGGGGGGCAAAGGTTCGTAACCTCTCATCGGCTTGCTGGCCCAGCGGTCGTCGGCGGGGCCTTCAGCAATGAGTGCGTCGCGAAATGTAATTGCACTTCTCTACTTTGCAAATAATAAACTGTGACCGACCTGTTCAACCCATCCAGGTTTGTCGGTATCTTTTATTACGGTGTGATGGGACGGGGGAAAGCACTGGTTACGACACACGGGTCTCTGCAGTCTGTGCTGCAGAATAAGTTGGCGCTATAGAAATAAAATGATGATTATTAAAGTACAGCATTTTAGTTTTTCCACCGCAACTTAAAGGGGGTCCATTAGCACTTTTGACCAATCAAAACTGACAGCTAGGTGAGTGTGGAGCAGTTTGATCATCCCTTGGTTGATGGCTATGCTACTTGCATGACCAAACAAGTCATAATCCCCCTCGCTCTGTCTTCATGCAGTTTCCTCGCTCTCTGCACTGAATGATCCCTAGCCCTCGCTTTCCGGTGGCGGTTGAAAATGAATAAATCAAAAGACCGCTCGAACTGACACTTAGAGGGATAATGGAGCCTTCAGTGAAGAATCAGGCAGTCTACCCATGGAAGTGCAGCTCAGGGGACACTTGGAATTGCAACGTAAGGAGAATCAAAACTTGTCATCATTGGTCATGAAATTAGCATAACCATCAACTTAGGCATGTTTAAGCCTCTTTAACGCTCACATGTTTAGCACTGATAGACTGCCATTACTATATTTTCAAAGCAATCTAGGGAAAAGTACAAATAATGCAGAAATATACTATAAAGATAAGCAATGTGGCCAAACATGTGGGCACACATTAGATTTGGCATTTCTGCTAAGAGGTACACAATATCCAGCATATAGCGGCAGCACCAGCACAAAGGCAGGGGTCCGTATGCTGCAATTCATGCTGCCGGTCAGTCAGAGCCAACAGCTGATGTCAGAGTGCACGTGACTGTGGGCGCACGGCAGTGACGTCATGCGCTCGTGCCGCTTGTACGCTGAAGTCAGCTCCCGGCTACAGGAGAGGACACCGTACCGCGGGGGAGCGGAGGGAAGATGAGTAGAATCATTTTTTTTTCTATGCATTAAAGAACAGCAGCAGAATGTGGGATATAAATACCAGGATGGGGGGTATATGTACTAGGATGGGGGACATGTATGCTAGGATGGGGGACATCTATACCAGGATGGGGGACATGTATACTAGGATGGGGGACATCTATACCAGGATGGGGGACATGTATACTAGGATGGGGGACATCTATACCAGGATAGGGGACATGTATAACAGGATGGGGGTATATGTACTAGGATGGGGGACATCTATACCAGGATGGGGGACATATATACCAGGATGGGGGTATATGTACTAGGATGGGGGACATATATACCAGGATGGGGGATATATGTACTAGGATGGGGGACATATATACCAGGATGGGGGGTATATGTACCAGGATGGGGGACATGTATACCAGGATGGGGGACATGTATACCAGGATGGGGGACATCTATACCAGGATGGGGGACATCTATACCAGGATGGGGGGTATATGTACTAGGATGGGGGACATGTATACCACGATGAGGGACATATATACCAGGATAGGGGACATGTATACTAGCATGGGGGACATCTATACCAGGTTGGGGTGTATATGTACTAGGATGAGTGACATATATACCAGGATGGGAGACATGTATAACAGGATCGGGGACATATATACCAGGATGGGGGACATGTATACCAGGATGGGGGACATGTATACCAGGATGGGGGACATATATACCAGGATTGGGGACATATATACCAGGATGGGGACATGTATACCAGGATGGGGGACATATATACCAGGATGGTGGACATGTATACCAGGATGGGGGACATATGTACTAGGATGGGGGACATGTATACCATGATGGGGGACATGTATACCATGATGGGGGACATATATACCAGGATAGGGGACATGTATACCAGGATGGGGGACATATATACCAGGTTGGGGTGTATATGTACTAGGATGGGTGACATATATACCAGGATGGGAGACATGTATAACAGGATGGGGGACATATACACTGTGTTCCAAATTATTATGCACAGAGTTTAGGAGTGATAAGGTTAGAATTTTTTTGTTTGTCATTTAAACTCATTGATGGTGATGTGTGTCAGGGCTCTTTATATCACTGAAAGCAATTGCAGATACCTGTGCAAATTAGTTTGGCAGGTGTGTCCAAATAAAGGCAAGACTACTTAAGAAGGCTGTTCCACATTATTAAGCAGTCTACATTTTTCGCCAAAATGGGAAAGAAAAAAGATGTGTTGGCTGCTGAGAAGCAACAAATTGTGGAGTATTTAGGTCAAGGCATGACTACAATCAACATTGCCAAGACACTTCATCGTGATCATCGCACAATCAAGAAGTATGTAGCTGATTCCCAGCACACATGTGTGCGTGCTGATAAGGAAAAATTGAGGACTCTTTCCAACAGGCAATTACGTAAGGTTAAAAGAGCAGCTGCAAAAATGCCTGGTCATAGCAGCAGACAAGTTTTTGAAGCTGCTGGTGCCTCCAACGTCCCCAGAACAAAAAGATGCAGGGTCCTTCAGAGGTTTGCAGCTGTGCGTAAGCCATCCTGTCGACCACTTTTATCCACTGCACACAAGCAGAAACGGCTCCAGTAGGCCAAACGATACATGAAGACTGACTTCCAAACTGTTTTGTTCACCGATGAGTGCCGTGCAACGCTCGATGGTCCAGATGGATGGAGTGGAGGATGGCTGGTTGATGGACACACCATGAAAACACGGCTAAGGCGCCAACAAGGAGGAGGTTGAGTAATGTTTTGGGCTGGAATCATGGGGAGAGAGATTGTCGGCCCCTTTATGATCCCTGAAGGGGTAAAGATGAACTCCATAATCTATGTGGAGCTTCTAAAACAACACTTCCTGCCATGGTTCAAGAGGAAGAACCGTGCTATCCTCAGCAAGATCATTTTCATGCATGATAATGCACCGTCTCATGCTGCAAAAAACACATCTGCATCTCTGGCTGCTATGGGCATAAAAGAGGACAAACTTATGGTGTGGCCACCATCTTCCCCTGGCCTCAACCCCATTGAGAACCTCTGGAGCATCATCAAAAGGAGTGTCCATGATGGCGGGAGGCAGGTCACATCTAAGCAACAGCTCTGGGAGGGTATTCTGTCCACATGCAAAACAATTGAAGCAGAAACCATCCAAACACTGACAAATTCAATGGACGAGAGAGTTCAGAAGCTTCTTTCCAACAAGGGGTCCTATGTGCAAATGTAACATCACCTAGAATAAAGTTTTCACTTGAAAACTGTTTGATTTCATTTTGTAACAAGCGGATAATGCTTATAACTTCACAATTGACCATTTTTTTGTTCAAAATAACAAAAAAAAGGTTGAAAACTCCGCTGTGCATAATAATTTGGAACATGCATTTTGAGTGTTTATTTATTTTTTTTTTTAAGATACTGTTTTCATAGGCAGTTTGTTCCAAAACATTGCAATTGTACTAGAATAGTAGATGACTGGAAAATAACAATGACTGCAATTCAGATAGGTAATTTAGAGAAAATATGAGGAAATATTATTTGCATAATAATTTGGAACACAGTGTATACCAGTATGGGGAACATATATACCAGGATGGGGGACATCTATACCAAGGTGGGGGTATATGTGCTAAGATAGTGACATATATACCAGGATGGGGACATATATACCAGGATAGGGGACATGCATACCAGGATGGGGGACATATATACCAGGTTGGGGTGTATATGTACTAGGATGAGTGACATGTATACCAGGATGGGAGACATATATACCAGGATGGGGGACATATATACCAGGATGGGGGGACATGTATACCAGGATGGGGGGACATGTATACCAGGATGGGGGGTATATGTACTAGGATGGGGACATATATACCAGGATGGGGGACATATATACCAGGTTGGGGTGTATATGTACTAGGATGAGTGACATATATACCAGGATGAGTGACATATATACCAGGATGGGAGACATGTATACCAGGATGGGGGACATGTATACCAGGATGGGGGACATCTATACCAAGGTGGGGGTATATGTGCTAGGATGGGGACATATATACCAGGATGGGGACATATATACCAGGATAGGGGACATGTATACCAGGATGGGGGACATATATACCAGGTTGGGGTGTATATGTACTAGGATGAGTGACATATATACCAGGATGGGAGACATATATACCAGGATGGGGGACATGTATACCAGGATGGGGGACATGTATACCAGGATGGGGGACATATATACCAGGATGGGGGGACATGTATACCAGGATGGGGGACATGTATACCAGGATGGGGGACATGTATACCAGGATGGGGGGTATATGTACTAGGATGGGGACATATATACCAGGATGGGGGACATGTATAACAGGATGGTGGACATGTATACCAGGATGTTTCTGTTTGTTTTAACTTTCACCCCTTTTCACTTTCTGCTAACTCCCCTAATCCCTACACCTAGTAAGGAAATGTTTATCTCTTCCTCAATCCTCCCCATCCCACCTCCTCCTCAGAGCTGTTCCTCAACATACAATCCTCTGTCTCCAAGCACAGACAGCCACCTTATGCCCTCTCCTGCTCCCACCTGCTAACACTTTCTCTGCTCCTTCTCTCCTCCGTCCCCCAGCACCTCCTCCCTCCCTACTCATCTCAGCTGAAGACTTTGCCTCATTTTTCAAGCAGAAGATTGAGAACATTAGAGACAGTTTTAGTGGACAACCCTCAGAGCCCTTCCTCCCAACTACCCAGCCCTCCACTTCCACAACCAGCTTCACCATTACAGAAAATCGACTCTCCACTCTACTCTCAAGATCGCATCTCACCACCTGTGCACTTGACCTGATCCCATCCCACTTCATCCCAAACCTCGCCACAGTCTTCATCCCAACCCTAACCCATCTCTTCAACCTATCATTAACAACTGGTGTTTTCCCCTCAAGCTTTAAACATGCCTCAATCACACCTATCCTCAAAAATCCCTCTCTTGACCCATCCTCTGTATCTAGCTATCGCCCTATATCACTTCTCCCCTATGCCTCAAAACTACTGGAACAACACGTCCATCTTGAACTGTCCTCCCATCTATCTTCCTGCTCCCTCTTAGACCGCTTACAATCTGGCTTCCTGTCACACCACTCCACTGAAACTGCCTTAACTAAGGTCACCAATGACCTTTTAACCGCCAAGAGCAAGCGACACTACTCTCCTCCTCCTCCTAGACCTGTCCTCTGCCTTTGACACAGTGGACCATTCCCTGTTGCTGCAAATCCTCTCATCCCTTGGCATCACAGACTTGGCCCTATCCTGGATCTCGTCATACCTAACAGACAGGACATTCAGCGTCTCCCTCTCACACACCACCTCCTCACCTCGCCCCCTATCTGTCGGAGTCCCGCAAGGCTCAGTTCTAGGGCCCCTGCTCTTCTCCATTTACACTTTTGGCCTGGGACAGCTCATAGAATCTCACGGCTTTCAGTATCATCTCTATGCTGATGACACACAGATTTACATCTCTGGACCAGATATCACCACCCTACTAACCAGAATACCTCAATGTCTGTCCGCTATTTCATCCTTCTTCTCCGCTAGTTTTCTAAAACTTAACATGGACAAAACAGAATTCATCGTTTTTCCCCCATCTCACGCGACCCCCCCAACCAACCTATCCATTACAGTAAACGGCTGCCCACTCTCCCCAGTCCCACAAGCTCGCTGTCTTGGGGTAATCCTTGACACTCATCTCTCCTTCAAACCACATATCCAAGCCCTTTCCATTTCCTGCCGCCTTCAACACAAAAATATTTCACGGATCCGTACATTCCTAAACCAAGAATCTGCAAAAACCCTAGTCCATGCCCTCATCATCTCCCGCCTCGACTACTGTAACCTCCTGCTCTGTGGTTGGGGGGTATATGTACCAGGATGGAGGACATATATACCAGGATGGGAGACATATATACCAGGATGGGGGACATATATACCAGGATTGGGGACATATGTACCAGGTTGGGGAACATATATACCAGGATGGGAAACATATATACCAGGATGGGGGACATATATACCAGGATCAGGAACTTGTATACTAGGATGGGTGTTGTGAATTTGGTTTTTGGGCTCCCCCGGTGGTCACTGGTGGTACTGGACTTGTGTGCTTCACTTTCTCTGTTCACCTGTTTCCATCAGGATATGGGAGTATCCTATTTAGCCTTGCTGCTCAGTTATTCTAGTGCCGGCCATCAATGTAACCAGAGCCTTTCTGTTGCATGTTCCTGCTTCTAGACTACTATCAGCTAAGTTGGACTCTTATGTTGTGAATTCTGTTTGTGGGCTCCCCCGGTGGTGTTTGATGGTAGTGCCACTTGTGTGCTTTCTGCTATCTCTGCTCACCTGTTGCCACCCATTAGGGGAGTTTCCTATTTAAGGCTGCTTGGCTGTTAGTCCCATGCCGGCCAACAATGTATCAGTAGCATTCTGTTGCATTCTCCTGCCTCAAGTTCCTGTTCAGCTAAGTTGAATTTTGTTTTGAATTTATGCTAACTTCTTGTCCAGATTGCAGTAATGTGTCTCGCTGCAGCTGGAAGCTCTTGTGGACAGAAATTGCCACTCCAAGTGGCATGAGTTGTCACTGGAGTTTAAAGTAATTTCTGGATGGTGTTTTTGAGTAGTGTTTTAAGTTGACCGTGAAGTAACACTTTCCTGTCCTTCTGCTATCTAGAAAGCGGACCTCTCTATGCTAAACCTGCTGTTCATCCTACGTATGTCATTTCCTCTGAACTCACCGTCAATATCTGTGGGGGGCTGCTATCTCCTTTTGGGGTACATCTCTGGAGGTAAGACAGGCCTGTATATTCCTCTGATAGGGGTAGTTAGATCTCCGGCTGGCGCGTGGTGTCTAGGGCATCGTAGGAACACTCCCCGGCTGCTTCAAGTGTTGTGTGAGGTTCAGGTCACGGTCAACTTTAGTTTCCATCACCCGAGAGCTAGTCCGTTTTGTTATTTTTTATTTCCTTGCCATTGGGAAATCATGACAGTTTGGCCGGCCAGATGTGTTAAAACCATGCACTAAAGCAGGAAAGGATAAGAAAAGTTTTTTCCTCTATTGTGTTTGAAACTGCTCCTTAGTTTGCTCATTTGTACTTCTTGCTTAAACTGCAGTCTTCAGCCTTTTTTTTTTTTTTTTCCTCTCCTCTTAATCTCTGAATGGCTTTGGTTACACCTGTTTGAATCATGGATCCACAGAGTCTGGTTGCAGGTTTGAATAACCTTGCTACAAAGGTTCAGAACTTACAAGATTTTGTTTTACGTGCTCCAATGTCTGAACCTAAGATCCCTATGCCTGAATATTTTACCGGAGACAGATCCCGTTTTTTGAATTTCAAAGAGAATTGTAAATTGTTTTTGTCTCTGAGATCTCACTCCGCTGGTGATCCTGCACAACAGGTTAAAATTGTTATTTCTCTGCCGCGGGGTGACCCACAAAATTGGGCATTTGCATTGTCGCCAGGGGATCCTGCGTTGCTAAGTGTGGATGCGTTTTTTCTGGCTTTGGGGTTGCTTTATGAAGAACCTAATTTAGAGATTTTGGCTGAGAAGGCTTTAATAGCCCTTTCCCAAGGGCAAGACGAAGCTGAGATATACTGCCAAAAATTTCGTAAATGGTCGGTGCTTACTAAATGGAATGAGTGCGCTCTAGCAGCGAATTTCCGAGAGGGTCTCTCTGATGCCGTGAAGGATGTCATGGTGGGGTTCCCTGTGCCTACAGGTCTGAATGATGCCATGAAATTGGCTATCCAGATTGATCGGCGTTTGCGGGAACGCAAACCTGTGCACCATTTGGCGGTATCTTCTGAGTAAAAACCTATGCACCATTTGGCGGTATTTTCTGAGCAAAAACCTGTGCACCATTTGGCGGTGACCTCTGAAAAGGCACCAGAGCATATGCAATGTGATAGTGTTCTGTCTAGAGGCGAACGACAGAATTACAGGCGTAAAAATGGGTTGTGCTTCTACTGTGGGGATCCAGCTCATGTTATATCAGCATGCTCTAAACGCATAAAAAAGGTTGATAAAAAGGTTGATAAATCTTTTTCTATGGGTACCTTGCAGTCTAAATTTATTTTGTCCGTGACATTGATTTGTACATTATCATCTGTTACCGTGGATGCTTATGTGGATTCTGGCGCCGCTCTGAGTCTCATGGATTGGTCCTTTGCCAAGCGTTGTGGTTTTGATTTAGAGCCTCTGGAAGTTCCTATACCCCTAAAGGGGATTGATTCTACACCTTTGGCTAGCAATAAACCACAATACTGGACACAAGTGACTATGCATCTTACCCCAGACCACCAAGAGATTATTCGTTTCCTTGTGTTATACAATTTACATGATGTTTTAGTGCTTGGATTACCATGGTTACAAATTCATAATCCAGTCTTGGACTGGAGATCAATGTCTGTGTTGAGCTGGGGATGTCGGGGGATTCATGGGAATGCTCCTTTGGTTCCCATTTCTTCATCTACTCCCTCTGAGATCCCAGCATTTCTGTCAGATTTTCATGATGTCTTCCAGGAGCCTAAAATTGATTCTCTCCCTCCTCACAGAGAGTGTGACTGCGCAATTGAGTTGATTCCCGGTAGTAAATTTCCTAAAGGTCGTCTGTTTAATTTGTCTGTACCTGAACATGCTGCTATGCGGGAGTATATCAGAGAATCTTTGGAAAAGGGTCATATTCGCCCCTCTTTGTCTCCACTAGGGGCAGGTTTTTTCTTTGTGGGTAAAAAGGATGGTTCATTGAGACCTTGTATCGACTATCGACTTCTGAATAAGATTACAGTTAAATACCAGTACCCTTTGCCTTTACTGACTGATCTGTTTGCTCGCATAAAGGGGGCTAAGTGGTTCACTAAGATCGATCTTCGTGGTGCGTATAATTTGGTGCGGATTAAGCAGGGGGATGAGTGGAAGACCGCATTTAATACGCCTGAAGGCCATTTTGAGTATTTGGTAATGCCTTTCGGTCTCGCGAATGCCCCTTCCGTTTTTCAGTCCTTTATGCACGATATTTTCCGTGAATATCTGGATAAATTTATGATTGTGTATCTGGATGATATTCTGATTTTTTCGGAGGACTGGGAATCTCATGTTCAACAGGTCAGGAGAGTTTTTCAGGTTTTGCGGGCTAATTCTCTTTTTGTGAAGGGCTCAAAGTGTATTTTTGGGGTTCAGAGAATTTCCTTTTTGGGATATATTTTTTCCCCTTCATCTATGGAAATGGACCCTGCTAAGGTTCAGGCTATTTGTGACTGGATACAACCTACTTCTCTGAAGAGTCTTCAGAAATTCTTGGGATTTGCTAATTTCTATCGCCGATTCATAGCTGGTTTTTCTGCCATTGCTAAACCTTTGACTGATTTGACTAAAAAGGGTGCTGATGTTGCTAATTGGTCCTCTGCGGCTGTGGAGGCCTTTCGGGAGCTTAAGCGCCGCTTTTCTTCTGCTCCTGTGTTGCGCCAGCCTGATGTGTCGCTCCCTTTCCAGGTTGAAGTGGATGCTTCCGAGATCGGAGCAGGGGCAGTTTTGTCGCAGAAAGGTCCTGACTGCTCAGTAATGAGACCATGTGCGTTTTTTTCTCGAAAGTTTTCACCCGCTGAGCGAAATTATGATGTTGGAAATCGGGAGCTCTTGGCCATGAAGTGGGCATTTGAGGAGTGGCGTCATTGGCTTGAGGGTGCTAGACACCAGGTGGTGGTCTTGACTGATCACAAGAATCTGATTTATCTTGAGTCAGCCAGGCGTCTGAATCCTAGACAGGCGCGCTGGTCGTTATTTTTCTCCCGATTTAACTTTGTGGTTTCATATCTGCCTGGTTCTAAAAATGTGAGGGCGGATGCCCTCTCTAGGAGTTTTGAGCCTGACTCGCCTGGTGATTCCGAACCTACTGGCATCCTGAAGGATGGGGTGATATTGTCAGCTGTCTCCCCAGACCTGCGACGCTCATTGCAGGAGTTTCAGGTGGATAGGCCTGATCGCTGTCTGCCTGGTAGACTGTTTGTCCCTGATGACTGGACCAGTAGAGTTATCTCGGAGGTTCATTCTTCCGCGTTGGCAGGTCATCCTGGAATTTTTGGCACCAGGGATTTGGTTTCTAGGTCCTTTTGGTGGCCTTCCTTGTCTCGAGATGTGCGTATGTTTGTGCAGTCTTGTGATGTTTGTGCTCGGGCCAAGCCTTGCTGTTCTCGGGCTAGTGGGTTGTTGTTGCCCTTGCCTATTCCTAAGAGGCCTTGGACGCACATCTCTATGGACTTTATTTCTGACCTTCCTGTTTCTCGTAGGATGTCTGTCATCTGGGTGGTGTGTGACCGTTTTTCCAAGATGGTTCATTTGGTACCCTTGCCCAAGTTGCCCTCCTCCTCTGAGCTGGTTCCTCTATTTTTTCAGAATGTGGTGCGTTTGCATGGTATTCCTGAGAATATAGTGTCTGATAGGGGTACTCAGTTTGTGTCTAGATTTTGGCGGGCGTTCTGTGCCAGGATGGGCATCGATTTGTCTTTTTCGTCTGCATTCCATCCTCAGACTAATGGCCAGACTGAGCGTACTAATCAGACTTTGGAGACTTACTTGAGGTGTTTTGTGTCCGCTGATCAGGATGATTGGATTGATTTTTTGCCGTTGGCAGAGTTTGCCCTTAACAATCGGGCCAGTTCTGCCACTTTGGTTTCTCCTTTTTTTTGTAATTCGGGGTTTCACCCTCGTTTTTCGTCCGGTCAATTGGAGTCTTCGGATTGTCCTGGAGTGGATGCCGTGGTGAATAGGATGCATCAGATTTGGGGACAGGTTGTGGACAATCTGAAGTTGTCCCAGGAGAAGACTCAACAGTTCACTAATCGTCATCGGCGTGCTGGTTCTCGTCTTTGTGTTGGGGACCTGGTGTGGCTGTCTTCTCGATTTATTCCTATGAAGGTCTCGTCTCCTAAGTTTAAGCCTCGGTTTATCGGCCCTTATAAGATTCTGCAAGTGCTTAATCCTGTGTCCTTTCGTTTGGACCTCCCAGCATCTTTTACTATTCATAATGTTTTTCATCGGTCATTGTTGCGGAGGTATGAGGTGCCGGTTGTTCCTTCTGCTGGTCCTCCTGCTCCTGTGCTGGTCGAGGGTGAATTGGAGTATGTGGTGGAAAAGATCTTGGACTCCCGTGTTTCCAGACGGAAGCTTCAGTATCTAGTTAAGTGGAAGGGCTATGGTCAGGAGGATAATTCCTGGGTGACAGCATCCGATGTTCATGCTCCTGATTTGGTTCGTGCATTTCATAGTGCTCATCCAGATCGCCCTGGTGGTTCTGGTGAGGGTTCGGTGCCCCCTCCTTAAGGGGGGGGTACTGTTGTGAATTCTGTTTGTGGGCTCCCCCGGTGGTGTTTGATGGTAGTGCCACTTGTGTGCTTTCTGCTATCTCTGCTCACCTGTTGCCACCCATTAGGGGAGTTTCCTATTTAAGGCTGCTTGGCTGTTAGTCCCATGCCGGCCAACAATGTATCAGTAGCATTCTGTTGCATTCTCCTGCCTCAAGTTCCTGTTCAGCTAAGTTGAATTTTGTTTTGAGTTTATGCTAACTTCTTGTCCAGATTGCAGTAATGTGTCTCGCTGCAGCTGGAAGCTCTTGTGGACAGAAATTGCCACTCCAAGTGGCATGAGTTGTCACTGGAGTTTAAAGTAATTTCTGGATGGTGTTTTTGAGTAGTGTTTTAAGTTGACCGTGAAGTAACACTTTCCTGTCCTTCTGCTATCTAGAAAGCGGACCTCTCTATGCTAAACCTGCTGTTCATCCTACGTATTTCATTTCCTCTGAACTCACCGTCAATATCTGTGGGGGGCTGCTATCTCCTTTTGGGGTACATCTCTGGAGGTAAGACAGGCCTGTATATTCCTCTGATAGGGGTAGTTAGATCTCCGGCTGGCGCGTGGTGTCTAGGGCATCGTAGGAACACTCCCCGGCTGCTTCAAGTGTTGTGTGAGGTTCAGGTCACGGTCAACTTTAGTTTCCATCACCCGAGAGCTAGTCCGTTTTGTTATTTTTTATTTCCTTGCCATTGGGAAATCATGACACTCTTAGTCCTAAGTTTGTTTTGCATTTTTGTTCCAGTTCACAGTTATGTTATATTTCTGTAGCTGGAAGCTCTTGTGGGCCGAAATTGCCACTCCGGTGTCATGAGTTGACACATGAGTCTTAAAGTAATTTCGGGATGGTATTTTAATAGGGTTTTCAGCTGACCGTGAAGTTCCCTATTGTATCTTCTTGCTATCTAGTAAGCGGACCTCGCTTTGCTGAACCTACCTTCATACTACGTATGTCTTTTCCTCTGAACTCACCGTCAATATATGTGGGGGGCTTCTGTCTCCTTTTTGGGGGAATTTCCCTAGAGGTAAGCCAGGTCTGTCTTTTCCTCTATTAGGGTTAGTTAGTCCTCCGGCTGGCGCTGGGCGTCTAGGGATAAAACGTAGGTACGTCACCCGGCCACTGTTAGTTGTGTGATAGGTTTAGCTCATGGTCAGCTCGAGATTCCATCACCCAAGAGCTGTTCTGTTATTTATGTTCTCTGACTTTCCCTTGCCATTGGGAACCATGACAGTATGGCCGGCCAAGGGTTAAAACCGTTGGCAGAAGAAAGGAGAGAAAAAGAAGTCTGCAGATTTTTTTTTTTTTTTTTCTTCTGAGCTTGTTTTTTAGTTGACTCAGTTGCATTTCTGCTCTAATTGCAGCCTTTGTCTCTCTCTCTCCTTCTAATCCTTGAATGGCTCTGATCTCACCTGATTAAAATGGATCCTCAGAGTGTGGCTACAGGTTTGAATAATCTTGCTATGACGGTTCAAAATTTACAGGATTTTGTTATTCATGCTCCTATATCTGAACCTAGAATTCCTATACCAGAATTTTTCTCCGGGGATAGATCTCGTTTCCTGAATTTCAAAAATAATTGTAAATTATTTCTTTCCCTGAGATCTCGCTCCGCTGGAGATCCCGCACAGCAGGTTAAGATAGTAATTTCCTTGCTGCGGGGTGACCCTCAAAACTGGGCATTTGCATTGGCACCCGGGGATCCTGCGTTGCTCAATGTGGATGCGTTTTTTCTAGCTTTGGGGTTGCTTTATGAGGAACCTAACTTAGAGATTCAGGCTGAAAAAGCCTTGATGGCCCTATCTCAAGGGCAAGATGAAGCTGAAATATACTGCCAAAAATTTCGTAAATGGTCTGTGCTTACTCAGTGGAATGAGTGCGCCCTGGCGGCGAATTTCAGAGAGGGTCTCTCTGATGCCATTAAAGATGTTATGGTGGGGTTCCCTGCACCTACAGATCTGAATGAGTCCATGACAATGGCTATTCAGATTGATCGGCGTTTGCGGGAGCGCAAACCTGTGCACCATTTGGCGGTGTCTTCTGAGAAGGCTCCAGAAAATATGCAATGTGATAGAATTCTGTCCAGAAGCGAACGGCAGAATTTTAGGCGAAAAAATGGGTTGTGCTTCTATTGTGGTGATTCAACTCATGTTATATCAGCATGCTCTAAACGTACAAAAAAGGTTGATAAGTCTATTTCAATTTGCACTTTACAGTCTAAGTTTATTCTGTCTGTGACCTTGATTTGTTCATTATCGTCAATTACCGCGGATGCCTATGTCGACTCTGGCGCCGCTTTGAGTCTAATGGATTGGTCCTTTGCCAGGCGCTGTGGGTTTGATCTAGAGCCTCTGGAAGTTCCTATACCTCTGAAGGGTATTGACTCTACACCATTGGCTAGTAATAAACCACAATACTGGACACAAGTGACTATGCGTATGAATCCAGACCATCAGGAGATGATTCGCTTCCTTGTGTTGTACAATCTACATGACGTTTTGGTGCTCGGATTACCATGGTTACAATCTCATAACCCAGTCCTTGACTGGAAAGCAATGTCTGTGTTAAGCTGGGGATGTCAGGGGGCTCATGGGGACGTACCTTTGGTTTCCATTTCGTCATCTATTCCCTCTGAGATTCCGGAATTTTTATCTGATTATCGTGATGTTTTTGAGGAGCCTAAGTTTGGTTCACTACCTCCTCACAGAGATTGCGATTGTGCCATAGATCTGATTCCGGGCAGTAAATTTCCAAAGGGTCGTTTATTTAATCTATCTGTGCCTGAACATGCTGCTATGCGAGAATATATTAAGGAGTCCCTGGAAAAGGGACATATTCGTCCTTCTTCATCTCCCTTAGGAGCCGGTTTTTTCTTTGTATCTAAAAAAGATGGCTCTTTGAGGCCGTGTATTGATTATCGACTCTTGAATAAAATTACAGTCAAATATCAGTATCCTCTGCCACTGCTTACTGATTTGTTTGCTCGAATAAAAGGGGCTAAGTGGTTCTCTAAGATTGATCTCCGTGGGGCGTATAATTTGGTGCGAATTAAGCAGGGGGATGAGTGGAAAACCGCATTTAATACGCCCGAGGGCCATTTTGAGTATTTAGTAATGCCTTTTGGTCTTTCAAATGCCCCTTCAGTCTTTCAGTCCTTTATGCATGACATTTTCCGTGAATATTTGGATAAATTTATGATCGTGTATCTGGATGATATTTTGATTTTTTCGGATGACTGGGATTCTCATGTCCAACAGGTCAGGAGGGTTTTTCAGGTTTTGCGGACTAATTCCTTGTGTGTGAAGGGTTCTAAGTGTATTTTTGGGGTTCAAAAGATTTCTTTTTTGGGGTACATTTTTTCCCCCTCTTCCATTGAGATGAATCCTGTCAAGGTTCGGGCTATTTGAGATTGGACGCAACCTTCTTCTCTTAAGAGCCTTCAGAAATTTTTGGGCTTTGCTAATTTTTATCGTCGATTTATAACTGGTTTTTCTGATGTTGCTAAACCTTTGACTGATTTGACCAAAAAGGGTGCTGATGTTGCTGATTGGTCCCCTGCTGCTGTGGAGGCCTTTCGGGAGCTTAAGCGCCGCTTTTCTTCCGCCCCTGTGTTGCGTCAGCCTGATGTTACTCTTCCTTTTCAGGTTGAGGTCGATGCTTCCGAGATCGGAGCTGGGGCGGTCTTGTCGCAGAAAAGTTCCGACTGCTCCGTGATGAGACCTTGTGCGTTCTTTTCTCGAAAATTTTCGCCCGCCGAGCGAAATTATGATATTGGTAATCGGGAGCTTTTGGCTATGAAGTGGGCTTTTGAGGAGTGGCGTCATTGGCTTGAGGGGGCCAGACATCAGGTGGTGGTATTGACCGATCACAAGAATTTGATTTATCTTGAGTCTGCCAGGCGCTTGAATCCTAGACAGGCGCGCTGGTCGTTGTTTTTCTCTCGGTTTAATTTTGTGGTCTCATACTTACCGGGTTCTAAAAATGTGAAGGCGGATGCCCTTTCTAGGAGTTTTGAGCCTGATTCCCCTGGTGATTCTGAACCTACAGGTATCCTTAAGGATGGGGTGATATTATCTGCTGTTTCCCCAGACCTGCGACGGGCTTTGCAGGAGTTTCAGGCGGATAGACCTGATCGTTGCCCGCCTGGTAGACTGTTTGTTCCTGATGATTGGACCAGTAGAGTCATCTCGGAGGTTCATTCTTCTGTGTTGGCAGGTCATCCCGGGATCTTTGGTACCAGGGATTTGGTGGCTAGGTCCTTCTGGTGGCCTTCCCTGTCTCGAGATGTACGAGTTTTTGTGCAGTCTTGTGATGTTTGTGCTCGGGCCAAGCCTTGTTGTTCTCGGGCTAGCGGATTGTTGTTATCTTTGCCTATTCCGAAGAGGCCTTGGACTCACATCTCTATGGATTTTATTTCTGATCTCCCTGTTTCTCAGAAAATGTCTGTCATCTGGGTGGTGTGTGACCGTTTTTCAAAGATGGTTCATTTGGTGCCCTTGCCTAAGTTGCCTTCCTCATCCGAGTTGGTTCCTCTGTTTTTTCAAAATGTGGTTCGCTTGCATGGTATTCCGGAGAATATCGTTTCTGACAGGGGGACCCAGTTCGTGTCTAGATTTTGGCGGGCGTTCTGTGCTAGGATGGGCATTGATTTGTCTTTTTCGTCTGCGTTCCATCCTCAGACTAATGGCCAAACTGAGCGAACTAATCAGACCTTGGAGACTTATTTGAGGTGTTTTGTGTCTGCAGATCAGGATGACTGGGTTGCCTTTTTGCCGTTGGCGGAGTTTGCCCTCAATAATCGGGCTAGTTCTGCCACTTTGGTTTCTCCTTTTTTTTGCAATTCGGGGTTTCATCCTCGTTTTTCTTCCGGTCAGGTGGAGTCTTCGGATTGTCCTGGAGTGGATACTGTGGTGGATAGGTTGCATCGGATTTGGGGACAGGTGGTGGACAATTTGGAGTTGTCCCAGGAAAAGACTCGGCATTTTGCTAACCGCCGTCGTCGTGTTGGTCCTCGTCTTCGTGTTGGGGACTTGGTGTGGTTGTCTTCTCGTTTTGTCCCTATGAGGGTTTCTTCTCCTAAGTTTAAGCCTCGGTTCATCGGCCCGTATAAGACTTTGGAGATTCTTAACCCCGTGTCCTTTCGATTGGACCTCCCAGCATCTTTTTCTATCCATAATGTCTTCCATCGGTCATTATTGCGCAGGTATGAGGTACCGGTTGTGCCTTCCGTTGAGCCTCCCGCTCCGGTGTTGGTTGAGGGTGAATTGGAGTACGTTGTGGAGAAGATCTTGGACTCCCGTGTTTCCAGACGGAAACTTCAGTATCTGGTCAAGTGGAAGGGCTACGGTCAGGAGGATAATTCTTGGGTGACAGCCTCTGATGTTCATGCCTCTGATTTGGTCCGTGCCTTTCATAGGGCTCATCCTGATCGCCCTGGTGGTTCTTGTGAGGGTTCGGTGCCCCCTCTTTGAGGGGGGGGGTACTGTTGTGAATTTGGTTTTTGGGCTCCCCCGGTGGTCACTGGTGGTACTGGACTTGTGTGCTTCACTTTCTCTGTTCACCTGTTTCCATCAGGATATGGGAGTATCCTATTTAGCCTTGCTGCTCAGTTATTCTAGTGCCGGCCATCAATGTAACCAGAGCCTTTCTGTTGCATGTTCCTGCTTCTAGACTACTATCAGCTAAGTTGGACTCTTAGTCCTAAGTTTGTTTTGCATTTTTGTTCCAGTTCACAGTTATGTTATTTTTCTGTAGCTGGAAGCTCTTGTGGGCCGAAATTGCCACTCCGGTGTCATGAGTTGACACATGAGTCTTAAAGTAATTTCGGGATGGTATTTTAATAGGGTTTTCAGCTGACCGTGAAGTTCCCTATTGTATCTTCTTGCTATCTAGTAAGCGGACCTCGCTTTGCTGAACCTACCTTCATACTACGTATGTCTTTTCCTCTGAACTCACCGTCAATATATGTGGGGGGCTTCTGTCTCCTTTTTGGGGGAATTTCCCTAGAGGTAAGCCAGGTCTGTCTTTTCCTCTATTAGGGTTAGTTAGTCCTCCGGCTGGCGCTGGGCGTCTAGGGATAAAACGTAGGTACGTCACCCGGCCACTGTTAGTTGTGTGATAGGTTTAGCTCATGGTCAGCTCGAGATTCCATCACCCAAGAGCTGTTCTGTTATTTATGTTCTCTGACTTTCCCTTGCCATTGGGAACCATGACAGATGGGGGATATATATACCAGGATGGGGGACATATATACCAGGATGAGGAACATGTATACTAGTATGGGGGATATATATACCAGGATGGGGGACGTATATACCGGGATGGGGGACATATATGCCAGGATGGGGGACATATATACCAGGAAAATGGACATATATGCCAGGATGGGGGATATATATATATATATATATATATATATATATATATATATATATATATATCAGGAAGAGGGAGATATATACCAGGACGGAGGATATACACAGGATACTACATAATCAGAGGTAACATATGTCCTTATTGGATTTAGAACTCTACAAGAGCCCGTGCATCTTACCAACATGATGGGAGATGGAGGTGAGGTCTGAGTGGGGGAGGTGAGGTCCAAATTTTGCACTAGGGCTCATCGGGCTCTATTTACACTACTGACTGTCACTTATGTCAAATGAATGCTGTATAAATCTAGAAAAAATGGTACCGGTGCCATCACTGTGTCAGTTTTTACAATCAGTGTCATCAGTGTTGTTCAAGGATGGATAAAGAAATAAATAAACTCAAATCTTCTCCTCTACTTTGCAATGGTAAACACGGACAACACAAGGACTGTACACTGATGCCATCCATGTGCTGAACACGTTTTACACACACCCATAGACTTGTATTGGCCCTTGTCATCCGTGCTTTTGGGAAAAACGGACATGTGCATACCTCTAAATATTATAATATGTACATGTTGTTTCCAAGAAAATAGTGGATACAACACATACAGTGGTGTGCAAAAGTGTTTGCCCCTTCCTGATTTCCTATTCTTTTGCATGTTTGTTGCACTTGAATTTTTCAGATCACCAAACAAATGTAAATATTAGACAAAGATAACACAAGTAATAACAAAATGCAGTTTTTAAAAGAAGTTCTTTATTATTAAGGGAAAAAGAAATCCAAACCTACAGGGCCCTGTGTGTAAAAAGTGATTGCCCCCTAAACCTAATAACTGGTTGGGCCACACTTAACAGCAAAAAACTGCATTCAAGCATTTGTAATAACTGGCAATGAGTCTTTCACAGTGTTCTCGAAGAATTTTGGCCACTCATCTTTGCAGAATTGTTGAACTTCAACCACATTGGAGGTTTCCAAGCATGAATCACCTTTGTAAGGTCATGACACACTATCTCAATCTGATTAATATCAGGCCTTGACTAGGCCACTCCAAAGTCCTAATTTTGTTTTTCTTAAGGCATTCAGAGGTGGACTTGCTGGTGTGTTTTGGATTATTGTCCTGCTGCATAACCCAAGTGCGCTTCAGCTTGAGGTCACGAACAGATGGCTGGACATTCTCCTTCAGGATTTTTTGCTAGGCAGCATAATTCATGGTTCCGTTTACCACAATAAGTCTTCCAGGTCATGAAGCAGCAAAATAGCCCCAGACCATCACACTTCCACCACCATATTTTACTGTTGGTATGATGTTTTTTTTCTGAAATGCTGTGTTACTTCTAAACCAAATGTAATGGAACGCACATCTTACAAAAAGGTCAACTTTTGTCTCGTCAGTCAACAAAGTATTCTCCCAAAAGTCTTGGGGATCATCAAGATATTTTCTGGCAAAATTGAGACAAGCTTTTATGTTCTTACTGCTCGACAGTGGTTTTCGTCTTGGAACTCTTCCATGCAGGCTATTTTTGCACAGTCTCTTTATTATAGTGAAGTAATGAACACTGACCTTAACTGAAGCAACTGAGGCTTGCAGTTCTTGGATATTGTTGTGGGGTCTTTTGTGACCTCTTGGATGACTCATCGTCTGTGCTCTTGGGGTTATGTTGGTCTACCAGCCACTCCTAGGAAGGTTCACTACTGTTCTATGTTGTCACCATTTGTGGATAATGGCTCTCACTTTGGTTAGATGGAGTCCCAAAGCTTTAGAAATGGCTTTAGAACCTTTTCCAGACTGATAGATCTAAATTACTTTGTTTCTAATGTAGTTCCAGAATTTCTTTGGATCGTGGCATGATGTCTAGCTTTTGATGGTCTTTTGCTCTACTTATTTTGTCAGGCAGGTCCTATTTAAGTGATTTCTTGACTGAGAACAGGTGTGGCAGTAATCAGGCCTGGGTGTGGCTAGGTGTTTGGATTTCGCTTCCCAAAAATGTGACAAACCACACTTAATTTATATTTTAATGGGAGGGGGGCAATTACTTTTTCACACAGGACCCTGTAGGTTTGGATTTCTTTTTCCATTAATAATAAAGATCTTCATTTGAAAACTGCATTTTGTGATTACTTGTGTTATCTTTGATATTTAAATTTGTTCGGTGATCAGAAACATTTAAGTGTGACAAGCATGCGAAAAAATAGGAAATCAGGAAGGGGCAAACACTTTTTTCACACCAATGTACATGCAATAAAAATGTCTGCACGAGATCAAAAAGAAATATTGCAAAGCTCAGCAACAAATCTAAAGGTCACATAATCTCATAAGAGAGCAAGCAGCTGCAGGAGCACAGATTGCCAAACTGTGTCTGGATTCAAGATCAACACACTGTTCACTAGAAGCTTTTATAATTATGGAATGGAGTTAAAGGGAATTTGTCAGCAGGTTTATGCCATGTAATGTGAGAGCAGCATGATGTAGGGGCAGAGACTCTGATTCCAGTGATGTATCACTTACTAGGCTGTGTTTTGCTGTTTCAATAAAATTAGTGTTTTATCAGCAGGAGATTATCACTACAGGACTAGGTATCTCATGCCTACTAGTTACCTGCTCTGTATAACCCCACCCCCACCACTGATTGGCAGCTTTCTGCCTACGTGCAGTGTACACAGACATCCAACAATCAGTGATGTGGGCGGAGTTATACAAAGTTCAGCATTAAGAGTACTGCTAGATCTACAGCACAGAAAACAGTGATTGTAGCAAAATGACAGCATGTAGCCCAGTAAGTGATACATCGCTGGCATCAGGATCTAAGTCCCTACATCATGCACTTCTCAGATTACATAGAAAACGCCTGCTGACAGATTCCTTTTACGTTTATATAACTTATCAAGGTGTCAAGAATTGTGTGAAGTTGAGTGAAGCAATTAGGAGAGCCGTAGGGAAGGAGTTATGTTCTTTGAGTCTTTTCCTGATAGGATTGCCAATGAGTTTCTTCTGTGGGTGTTCCCTTATCCTGCAGTACCACCCCTGAGGAATATAAACATTAAACTGACCTTTTTTAAAATCAATGTCCTGGTAATACTTAAATGTGTTTCCTCATTGATGCAGATACCAAAATCATAATATGTCTAGGAACTTGCCAATCACACTTGTTGGGTAGGTAGTTTCTCTTTATTAGCATTCTGCCAGCACTGTAGGTGCTGGAACGTCCTTTCATTTATTTCCCAGCAGGGTTTGGTCCTGCTGTTGTCCAATGACTTGCCTCCCTGTTACGCCTTTATGCAGTTTAGCAGACAGGAGAGCAGGAGCAGAGACACAAAGCCCCGCCCACACTTCTTGTACTTCACCATGACAGTAGAGAGTGGACAGCAAGTTATACAGAAGGGCGACACCTAGTGGCCCGAAATTTTTACTGATTTTCAGGCGTAAGACGATATAATTTTAGAATAAAGTGATTTGCAGATTGTCTGTATAACACAAGATCTATCAAGTGAAATCAAATTGTCTGAAAGAACAGGGACCATTTAATGTATTCGTATACAAATGACTTAATAATAAAACCTATGGAAGAAATCCTTCCAGCCTGACATCTATCAGTCCTCGATAAACTCTCACATTGTAAATCGAAAAGGTAACCCGGATCGTTAGGGACATAAATCAGGCCTTTTCCATAGTCTGCATTCTTTGGAGTCTACAGTATGAGACGATGAGCTAAGCTGTCACCATAGCACACAGATTGTGTAACAATATTAAACCGCTTTGTGTAGATTTGACTTTTAAAGCGGCTTTGATTGATGTAAATCCTCGATCCGTTCAGAGCAGGTAATGAAGTCATCTGACATCGTGGTACCTCTGTTATCAATCACGCTCTCCGGGATCTGCTTTTTGTCTCCCAGAGGAGCATCTTTTCAAGGGAAGACATCAGGATCTCATCTAGTTGAGCAAAGATCAGCAATTTTTCCAATAACCCTGAATTACATGAGATCATATGAGGATTTTTTTTTTCTTTTAAAGAAAATTCACATTTCAAACAGCGCCTTTTATATGTTGTTAAATAGGATACACAGAGGCAAGATGTGATCAGCTCGTTCTTATCAAAGGCAATAATAAAATACAGCTCTTTATATTGCTCCGGACTGAGACCCAAAGCAAACAGAACTAAGCAAGCAACCTGCGGAGCCAGCGTTAACACCAACCCTCGCGGGGCATGCTTTTTACACTTAAATAGGGCCTGTTACTACCTTGAAAGTGACCAGTTTTTTTATTATTATTATTATTCTTTTCCTGCTACTCCCCGGAGTATTCTGGTTTTAATTTTTTTTAAATCCGCCATACGGTTCCAGAGATATGAGCCAATACATTTAGTGTTATGTTCTAAGGGGGCAGTGCTTAATAAATCTTTCCTATAGTGTTAGCTTTCTGTTACTCTTTCTTATGTTAACGGGTCAGTTTTGACCCGTGTCTTAACCCCTTCACCCCCGGAGCTTTTTCCGTTTTTTCGTTTTTCGCTCCCCTTTTTCCCAGTGCCATAACTTTTTTATTTTTCCCTCAATATGGCCATGTAAGGGCTTATTTTTTGCGGGATGAGATGTGCTTTTGAACGATACCATTGGTTTTACCATGCCGTGTAACAGAAAACGGGAAAAAAATTCCAAGTGTGATGAAATTGCAAAAAAAGTGCAATCTCACACTTGTTTTTTGTTTGGCTTTTTTGCTAGGTTCACCAAATGCTAAAACTGACCAGCCATTATGATTCTCCAGGTCATTACGAGTTCATAGACACCTAATATGTCTAGGTTATTTTTTATGTAAGTGGTGAAAAAAAATTCCAAAGTTTGCTGAAAAAAAAAAAAATTGCGCGATTTTCCGATACCCGTAGCGTCTCCAATTTTCGTGATCTGGGGTCAGGTGAGGTCTTATTTTTTGCGTGCTGAGCTGGTGTTTTTAATGATACCATTTTGGTGCAGATACGTTTTTTTGATTGCCCGTTATTACATTTTAATGCAATGTCGCGGCGACCAAAAAAACGTAATTTTGGCGCTTTGATTTTTTTCTCTTTTCTCGCTACGCCATTTAGCGATCAGGTTAATCCTTTGTTTTTATTGATAGATCGGGCGATTCTGAACGTGGCGATACCAAATATGTGTATGTTTCATTTTTTTTTTTTGTTTTATTTTGATTGGGACGAAAGGGGGGTGATTTGAACTTTTATATATTTTTTATTTTTTTTAATATTTTTAAACACTTTTTTTTTAAAGTTTGGCATGCTTCAATAGCCTCCATAGGAGGCTAGAAGCATGCACTACACGATCGGCTCTGCCACATAGAGGTGAAATACAGATCACCTCTATGTAGCAGAAAGGCAGGTGTACTTTGAACGCCGACCACAGGGTGGCGCTCAAAGCAATCGGCCATCAACAACCATAGAGGTCTCAAGGAGACCTCTGGTTGTTATGGCAATGCACCGCTGACCCCCGATCATGTGACGGAGGTCAGCGGTGCGAGCACTTCCGGCCGCGCTGCCGGGAGCGCTAGTTAAATGCCGCTGTCAGCGGCATTTAACTAGTTAATGGGCGCGGGCGGATCGCGATTCCGCTCGCGCTCATTGCGCGCACATGTCAGCTGTACAAAACAGCTGACATGTCGCGGCTTTGAGGTGGGCTCACCGCCGGAGCCCACCTCAAAGCAGGGTATCTGCCAGCTGACGTACTATTCCGTCAGCTGGCAGAAAGGGGTTAAATCACCCCTAGGATACCCTAAAAACAGTTATTTATGATCTAATTTGTTTCTTACCTCTTAGTTACCTTGTTAGGGTTTCTCATCCATGGAAGGATTGATTTTAATATTTTTGTTGTGGCCCCCTGGGCCTTTCATTTGAGAGCATACCCTTCATTCTCAATATAAAAATATTGTCAAATGAACCTCAAGAGAATAATATAAACTTTAAAAAGTTTGTTATATTACCTGACTATTACTGAAGGGTTTTAGAACACATTTCTTAAATGTAAAAAAAGTATACATATATATATTTTATAGTATTAACTCTAGTAACATCTATGGTGTTACGGGTCAATTTTGACCCATATCTAACTACTTTATGAAAAAGGCAAAAAACAGATTTTTTTTTTTATAGAACTTTAATACAAATAAAAGATGAAAATTATAATAACATTAATAGCAATAATAAAAATAGCTTTTCTAGGTCAAACAAACAAACAAACAACAATCAATCAAGCAAATCAAATCAACAGAAATCAAGTACTAGTTTTTAGATGCATTAGTATTTAGATGCATGTGTGGCAAAAAGTGACACTTTTTGTGTGTTCTTTGCAGAGGTATTTTTTGCAGGCGAAGCACGATGTGTTTGTCTTTCTGTCCTTATTGCTAGGGCAGACCTGACACCTCTTTCTTTTAGAATCAGGTGGTCTCACTGGGGTTGTGGCTGTTGTGGTTGATGTTGAGGCAGGGCTGGTTGAGGAGGATGCTGGTGATGATGCTCTTTGTGTTGCTGTGGGTGTGGACGAAGCACTTGTGTAGCTCTGGAGTTGTCGGACCAAAGCTGCAGCGGCTGGGTCTCGGGGCACTCGTTCCCTTTGGTCAATGTGCGCCTTGACAAGGGATCTTCCTAGTTCCTCAAGAAACATACTCTGCTTGTTTTTTTTCTTTTAATTCCATCCTTGGTGAATGTGGGTCCACAACACAAATGAATTGCATGCTGACACATCAAGGATGTTGTAAAATACAACCATTGGCCATCTCCTAGTCATTCGCTGGCAAGTGTAGGTGGCAGTCAGCTTGTCCAGGTTGTCCACTCCTCTTTTGTTTTTGTTATAGTCCAGGATGATTCTGGGCTTTTTGTCACTTCCTGATGACACAGCTGCATCTTTGTGAAGTGTGGACATCAGTACCACATTCCGTCGTTTTTTGGGGCAGTATGAAACAGCAGTGGTGGTGTCTGTAAAAACAAACTTTGAGGAAAGTGGAGCCCTGTCCTTCATCTGCAACAATTCAGCGGGCAGCTCAGGTTTGTTTTTTTTTCACTGTGCCCACCATGGTGATTTTCCTCCTGAGAAGTTCTTGTCCAAGGTCATAGTGCAGCGCCCCAGAGTCCTGGTTGTTGCAGTACTGTGGCTCCGCCGCTAAGGGGGGCTATGGTACGTCTGATGGCACTGAAGGAGTTCATCTGACCAGGTATCACAGACACCAATACATTTCACAGTCGGGCCTCCAGGGGGAGCTAAGGGTACTATTCATTAGGCCACTCCTCACATACTGGTAAAACTGGGGGTCAGGCAGGAAGTTAGAGAGAAAGCTGACTGGGTTGGAACCAGACAACACCTGGTGGCAGAGGGTGTTGTAGGGGAAGATTCGGTAGGGTCCCTGTCAGGTTTGGGACCCTGACAGAGGCCTGGCAACGAGAAAGAACGTCACGGGACCGTGCCTGCTCAGCATAGCGGCGGTGCCCTAAGAAAGGATCAGAAGCGAGATATATTGTGCTGAGTGAGAAACGAGATCAAAGCAAGAAGGAGAATCCCAGTAGGAGTCGTGCTGTAAGACCGAGGCAACATCCTACTGAGGTGCACAGCCGGCGGCCGGAACGCCGAGGAAGTATTTCTATATATAGCTTCAGGCAATACTTCAAACCAACGGCAGGACAGTCAGTCATAGACGGGCTGTCTCACCTAAATCACCTAAGAAGACATAGGGGGCAACCTGTGGAGAGGGGCGACTCTAGGGTCCCGGAAGAGCTCCGAGCCTACCCGTCATACGGGTGCGTCCCAACCATAACACCGGGAGGGACGGATTAGCAGAACATCATCTAATCGAGTTGTGAGGGAACACGAGAAACAGACACAACAGTTGTGGGGACTATCCCGTAAGCACAGCAGGGGAGGACCACAACACATAGCGCTAGCAGGAAGGCACAGATTTCCACCTGCAAAGGGAACTCTGGAGGTGCCATCAGACCGGCCGGACTTGCGCAGCCTGGTTAACCGTATTCCGGATTGAGGACTCAGAGATCTTCAGTAAAGAGGTAAAGAGACTGCACCCTGGTGTCCTCGTTATTAACTGCGACCTGCACCACACCGCAACCTCACTACCACACTTTCACTGGACGCCCCTCAGCAGGGTCACGGACCGGGTCTAGCCACCATGACCACCCCCCAGAACAGAGACTCAGAGGCCCGGTACCGGGTACCCCTCGGCCCTGCGGCAGTGGGGGCGCTCCAATAGCTGGTAAAAAAATTGTCACAAGTAATGTTGTGACCCTGCAGTCCAGTAGTCATATCGAGGACTACACGTTTTCCTTGTTTTTTTTCAGGGATGCCGCTTGCAGACTTGCCTGTGTAAATCTGTAGATTCCATGCATAGATAGTTTTTGCATCACAGGCTGCCCAGATTTTTATGCCGTATTTGCCTGGCTTACTTGGCATGTATTGCCGGAAGGGGCATTTTCCGCGGAAAGGGAGAAAACGTTCGTCTACTGTCACCTCTGGCCCTGGGTTGAACATCAGTGGAAGGAGCTGCACCCATTTCTCCCAAACATCCCAGATGGGAGCAAGTTTGTCAGATTTTGTTCTGGTGTCTCAGTTGTCAAATCTGAGGACTCTTGATATCATTTGAAACTTTTGAAGTGACATTGTTGCCCGGAAAATATTCCTGACTGTCGATGCATCCCAGAGACTATCAGTGGCCTCATTGCAGGATTTGTACACTCCAGCAAGGAGAAGAACACCAATGTAGGCATCCAGGACATCATCATGAAGGTCATTTCACATGTTGCCGTGGACTTTTTTTCCTTCAAGGTTTGTCATAGCAATAATGACTTTTTTTTATTGACAATGGCATAAACACATCAAAACATGTCTTGGTGTCACTTACTCTTGTCACAGCAAACCTTGTGATCCCAGGGGTCATTTTTATGACATTTGCAGCATCTGCTCTGCCATGTACATCTGGAGGTACTGAGCTCCAACTGATCTTGCCACTTTTGGATTTGAATCTTTCAGCGGGAGCAGCTTCAGCACCAGTGACCTCCTCATCAGACTGATCAGAACTGTCTGTGTCTTCCGGTTGATACTCCACATCATCTTCCTCCTCAGAAACCTGTTCATCTGTATCAGTTTGCTGCAGTGTGTCCTCTGATTCATTATCATCTAAGATATAATCCAGAATTTGGCTTACATCAAATCTTCTCCTCATTGTTTGGCTTTGTGGTCCCTCACACATGAGGCACCTGTCTTTTCTATTTTCATACCTGATGTTTTGTACATTTTAGTGAGTTTATCTAATAAAATATAATGTTTTAACACTAACTTGTTGAAGTGGTCAGTCATGTTTCCTTATTTCCCTCTTTCTTCTATGGGATAAAGTAGAGGCCGCTTCTTGATGGTCATTTATGCATAGTACCACACTACTTTATGATTTATATCAGTGTGACTGCAGGAGAAGCACGTTGTCTATGGTCATATATACTATAGAGTAGGGGTGCACAACCTGCAGTGCAGGGGCTAAGTGTGGCCCAAAATCTCTTCCTCTATGGATCCCAACCATCAGATATGTGTTATACCAGCGATTCATATGCCTACTAAGCACTGCCCCACTCACAGCATGTATCCATTCAGTCCTGCAGAGATCTGCTTCCCCGGCCTGTCACCTGCCAGCAGATGATATATCAGACAACGCCACCCTTCATTCCTTGCCTGAACATAGGTTCTTAGCAGCTCTAGTTCCTGTATTGGCCTATTCCTGTTTTGTCTCACCTGTCATTGACCCGGCTTGCCTCCTAGTTTATCCTGTTCTATCTGCTCCTGAACATGGTTATAAATTCTGAACATGTGATGCCTGACCTGACCTCGGACTGTCTGACCTCACTTTTTTCTCAACCACCTGTACCCCACACCAGAGTCTCTGACCCTTCGGTCATCTGCTTCAGTCCTGGGGACTGTCCTGGGGTGGTACCTGGTGTATACCGGTGGCGCAGCCTATCTTCACCATCAGAGGCTCTAGTGCATACCAAGTGGACACTTAGTCACGCCCCACCTGGGTAAGCCCGGCCCGTGTGTTGTGAATTCCGTTCTTGGGCTCCATCCTGTGGTTGCTAATGGTATTTTTGGGAGTTCTGTTCTTGGGCTCCCTCTGGTGGTTTCAAGTGGAACTTAGCAGCTGCGTTCACTAATCGGTTTCCTGGCCTTGTTATTTAACTGGGCTTTTGGCTTTAGTGGATGCCAGCTGTCAATGTATTTCCTGTGGATTCAGTCCTTTCCTGGAAGTTCTCTGTTGGCCAGTCCATTTTCAGCTTAAGATAAGTCTGCTGCTTTTTGGGTGTTTCCCTGCTTATGACCTTCTGTTCAGTTCAATTTATGTCTTTTTGTCCAGCTTGTCATTATGAAATATTCCGGCTAGTTGGAAGCTGTGGGGTCGCAGATTTGCCCCTCCACACCGTGAGTCGGTGTGGTGGTTATTTTTGTAAACTCTGCGTGGACTTTTAGTTTTTATACTGACCGCACAGCAACCTATCCTATCTCTGTCTATTTAGATAGTAGTGGCCTCCTTTGCTAAAAAATCTAGTTTCATTTCTGAGTTTGTCATTTCCCTCTCCACTCACTGTCAATATTTGTGGGGGGCTATCTTCCTTTGGGGGTTTCTCTGAGGCGAGATAGCTTTCCGTTTCCATCTTTAGGGGTAGCTAGTTCTTAGGCTGTGCAGAGGCGTCTAGGCAGAGTTAGGTACGCTCCAGGGCTATTTCTAGTGTTGGTGTTAGGAGTAGGGATTGCGGTCAGTAAAGTTACCACCTCCTCAGAGCTAGTCCTATTTTTGTTTTACCCACCAGGTCATTTCAGTGCTGCTCCGTAGTGAGTCCATGATTGGTTTTGCCCACCAGGTCATCTCAGTACCGCTCCATACCCACCAGGTCATAACACCCGTGGTCCACATCCACCAGCGTTACAATATGCTTTTCTGCATCAGGATAGTTCAGAAAGACATGACAAAGTACATCTGCAGTATGTGACTGGCACTTTGAGCTAGCACTGTTATTGGAGGCTCTATGGATGCCATTACTCAGGTTTGTGTCTGACATTATCATGAATGAGACTGTGTAACTGTACAGTGCCTATAGACTTATTATTTCATCAGTCTGAAGAAGAAATCCAAGCAAAACTGACACTATGCTATGACTAATGTTGGCCTGAAGGGGCAAAATATTAGTGGAAGACGGAACCCCTTATTGTTATATATTTGTCATTTACTGTCAATACGTTTCAAATGGGAATATTTATAATGTGATCCCTAGACCAGAAAGGCCTGTGCATCCCCAAAGTGGCACAGTATGCCATATGTCTGTCCTGGCGACTTGTAGAGGTGAAGTCCAACCTTAGTTGATCCCATTCCCTTTTATTATGGAGTGATTTTTTTTACATAACCACACTTTTTTCCCAGGTTTTGACCGTTCCACGTCCTGTTCTCTGCCCTCTAATCATTTCTATGGAGAAAGGTGAGGTTTTAATGCTAGAGACAGGTTAGGAGCGTCCTGATGAGTCACCTTGTCGTAGTTGGATGGCTTTTACACTTTGTTATTTACATGTACTATTACTGTTTAAACTTGCTGTAGTGTTTATGCTAATTTTTGTTTTTTATTGGGTTTTATCCGTGAAATGGCGACAGTGTGAATGTGCTTTTATACTTTACATGTATACAAGCTAATGGTTAAGGTAATTTTTTTATGGCGAATCAGGATTAGTATTAGGCAAAATAAAACCTTGGGGCAGCTCTGCTTTCTGGGTGGTCCCAGGTGGTTTCTGCGCCTCCCGTAAGATAAATTATAAAACGTATCTCTAGATTCTAAATGCTATCTAATTTATCGGTGTCACATTCTGTGATGAAGGATTAGAGCCGTATCAAAAATGGCACAAAATCTGGAGCTCTGAGAAATCCCCATAAACTCAAAACTTACATTCTGATTGATCTAAAGAATTGATGTAGCATTTTCCTTTTCTTTAGAGGCTTCTGTAAATGTTAATTCTCCCTTCCCATACTGAAGCCCATCCCGGTGTGTTGTCAGAACTGTGCGGTGTGCTCCTCGCTATTATTTCTCTTCTTCTGTGCCTTCTGTTATGCTGTTGTCACTGACGCACTCAGACTGCAGCTACATCTCCCTCCTCCCCTACTATTTACTGTTTACCCTAGACAGACCTTTTTTTTATACTACAGAACCCTTAACAAAGGAATATCAGTCCAGATTGCAAAAAAACGGCAGAAAATGAAATGAGAAGACTTCTCTCAAAAAGTATACAATTAGAATATCTAATTATTATTTTATTATTTTTGTTTTCATTTTTTCAAGAGTGAGCTTAAAATCTGATAATTGTCTATTTAGTGGGAGACACCAACTGTGTTTGGGGGTGATTCTTTACAGCATCCGAATCATGGATTCTTGCACTTACCTGTGGTCAGTATTCAGAATGAACAGATTAATTTGCCTTTTTTTGCCATTTTGTTGAGTCCGCTCATCAACTTTTGTAAAGTACCCAAGCAGTGAAATAATTAACCAATGCACCCCAATAGGCAATGAAACCGTGAAATAAAAATAAAGTGAACGTTTTTCTCAACTTAATGCAAGTGCATAAACTTTATTTTTTTGCCAGACATGTAATATAATCTTTTTTTGTGTTTATGCATCCCAGATAAATATACTTTTGCTTCTAAAGGGATAATCTATAAGGGGGTAACATAGCAGCTTCTAAAGGGTTATTTTGAAGACCGACAGATGCATGTAAAGGGTTAATCTGAATCAGTCACTACATACACAAAGGCCAAGTATCAGCCACAATGGAGAAACAATGTACCATGGTTTACATGCTACACAGGAATCCATCTTTCACAGATATTTTTCAACCATTTTGGTTCTCAAGTCCTCATGCAATTCTCTTCTCTTTCTGTACTCCATGCTTAGTGTGGCACACACAGACACACAATGCAAAGATTGAGTCAACTTTCTCCTTTAAATGTGGTTTCCTATTGCCCACACCTGTTACTTGCCACAGGTGAGTTTGAATGAGCATCACATGCTTGAAACAAAGTTGTTTACCCACAATTTTGAAAAGGTGTCAACAATTTTGTCGAGACCATTTAGGGGGTTTTGTATGAAATGATGGTGAATTTTCCTTTTGTCTCTGTTTTTTTGTGTTGTTCCCATACGCACAAAGGAAATAAACATGTGTATAACAAAACATGGGTAATTGTTCTAATTTTCTGGGAGGAATACACTTTCGGCCATGACTGTATTTAGATGTAAATGATCAGATGAAATATGACAGCAGCGCAGATCTGCCCTGTGTTTCCATGCTGCACACTCCCATTCTTCCCCCTTACAGTGGTATCTCTGAGCTCAGAAGCAGGAAGTCTCACATAGCTGTCTGTTGTGAATTCTGCTCTTGGGTTCCCTCCGGTGGTTGTTGATAGTAATGCAGTTGTCCCTGGGTTGCAATTCTGGGCAGGTGTCCCTGCTGATTGCAGCTCTGACTGGGATATTTAGGTGTGCAGTATTCATTAGCCCTTGCCAGTTGTCCATTGTTCTTGGAGGTTTTGCATCTCTGTCTGGTTCCTCCTGCCCTGCTGCCAAATCAGCAAAGATAAGTGTCTGGTTTTTGTTTCTAGAGCACACATGCTGTGTGCTTTACAATTCAGTGCTATTGATGGTTTTTTCTTGTCCAGCTTAGACTGTGTTTGGATATTTTCAGTCAAGTTGGATTCTCAGGAGAAGCAGATATACATTCCATGTCTTTAGTTAGATGTGGAATTTTTGTATTATCTGCTGTGGATATTTTTAGGGTTTTAATACTGACCGCTTAGTAGTAGTAGTAGCTAGCGTGGCCTCTTTTGCTAAATCCTGATTTCTGCCTGCGTGTGTCTTTTCCTCTAATACTCACAGTCAATATTTGTGGGGGCTGCCTATCCTTTGGGGTTCTGCTCTGAGGCAAGATAGAATTCCCATTTCCATCTATAGGGGTATTTAGACCTCCGGCTGTGTCGAGGTGTCTAGGATGTGTTAGGTACACCCCACGGCTACTTCTAGTTGCGGTGTCAGTTTAGGGTTTGCGGTCAGTACAGGTTCCACCTACTCCTGAGAAAGTCCCATGCGGCTCCAAGGTCACCAGATCATAACAGCTGTCAAAATATTTATACAGCAGAGAGATTGAATTTTCATTTCTTTCTCTTTTCCATTCTTTTTCTTTCATCATTAACCCCTTCAAGACGCTGCCCTTTTTCGTTTTTGCGTTTTCGTTTTTCACTTCCCTCCTTCCCAGAGCCATAACTTTTTTATTTTTCTGTCAATATGGTCATGTGAGGGCTTATTTTTTGCAGGACGAGTTGTACTTTTGAACGACATCATTGGTTTTACCATGTCTTGTACTAGAAAACAGGAAAAAAATTCCAAGTGCTGTGAAATTGCAAAAAAAGTGCAATCCCACACTGGTTTTTTGTTTGGCTTTTTTTGCTAGGTTCACTAAATGCTAAAACTAACCTGCCATTGTGATTCTCTAGGTCATTACGAGTTCACAGACACCTAACATGTCTAGGTTATTTTTTATCTAAGTGGTGAATAAAAATTAAAAACTTTGCTTAAAAAAAAAAAAAAAAAAAAAGCACCATTTTCCGATACCCGAAGCGTCTCCATTTTTCGTGATCTGGGGTCAGGAGAGGGCTTATTTTTTGCGTGCCAAGCTGATGTTTTTAATGATACCACTTTTGTGCAGGTACGGTCTTTTGATCGCCCGTTATTGCATTTTAATGCAATGTCATGGCGACCAAAAAAACGTAATTCTGGTGTTTCGAATTTTTTTCTCGCTACGCTGTTTGGCGATCAGGTTAATGCTTTTTTTAATTGATAGATCGGGCGATTCTGAACGCGGCTATACCAAATACGTGTAGGTTTGATTTTTTTTTATTGTTTTATTTAGGATGGGGCGAAAGGGGGTTGTTTTAAACTTTTATATTTTTTATATTTTTTTCATATTTAAAAAAAAAAATTTTTTTTTTTTACTTGTGCCATGCTTCAATAGCCTCCATGGGAGGCTGGAAGCTGGCACAACTCGATTGGCTCAGCTACATAGCAGTGATCATCAGATCGCTGCTATGTAGATGAAATGCAGGCTTGCTATGAGCGCCGACCACAGGGGGGGCGCTGACGGCAGGCCGGCATCAGTAACCATAGAGGTCTCAAGGACCTCTATGGTTACTGTCCTGACACATCGCCGACCCCCGATCATGTGACGGGGTCGGCGATGCGCTCACTTCCGGCCGCGCGGCCGGAAGCGGTAGTTAAATGCCGCTGTCTGCGTTTGACAGCGGCATTTAACAGGTTAATAGCGGCGGGTGAATCGCGATTTCACCCGCCGCTATTGCGCGCACATGTCAGCTGTACAAAACAGCTAACATGTCGTGACTTTGATGTGGGCTCACCGCCGGAGCCCACATCAAAGGGGGAGACACGGCATGCGCAGTAATAGTACGGCGCATGTCGTGAAGGGGTTAAATGTTTTACTCTCCTAATTTTACATATTTAAGATTTTATATTTTAGTTTCGTTTTTCCTTATGAAGGCTACCTATAAGTTCCTTTTTGTGGTACATGTGACTATTGGCCAAAGCATAGTTGGACTTCTTCATAGATTT
This sequence comes from Ranitomeya variabilis, assembly GCF_051348905.1. Taxonomy (NCBI): domain Eukaryota; kingdom Metazoa; phylum Chordata; class Amphibia; order Anura; family Dendrobatidae; genus Ranitomeya; species Ranitomeya variabilis. The sequence continues at coordinate 206,003,643 of NC_135233.1, forward strand.
ATTTTTCACTTGCCCACTTGCGATGCAGGTAAAAATCTATGCCCATTTTTTTGGAATTGACAAGTTGGTTCCATAAATTGGACATCCACCAATCATAATGTGCTATCTTCTAGCAATTTGCTATATGGGCATACCCCTATAGGATGTGCTTGCTTGTGTGTTAAGGATTTGAGGATAGCATTACTTATAACCCTCCATACATAGCGAATATTATAAATATCATGAATACTTTTAGAAGAGGATTGTTGTGCATCAAAGTAAGATCATCTCAAAGCCGCTATTACCAGAAAACACAGCCTGCCCTTTCCTTGCACTGGCTCACATTATCACACATGGCCAACGTCACCCTCACTAAATGTGACATGAAGCAGCTGCCCCAGGTCTGACTTTAATTTATCACATAATTGAAACCTGTAACGATGTAAAGATAAATTACATCTTACATTAGCGGAAAAGGAACCGTCAGTGGAGATTTAATATACATGACAATTTCTTCAAATTTTTTGTAAACATGAGACGGCTTCTCAAAAAAGAAATCATTTCAAAATGGAAAGTTCATTTCTCGAATTTTTCAGAGATGTGGATACTGGGAAAAGGGACCTTTATCTATGGAATTAATTGAGAAATTAAGAAATGCCTCAACACCTAAGAATTGTTACATTTTATCTTTAATTGTTTATATTATTAGTATTTTTTCCAGGATGACCCACAGAATGGTCAGCCTTTCTGGAAAAAGAGAATTGCCGTGAAAGGGTGGTCCAAATTACAACTTAATTTTCCTGCTCAATCCCTGTCTATTCAATGTAATAATCTAAACTATTTTCTAATATACTTGGATTCAAACATTGTCTATTCTTCCTTCACTATTCTATCTAACTGCTTTTCTTTTTTTTTTTTAGAACTTCCTTTTTGATGAAGCTTCTTTTGAGAATCCCAGTGCATGCTGCAATGCTCAATTGAAGCATCAAACAGAGGGCAGAGGCTGCGGTCGCTGCTGCAGCCCCTGCCCCTTCCCTGAAATGAAGTATAATCAGTGACAGTAATTTCGCTGGTTGGGCTAGTCCCTGCATGATGTGCACAATGACAGCGCGCTATGTTGTTAGCTCAGTTCAGAAGTAACAAGTAGGCAAAAGAGCCCACTGTCAGTGTGTGTTGTAAGACGAATACCCAGCTTAAAGAGACCCTCACTGCCCCCGCAAGCAGTCTTACAATGCACACTAGCAGTGTTCTCTGGTGCCAGCTTGTTTCTACTGATCCGAGCCAGAGAAAGAGCGCACTGTCATTGTGCACATCGCACAGAGCACAACACATAGGAACTAGCCCAGCCCCTGAAATTAACGTCACTGATGACACTTTGTTTCAGGGTTGGAGCAGGGGCTGCTGCAGTGATCACAGTCTCTGCCCCCTGATGACTCTTGTGTGAGTATCCCAGCATGCACTGGGATTCCGATTCTCAAACGAAACATCATCAAAAAAGGAAGTGAAAAAAAAAAGAAAAGAGAAACAGATAGTATAGTTAGAGAAGGAAAGGGAATTTTTAATTTAAGTATATTAGAAAATAGTTTAGATTATGGTAATAAATAGATAGGCATTTAAAATGAAAATTAAGCTGTATTTCAGGGTTAAATTTACAAGGGCATAGCAATGATCCAAATAGGAGTCTTAAGCTTTGAGTGATCAGAATTTATATTTTCCTTAGGAAAGACGTTGTTGCTTTCTTGGGGGCTTGCATCATGTTTTTGGCACAAAACATATAATTCTCACATAGATCATTCATACAGCCGGTAAAACCGGATAACATGGATGTATTGTTTACCAAGCAGGTGTGCAAATTACTTCTCCAGGAGAGAGAAAGCTGACTCTAGTGCTCTAGACAGAGTTTTCTTCCTCCTGAAAGAGTTCTAATTTTTATACTTTTTTCCCAGCTAGCAACTTCTGGCCTATGACTTTCCCTACACCGGCTGCATCTCAAATAGGTGACAAGTAGATGAAGGACAATTATAGTTCGTTAAAGGGAATCTGTCAGCATGTTTTTACTAGGTAACCTGAGAGCAGCATGATGAAGGGTCAGAGACCCTGATTCCAGCGATGTATCAACCCCACCCACACCACTGATTGGCTGCTTTCTGTCTGCACTGTTACAGAATGCTACTAATCAGAGCTGGGGGCGTGGTTAGACCAGAAAGCTAGTCCTCTAGTAATAATCTCCTGCTCATAAAACACTGATTTTATCGAAACAACAAAACACAATGTACAGTAGTAATGGAAACATTGCTGGAATCAGGGTCTCTGCCCCTACACTATACTCCCTTTAAAGGAAAACTCACCTAGATTAGGTTTGACAATCTGATGGCAGCATATCATAGGGATTAAGACTCTGATTCTGTCCCACTTACTGGGCTTCTTGCGGTAATCCTATATAAGAAAGCCGGCATCTGGATCTAACGGTAGCGGCTGGAGCTGAGATCCACTCGCTGTTGTTAACCATTTAAATGTCGCTGTCAATCTCTGACAGAAGCGTATAAATGATGCAGTTGCTTGTGGCCACATGCACTGGTTCCCATTCATCACGGACACTGCGTGTTAGTATGGCAGCCAGTGACTTGCTGAAGGCCACTATTACTGCAATCTTGCTACTCCTGGGCTTTTCACTTTATACTGCAATGCTGTGGTAGCAAAGTATATACTATGCATGACCAGATGATGTCAGGTTCAAGTCCTATAAAGGAAACAAATTTTAAAAAATTAAGAAAAAAAATTTGAAAAATATAAAAACCTTAATAATTCAAATCATCTCCGTCTTCTCCCAGAAAAAAATGAACATATTTTGGTATTTCCACATCGGTAAAAGTCCAATCTAGCAAAGCCTAAAATTTATGTAACCATATGGTAAATAGGAAAAAAAATCAAACTGCCAGAATTGCATTTTTTGGCTGCCATACCTCACTTACATATACTGTCCCATTTGCAGCGTACCTTCTGTAACATCTTCTGCACCATCAGGGTCACATCTGATCTTCTGTGGGTTCACTCCTGCTGATTCCACACAAAGAGACAGAGTCCAGTTTCAACTTATAACAGACAACTTTACTTGAATTCTTTCGCAGTACGTCCAGCTCAGTTACAGCAACTTCACATGGAACATCACAGTACACATCCCTGTCTATTCCTGTGCTTTTCCCTACTTCTTCTAGAATGCTCCTGGGTCATACCGCTTCGTCCGGTACTGCAGCGTTCCTTCTGTCCAGCTTTACTATCTTTAGGAATTCCCCCATCTGTTTTGCACCAGACATAAGGGCATCTGCCGATGTAGTAAGCTGCAACATCTTAGTGCTGCCCTGCATTTCATGGCTTCTGTTTCCCTCAGTTCCCGAGCCCTGGATGTCTGGGCTCCTAGCTTCAAACGTTACGGGGCCCACTGTGTTGTCCGGGCTCTAAGTCCCTACAGGACTGTCTGGGCTCCCTGGCCCTACTGGGCTGTCTGGGCTCCCTGGCTCTACTAACTACGTTCAGGAGATGCTTCTGTCTCTTACCCACAATAGACCCCTCCTATGTTAACTATTTACTCTACCCTGTATACTAATGTGTCTCCAACTAGTGGACTTACCAAATTACTACACTTTCCCTGAACTATAATACACATATAGCAGCGTAAGGTACATGACATTATTTACAACATAAGACATGTAGATGACATATATGTTTGGGGAATTAAACAATTTCTGTGACCCCTTACACTCCCCCCTCCTTTAACAATGGTCGTCCCCGACCATATCGTAAAGTCCTTTTTCGCTACATAAGAGTTTATTTTCTCTTAACAGGTGCCTAGTACTCAGTCCTCCAAGTAGCACCTTCAGTCAATGGAGCCCCGGTCCCATCCACCTACAGGACACGAGCACATACACAGTTTAGTACAAACAAGCTGGACATGTTCATCAGGCCTCCGGTCCTTGAGGGCTTCTATCCTCCTTTGTGTGAGGTATGGTCCCTTTAAGAACCATGTGTGCTGCACTTGCCTAAAATAAAGTTCAAGTTAAGCACCTTAAAATGCAGTCATTTATAGCAGCCATGCACACAGTTCATCCCTAGTCCACGGGCACGTACTCCCTTGGGGCTAGAGTCCTGCCAGCCAGTAGGAGAGGCACAACAGGTGCAACAAAAACTTGGGGAGGGGAAAAGAAAATAACGCTTCTCAACATTCCACTGTGGCCACACTGCACCCAACATTCCGGTCCGTCCACACTGCACCCAACTTTGGTGATCCAGAGCTCCTTTGCCCACAGTCCCCTACATTTACAAAATGTACAATGAGCACCACACTTTGAAGTTCAAAGCTGAGGGTTTTTCACAGTTCAGCTGCATGCGTTCCATTCTGTTCTGTTCTCCTTCAGGCTCCATGCCTGTGTTCGGCCAGTGATGACTCAGCAGCCACAGGCGTCGGGTTCTGTAAAGTCAGTAAAGTCATGACAGGGAACAGGGCTTGGCCAGGTAGTGTCCAGGGAACAGGGGGCCGACTGAGCCTGTTCCTGGCCTGCATACAGTCCCACTTCATCCTCCTATCGTAAACTGATGGCTACGGCATAGTACCCCCAAGAGCCATCCTCCTTATAGAAGTTGACCCAATCTCCCTCCCTCAAGGGCCTGCCGAATTTCACTGATGTGGCATTTACATAGACCTTAGCATTTGTGTCTACCACTCGAAGAAAGCCGTAGCCACGGTCCACATCGGTGTACACCAGCTGCCCACTGGTGCAACATCCAGCCATAGTGCCCCCTCCGGGGTGGTGCAATTCTGCCCACACCTCCTTCTCTCGCAGCATCTTTTGCTTAATGACCCCCTGCAATCCAGGCGACCTGCCTGGGGGACGGGAAGGGGCACTGGGTCTCCTGGTGGAAATGAGACAGGCCAACGGATGAGGTGTCGCTACGCTTGGGCCTGCTCTCCGGGGTTTGGGGCCGAGGACCACTCACCGCCTGGCCGCGCCCGTCCCATGACTGTCGGATCCCCCCCGCTGATGCAGCTGCACACTCCGGCTTGTACTCCATTTTCAGAGCGGGTTCCTCCATGGCGGTCGCTGTTTCCAGTTCTCTGGCCTCCAACTCCCGATGATGATGTTATGGCTGCGGCAGCCGCTGGCACCGCTCCTCCACAGGTACGGGGACCCCGGTGGTCGAATAGTTGTTCGCAATACCTCCCAACCTTCCGGGCCGGGTATTCTCCGCCTGTCACCACCTCCACTCGATGCGGCCTATTCTGAAACAGCAATGGGTGCAGGAGTGGTCCATCACTACCGGAGCCGTGTCTCGTAATGGCGCCACGCAGCTGTATAGCGCCCATTCTGTATTATGTCCCTTATCCTGAGCCCCATCTTGGTATATGTCCCCCATTCTACCGCTGTTTTATATAATCCATTATACTCATCAGGGGAGTATATAGAAGTCATGGGTCTCCATAGAAGAAGTAAAATGCACTCTCCATAGTCCGCCATATAGTATAATGCATCCCAGACTCTTCCACATAATATACTGCATAGGATAGGACATAGTAATCCGTGTAGTATAATGTACAGCCCATAGTCATACACAAAGTACAATGCACCCCATAGTTATCGATAAAGTATAATATACAGCACATAGTCATCCATAAAGTATAATGCACCCCATAGTCATCCATAAAGTATAATGCACCCCATAGTGCTCCATAAAATATAATACACCCCATAGTGCTCCATAAAATATAATACACCCCATAGTCATCCATAAAGTATAATGCACCCCATAGTCATCCATAAAGTATATTGCACAACCGATAGTCATCCATAAAGTATAATGCACCCCATAGTCATCCATAGAGTATAATGGACCCCCATAGTCATCCATAAAGTATAATCCACCCTCATAGTCCTCCATGTACTAGTATGGCCACTGATTTAAAAAAAAAATACTCACCTTCCCATTGCTCCCCCATTGTGTGCGTCCTCTTGTGAAGCCAGCAGCTGAATTCGTCATGAGACGGGAGCATGTAACGTCACAGACATTTGCCCTGTAGCAAGCACGCTGACGTCAGCTGCTGGTGCCAGATTGGCTGGTAGCATGTATTGTGGCGCGAAGACCCGATGTGTCTGTGCACCAAAATACACTTCAACTGGATGTGCGTTAAAGGATGCACATCCAGTTGAAGTTTCTGCTGGCATCAGAGGGCCCTTGACCCGCCTGGCTCAGTCACAATGACCGCTAGGAGCTCGGTTGTTACGCTGCTGTTTGCATTGCTTTAGCATTGAAACAGAGTTAATCGTTTATTTTTAATGTCCAAAAAGTGAATAAAAGGATGGCACTCACCGACCTGTTAAAACATTCCTTTAATGAAGTTCCATAAAAAAACAGCGGCAGGAGAGTCCTGTGTGGAAAGTGAATAAACAAAAGGGATGATCTAACTCCCATCAATGGTGTGACCAATCTTTTGCCATTAAAACAGCATCAATTCTTCTCTGTACTTGGGAACAGATTTTGGAAGAACTCGGCAGGGAGGTTGTTCCAAACATCTTGGAGAACTCAAAAAAGAGAAAAAAATCCAGCTTCCAAAAACTTACAAATTTATTAAGGATAAAAGGCAAAGTCCAGTCCAATCCAATAAATTACATAGTGAAGAGTAGCAAGCTACTCTTCACTATGTAATTTATTGGATTGGACTGGACTTTGCCTTTTATCCTTAATAAATTTGTAAGTTTTTGGAAGCTGGATTTTTTTCTCTTTTTTGGATTACTTGCTCACGTGATGACTACACGATATCCGTGCTTCCCCACAACACATGCCGACAGGTGAGCTGGTATATATTTTTTTCTTTTTTCTGCTATATGATTTAATCTTGGAGAACTGACCACAGATTTTGGGTTGATGTCGCTTGTGCAAATCATTCTGTCTCTCTATCATGCAATTACATTAGGGAGTCATCTCTTTGGCTCCATATTTATTCCGCATCACGGAATCTTCAGTGTAAAGAAGAACAAAGCATCCTGGAAGTGATGATCCGGCCCCCGCAGAGCCGGGACCTCACATCATCCAGTCTGTCTGGAATCACAGGAAGAGACAGAAGGATCCGCACACATGACATCTACAGAAGATCTGGGGTCCGTTCTCCAAGATGTTTGGTACAACCTCCTGCTGAGCGCCTTCATTAATTGAGGGCAAGTACAAGTACCAAAAAGAAGTGATGCTGTTTTGAAAGCAAAAGGAGGTAACACCAATGTCAGGAACCCCTGACCTCTGCCAACAATATGTCACGATTTAGGGTGACTTTAGGCTAACAGACGGCTATCACATGTGCAGGGGGGCTTATCTCCATTATCCCTCCACTCCACAATGTGATAAAAAGACACACATGAGGCTATTGACCTCTTAGTTTACAGCAGGGGCTTATTCTAGGTATCCCACTGCTCTTCAATATACCACGAACTGCAGGGACTTATGTATCCCGCTTACAGTTCCACTTAACACTTGCAGTTCTCTGGCGCACCCCTTACTCTCAGGTCAGATTAGGTACTGCACCTAGGGTAATTAGTCACCAGAAAGGCTGCCTGCTATGTATGGGCTATTGGGCACGCTGCAGCGATGCGATAACTACTCCCACTCAGGCAGGAACAATAATTATCAATGCCGCAGTCGCTACAACAGCACCCAACGGCCTGTACACGGTTTTGCTGCCACCAGCTCCGGTTAAACGGGTCCGAAGCTAACCCAACACAGTAGCGTAATTCCCTTCAGGAGACTTAGGGTACGTTTTAGAGCATGAAGGACGAACTAGTAATTTATATATTTTACTCCGAAAAAGGGCAGTGTTTACACAAAAATATTACAAGGATGTTACAAAATGAGACAATTGCAAATATTTACAAGGTAATTATAAAAAAAAACAAGGATTACATGAGAATAACACTTACATGTGTTCAAAGCATTGCAGGCAACCAGGCTGGTGGAGTCCCCATACGTCCCAGTGCATTAGGACTTGCCGTCAGGGCTCTTCAGGAAAAAAAACAACTCTCCTGCTGGAAGCCTGCCAGAAACTTAAAACCTGCAGCCTGTGACATCACAGAAAGGGATTGGTTTACCCAGTCTGTCCTACCTCTCCAGTCTTACTAGCTTTACCACAAGTTTTCTAATACTTGTATCTCTGCTCCAGAACATGTCATAGTCATAACACACCCAGCATTCATCTCGTACTAACGTGGGCATTCTAATGAGATCAAATATGTCCTATGTGGGATGCATATTTACCGAGAAATCCCTACTTCTTTACCAGATGGAGTTAGAAGCTCATGTTTAGAGTGATGGATAGATGCACCGAGGGAGATTAAGAATATATATTTTCATGTTCCTATCTTAAATGGTTTGCCTAATATCTTACAAAAACAGAACAAAGGACTTTCATGGATTTCTGGAAGTTTCTAATCCAGTTATAGCTGGAGAAGAGTTTGGAGGGGGCGAGTAACTTTCCTCGAGCCTGGAATTTATGACACCAGGGCCATAAAACCACCTTCTAACATACATTCCGAAGCACACAAAGAAACAAGGAGAACCAGCTAGAGAAGGGGGGTTTAGCCCAAAGCATGGGCTGAAGAGCAACTAAACTTATATGATATTTCATATCATATCGTGACAACCAAATATTAATTTGATTTATAATTTCTCTATTTCTCTTTTTTTTTATTCACGTTGCATTCTTTAATAGATAAAAATAAATACAAATAACACTGATAAAAATAAACCACATCTGCCTAAAACTTATATACAGTAATATAAATATATATATATAAAATTATATATATATATTGTGTATATATATATATTTATATATAAATATATATTACTAGATGGTGGCCCGATTCTAACGCATCGGGTATTCTAGAACATGCATGTCCACGTAGTATATTGCCCAGCCCACGTAGTTAATTGCCCAGCCACGTAGTATATTGCCCAGCCACGTAGTATATTGCCCAGCCACGTAGTATATTGCCCAGTGACGTAGTATACAGCACAGTGCCACGTAGTATATTGCCCAGCCACGTAGTATATTGCACAGCGTCGTAGTATATTGCCCAGCCACGTAGTATATTGCACAGCCCACGTAGTATATTGCCCAGCCACGTAGTATATTGCCCAGCCACGTAGTATATTGCCCAGCCACGTATTATATTGCCCAGTGATGTAGTATGCAGCACAGAGCCACGTAGTATATTGCCCAGCCACGTAGTATATTGCACAGTGACGTAGTATACAGCACAGAGCCACTTAGTATATTGTCCAGTCACGTAGTATATTGCCCAGCTACATAGTATATTGCCCAGCCACGTATGTCACGGGTTAAAAAATAAAAAATAAACATATACTCACCTTCCGAGGGCCCCCTGTAGTTCTGTTGCCTGTGTGCGGTGCAGGCGGCAGCTTCCAGTCCCAGGGTGTGATGACGTCGCGGTCACATGACCGTGACGTCATGGCAGGTCCTTCTCACGCAGGCGCGCAGGACTTGTGATGACGTCGCGGTCACATGACCATGACTTCATGGCAGGTCCTTGTCGCATACCATCCTTAGCACCGGAACCTGCCGCTTGCATGGAGCGGTCACCGGAGCGTCGCGAGCAGCGGGAAAGGCGGCGGAAGGTGAGTATATAATGATTTTTTTTTTAATTATTATTTTTAACTTTAGATGTTTTTACTATTGACGCTGCATAGGCAGCATCAATAGTAAAAACTTGGTCACACAGGGTTAATAGCGGCGGTAACGGAGTGAGTTACCCGCGGCATAAGGCGGTCCGTTACCGCCGGCCTTAACCCTGTGTGAGCGGTGACTGCGGGGAGTATGGAGCGGGCGCCGGGCACTGACTGCAAGAGAGTAGGGAGGGACTAATTGGACTGTGGCCGTCGCTGATTGGTCGCGGCAGCCATGACAGGCAGCTGGTGAGACCAATCAGCGACTTGGATTCCATGACAGACAGGGGCCGCGACCAACGAATATGCGTGACAGACAGACAGACAGAAGGACAGACGGAAGTGACCCTTAGACAGTTATATATATAGATTATTATTATTATTATTATTATTATTATTATTTATTTATATAGCACCATTGATTCCATGGTGCTGTACATGAGAATGGGTTACATACAAATTACAGATATCACTTACAGTAATCAAACAAACAATTACAGACTGATACAGAGGGGCGAGGACCCTGCCCTTGCGGACTTACATTCTACGATTTCAATAAAATCAAAATAAAAAAAATAATGTGTTTTTTAGTTACAACAAACAGGAATAGAAATGTTTTACTTTTTTTCACTTTTTCCCAAAATGAAATGCATAGAAATGAAACTCATATACAGAATGTATTCCACAGGGAAAATTGTGGAAACGTTTCCCACCAAAATAAGTTCCCATATTCAAAAATATGAAAGCTTTGTTTGGTTCTAAATGTCAAAAATGACCCGGACTGGAAGTGAGAAAGATGAATGCATGGCAGTATTTGTCTTCCCTAAAGATCATTAGCAATATTTAATGTCTTGCCTCAGATAACCTGCATATGAAAACCAAGTAGGTTTACACATTTGCCCTATTGTTAATTTCTACATATATCACTTTATGATACTGGATTTTGGCAATAAAAAAGGAAGCTGTGGAAGTGCTTCCATGTGGGTCAGAAGTTCATAGGATACAATGCTAGACAGATATAAGTATGGTTTGGGAATATTTATGCACTTCTGCACTTTTTTTTTAATAAAGAGTCCACATCTATCACAAAAGAAGAGATTTGATAGTGACATGTATTATTTGTGTTATTCTCACATTATTTCTTCATTCTGTATCATAAACCACACCATACCATACTATACTATACTACACCCGGGTCATTTTCAAACCTTCAGGGACCTTAAAGGCGTCTACCAGATCTCTCCCCATGATTCTGACAAAAACATGACTCTGCCACATCCTTCCTGACATTGCAGCCTTGTTGGGACATGGTGGCCATCCACCAACCATCCATTACTCCATCCATCTGGACCATCCAGGTTTGCTCGACACTCATCAGTAAACCATACTGTCTTCTAATTAGTCTTCATGTCTGTCTGGGCCACTTCAGCCGTTTCTTCTTGTGAGTGCTTTTCAAGGGCGGCCGAATTTTAAGTTTATGCACAAATGCAGTCTCTGGAGAATCCTACACCTTGGAGTTCGCAGGACTCCAGAGGCACCAGCAACTCCATATACCCGTTTGCTGCTTTGTCATGGTATTTTAGCAGCTGCTCTTTTGGTCTGGCAGAAACCTTCCTCATTATACCTTTATCTGCACAAACCTGTCTGTGCTCTGTAACAGCCACAATTCTCTTCACAATACAATGATCTCACTGAAATTTTTGTGAAATATCTAATGTTTTCATACCTTGTCCAAGGCATTGCACTGCTTGACGCTTTTCGACAGCAGAGAGATCCTTTGTCTTTCCCACATTGCTTGAAACCTGTGGCTGCTTAATAATGTGGAACATCATTTTTAAGAAGTTTTCCTTTAATTGGCCCCTGGCAATCAATTATGACAGGACTTTGAGATCGATTTCAGTGATCCAAACAGCCCTGAGTCACAAACCATCCAGGAGGTTATGTGTAAAAGAAAAAAAGTACACCTTTATGACACGTAAATTCAATTTACATAATAATTTGAAAGGTGGTGTATACTTTACTACATTATACTATACAATACAGGTAATGTAACCATAATCAGACATAACAGCAGCAAGCTGATAATGTCAAAGGAAGAACAAAAGAATTAACCCAGTGAAAGTATACATCCAATTACCACAGTTTCTGCAAGTGTTTGCTTTAAAGCAAATCTGCCAGCAACTTTTTTCTATGTAATCCAAGAGCAGCATGATGTTGGGACAGATACCCTGATTCCATAGATGTGTCACTACTGGCCTGCTTGCCATAGTTTTGATAAAATTAGTGTTTTATCAGCAGGAAATTATCAGTTTAAGGTCAGCATCACAGGAGCATAGTTTCCCTCCTTGAAGAGAATCGGCTCGATTATGTAAATGACACTCAGATCAAACTCTGATAAGAGTTTCATCCTAGTGTCATCTTACTGTGATCCGATTCGCTCGGATGTGAAAATCGTAGCACATTCTGTGAGTAAACATCAGAGAGCATTTGGCCGTGTTATACACCAGTGTGAGCGAGGCCTAAAAGTAGGATTAACTTTAAGCCAATTTGTGAGTAGCTGATGCTAGAAGGAAAATACATATCGGAAAATCTGAGAAATATTATCTTAAAATATCTCAACCTATTCCTTGGTCAGGCTTCATCTGGAATACTGTGTCCAGTTATGATCACCACAGTTTTAAAAAGACATTGAAAAACTGGAGCAAGTTAATAGTAGAGCTACCAGGATTATGAGATGACTGCAAAGTATGTCCTACGAGGAACGGTTAAAGGATCTGGGTGTCACACACAGTGTGGGAAGACTAAGTGCAACACGAAGGGATGAGGGAAACCTAAGCCCTGAATTTCCCTAGAACTAGGCTTTGAAAAGGGAAGGGGGAGATTGGCACTGGTCAGTCCCCACTGTGCACTAAAGACAAGAAGGGAGACAAACAAGGGAAGAGAAACTCAACTTGAGCAGACTCCAGAGGGGTAACATCAAACGTCTTCCAAGAGCACCATAGAAGAAGCAAGCCTTCACAAAGGAAAATTTGAATATCACCAGCGGCTCCCTGAAGAAGACTGAGAGTCTATAAACACCCAGGTCCAGGTGTGTCAATTAGAGCCAGAGCAAGGTTGCCACTAGGTCCAAAAGTCAGAAGGATTAAGAAGGCATCTGCAATGCTAAACACAGAGACCTTCTGCAACCAGATGCAGAGTGACTGTCTGCTGCATCTGACACACCCGTGACACTGGGAATGTTTAGTTTGCAAAAACAAAGGCTAAGAGGAGACTTAATAGCTGTCTAGAAATGTCTGAGTTTTATTTTATATAGATTTGTATTCATAAGGTCTAAAATGATGAGAAATAACTGGTGGTCTGTATAGGTCTTTCATAAGACCACAGTGCAGTTTCCTCTTAATAGTGGAACTATATCAATATGGTTCTTTCAGAGTTAACCCCACTGACCCAACGGTGGTGGACAAAATGATTTAATATAGACCTTCGCATAGGCGGGTTAATACTGTGTCACCGCTTTACCTTTGTTATCTAGTTTAATCATTGATGATATGGCCCATTTAAACTAAACAATTAATAATGATAATCTAAACAGCGGTGTATTATACCCCACGTTGTGCTCCTTTCGGGTCCTGATATTTCCTGCTGTTGACAGTCAAATACTTTATATGCTGCCTTCAATTTCTCTCTCTCAGGCCTCTATACAGGCTAACCCCAGCTAGAACACATTACCGTTCCACCTATTTAATGTTCCGGAAACCTTTTGGCATTATAGTGAGGATATAGACCACTTTTGACTTATGCGGCTGCGCACGGTGGAACGCATAGCGTCTCGCTGTATGATCTTATAGCGCCACTCCCAGTATCCTCCCAGACGAATAGACTGCTTTCCGGCTGAAACGCATATGCATCTCATCCGCCAGAAGTCCGGTGACGTTATCGGATCAACGATACGCCACATCCGATCTGGGTGCATGCTTTCTATGGTGGCAGTGAATATTTAAACAGGAACGCGGGGAGACACAGGTAACCCTTCATTAGGAGCGGTCAGGACGAGACGCGGCTCACTGTAGCTGCCTCTTGTCGGGAGAAGCCCTTTTCTTTCCCCTGATGAACCCTGGCCTACTTTCCTGGGGGAAACTCGTCGGGATTGGCAATTAATCGGATGAGTACATCTTGAAATTCTATTTTTGTGACCACTGTCAATCTATGGATTTATTGATTTCCTGCATTGTTCTGATACATGATTAGGAGGTGTATTTATTATTGGAGCATAATTGTGTCATTTAGACATAATTGTGTCATTTGGCAGACAAACTCTTCAATAACCTTAGCTATATTTGATAGAGGGTTAACCCATGAGAGTATGGTATTAACTATATAACAACTATTGTTTAAATTAGAGAAATAGGTCTTCTTCTCAGTCTATGGTAATGCTCACAAATGCACCTCATTTATGAACTATTAGGGTCTGCATAGAGAATAACCCTGAATCAATTTGGTATATCAACTCAAGAAGAATATTTTTATGCAGGCCTTCTGATTAAGCACTTCTAAGCACATTAGCATTTTAGATAATATTGGTGTTGGTGTTTCTTTGTTAGTTCCCTTTAGGGTCCTAAGGGAGAGCCATCGTTGAGTGGGGGCGCCATATCGAACTTAGGGTGCCAACCAGGGCCGGTTTTAGGCAAAGTGGGGCCCTAGGCAAAAGTTTAAAATGGGGCCCCAAATGCTAACATACTGCACCAACAGAAACATTTTGGTTGTAGCTACATGCGCTGATTTCAGGCCACTAAACGTGCGTGATCAACAATATTGAAGTCATTCGCCACTTGTTTCCAGCCTCTTTACACTGGCTGGGGACAGAATTATTATTATTATTATTATTATTGTTTATTTATATAGCACCATTAATTCCATGGTGCTGTACATGAGAAGGGGTTACATCAAAATACAAATATCACTTACAGTAAACAAAACTAACAATGACAGACTGATACAGAGGGAAGAGGACCTGGCCCCTTGCGGGCTTACATTCTACAGGATTATGGGGAAGGAGACAGTAGGTCAAGGGTTGCAGTAGCTCCAGTGGTGTTGAGGTGGCCGTGTGGTCTTTACAGGTTGTAAGCTTCTTTGAAGAGATGGGTTTTCAGGTTTCTTTTGAAGGATCCAAAAGTAGTGGATAACCGGATGTGTTGGGGCACTGAATTCCAGAGGATGGGTGATATTCGGGAGAAGTCTTGGATGCGATTGGGTGAGGAGCGAATAAGCGTGGAGGAAAGGAGGTCTTGGGAGGACCGGAGATTACGTGAGGGAAGATATTGAGAGATTAGTGTGGAAATATACGGAGGAGAAAGATTATGGATGGCTTTGTAGGTCAGTGTTAGTAATTTAAACTGGATACGCTGAGAAATTGGGAGCCAGTGAAGGGATTTGCAAAGAGGGGAATGATCACTAGTAAATCAATCTGTCCCCATACAGTATCATCTTAGCAGAATATCTGCAGTTTTAACTGGGCGATGTGCTGATGAGAACAATGATTTTTGTTCTGGCATATACTGCACATACATACACCGTACATACACACAGATACACATACCGTACATACATACACAGACATACACCTTATATGCATACACACATACAGTTATATACACATATAGTATACACATACCGTACATACATATACCATACATACACACAAATACACATACATACACCGTACATACACACAGATACACATACAAATACAGTATATGCAAACACATACATATATCATACATACAAACAGATACACATACATATACCATCATACATACACATACCGTACATTCACACATGCATATACCGTACATTCACACAAATGCCGTACACACATATACCGTACATACACAGATACACACATACACCGTACATACACACAGATACACATACCGTACATACATACACAGACATACACCTTATATGCATACACACATACAGTTATATACACATATAGTATACACATACCGTACATACATATACCATACATACACACAAATACACATACATACACCGTACATACACACAGATACACATACAAATACAGTATATGCAAACACATACATATATCATACATACAAACAGATACACATACATATACCATCATACATACACATACCGTACATTCACACAAATGCCGTACACACATATACCGTACATACACAGATACACACATATACCGTACATACACAGATACAGTTATATACATATAGTACACACATACCGTACATACATATAAAATACACACACCTAAATGCACATACCATACATACATACATATACCCTACATGCATACACACACATATACCGAACATACAGATACACATACACGTACCGTACATACACACATACAGTATATACACATACCATACACCCATATACATACACATATACTGTATGTACATGCACATAAACATACATATATACCACATATCCATACAAATTTATTGCACATACACAGATACACATACTGTACATGCATACACACACAGCCATACAACTATACCATATACATACACACATACACCGCACATACACACAGATACACATACCGTACATACATACACAGACATACACCTTACATGCATACACACATACAGTTATATACACATATAGTATACACATACCGTACATACATATACCATACATACACACAAATACACATACATACACCATACATACACACAGATACACATACAAATACAGTATATGCAAACACATACATATATCATACATACAAACAGATACACATACATATACCATCATACATACACATACCATACATACACACATGCATATACCGTACATTCACACAAATGCCGTACACACATATACCGTACATACACACAGATACACACACATATACCGTACATACACAGATACAGTTATATACATATAGTACACACATACCGTACATACATATAAAATACACACACCTAAATGCACATACCGTACATACATACATATACCCTACATGCATACACACATATACCGAACATACATATACACATACACGTACCGTACATACACACATACAGTATATACACATACCGTACACACATATACATACACATATACTGTATGTACATGCACATAAACATACATATATACCATATATCCATACAAATTTATTGCACATACAGATACACACATACTGTACATGCATACACACACAGCCATACAAATATACCATACATACACACATATACCGTACATACATACAGATACACACACAGATAGAAACATACACATAGATACACACAGATGCACACATACATATACAAGCATATACATACATACATACTAATCTTGTATAGGTGATCAGATGAGCCCTGGATGAGGTCACATAGTTCAGCTGGAGAGGGCTGCAGACCGCACTGTGGGGGATGGGGCACAGAGCAGACCGATATCAGCCCCCTGGTGCTGCCGTGCGGTCCCCTGCAGTGCGCTCCTCCCCCATCTCTTCTGTGTGAGGAGACACTGCAGCCTGCTCTGAACAGAACAGTGGAAGGAGCAGAAGACCCCCTGTAAGGCTAAGTTCACACTAGCGTTGTGCGCCGCTGCGTCGACGACGCAACGCACAACGCACGCAAAAACGCGGCAAAACGCACGCAAAAACGCTGCGTTTTGCGACGCATGCGTCGGTTTTTGCCGAAAATCGGACGCAAGAAAAATGCAACTTGTTGCGTTTTCTTGGTCCGACGCTTGCGGCAAAAAAGACGCATGTGTGGCACAACGCAACAATAAAAAACGCATGCGTCCCCCATGTTAAGTATAGGGGGCGCATGACGCATGCGTCGCTGCTGCGTCGCCGACGCAAACCCGACGCACATTAGCTTAACGCTAATGTGAACGTAGCCTAAGTCCTGCTCTTCCTCCACTGATGTCTCTATGTGCTGTGCAGCCGGGGCCCCTGACTGTAGGCGAGTACTCACGAGTGGGACGCTCCATGCAGGGGGACAGACGGCAGCCAGTGAGCGCTCTCCTCAGTCTGGTCACTGTGAGGTAAGGAAAGCGTTCATTGGCCAGCGTCTCTCCCTGCATGACACGCCCCCTTTTTGATCTCCTGCACTTCGCGCCCCACTCTCTCCCCGGCACTCGGTATTCCATGATTACAGGAGGGAGTGAGAGGGGCCCGACCCTGCATGATACCGGGCCTGCCTGCAGGGGCCCCCCTCCACCTCTGGGCCCTGGAGCAGTGCCATCAACAGTATGTCTGCCCCTGGCTGGGGGCCCCTAGGGCAGTGGGGGCCCCAGGCAGCTGCCTAGTCTGCCTGCCCCTAACGCCGGCCCTGGTGCCAACCTCCCCGGTAAAGTAGGGTGAGTAAGGGAAAGATCACCCTCCTCACCAGATTTACCTCTATCCTTTGAGTGTTGTTAAGATTCCATTGTTAAGATTAACTACTTAGGTAATTTTACCTAAGAATATTAAAAGTTACATTTTAGGGGTAAAGCAGAGCGGTGACGTCACCGCTCTGCTCTGTGGGAGATGCCGGAGATGTTCGGCTCTGACACAGGATGCAGGAGGAGTGCAGGGAAGCGGACACCGGGCACCGGAATGTGAGTATGTGTTTTTTTTTTTACTTTTACAATGGTAACCAGGGTAAACATCGGGTTACTAAGCGCGGCCCTGCGCTTAGTAACCCGATGTTTACCCTGGTTACCAGGGGACTTCGGCATCGTTGGTCGCTGGAGAGCCGTCTGTGTGACAGCTCTCCAGCGACCACACAGCGACTAAACAGCGACGCTGCAGCGATCGGCATCGTTGTCTGTATCGCTGCAGCGTCGCTTAGTGTGAAGGTACCTTAAGAGCTCTGACTTATGGCATCTCACACAGTTAGGGATTCATCCATGGTTTTGATGGGTCACCCTCCCTTAACCAGATATCCTGCCAACAGGGAGCGCTGCTAATATATTGAATTGCATCAGCGTTCAATCTTGGTTACAAATGAGCATAGCAGCACTGCTCGAAGTTATGATCACCCCACCGCCTCGCTGTCAGTGTCTTATCTATGATGAAACCAGGTGCAATGACATCATGGCACTAGATGGAAGTTCTACATATTAATTTTAAAAGGGGGTACTGTGGTATACTCATTTCTAAACAGCAACATATTAACTTTTAAATGTATACTCCAGGTACAGAAAAATATCAGCAATATAATCTCTGTATAATTCTGAGTGATGATGGGTGATAACATTCTTGTTAAACAGCTCTCAGCATACTTCTCTTAAGGGTATACTAGCAGGTGTAGATACAGGTGGTACAAACTTAAAGGAGCACTCCTCCTCCTCTTCCCATCAAACTTTTTATCATCTTAATATATTGCAATCGTCATATTGTATAGCACTGTGTTCTTAGAATTGCTCATTTTGCTTTTCTACTCAGTACATTGGTATACATGTTTGCTCTAGGGAGACATTTTTCTGCTGGAGAACATCCACAGTCCTGCTCATCGTTATTGTCACCAATGATAATGTGGAATATCTCCTGAAAAAAATAATCAAGTGAAACTTTTTTTTTTTTATAGATCGCTCATGTTAAATACAAAAGAGCAAATGATAAACAATAAATTAAAACAAAAAACAATGCGAAGGAAAAATAGAAAAACCTAAAGCTTGCTGTGTACTGGTATTGGCCCCTTTACATTAAATTAGTATGGAAACACATTCTCGTCTGTGGTAAATCACAAAACAGAATCAACTGTGATTAATTGTCGGTGCCCATGTGACATGAATTAGCCAATGAATGATGACTTCCATGTTTTAAAAAGCCACATGGTAGGCCCTGTTCCTTTGTCACAATGGTGAAGACAAAGTAGCTATCTGAGGACATCACAACTGTTGTTATTAGCAAACACAAGACTTCCAAAGGGTATAAGGCCATCTTCAAAAGATCTTTGTATCCCAGTTCCAACAGTGTGCAATGTTATTAAGAAGCTTGCCAAGCATGATACTGTCAAGAACCTCTCTGGTCGTGAGGAAAAGAAGAAAATTGACAAGAGATGTCTTCAAAGGTTGGTGCAAATGGTGGAAAAAACACCACGTTAAACACCAAAAGATCTGAAAGCCAACTTGGAACAGTCTAGGGTCATGGTTTCAACAAGTACCATACTCTGCACAATAATCCAAGCAGAGCTTTATGGGCAAAGGCCAAGGAAGAAACCATTGCTGAAGAAAAGACATAAAAAGGAGTGACTGATCTTTGATGGAGTACCTTGACAAAGCACAATCCTGGGAAAATGCTCTATGGACATATGAAACAAAAATAGAGCTTTTTGCAATGCAAAGCAACAGTTTGTTTACAGATGGCGCAACAAAGCTTATAACCAAAAGAACACCCTACAAACAGTTAAGCATGGTGGAGGATCTATAATGCTGTGGGGTTGCTTTGCTGCATCTGGTACTGGAGGCCTTGACCTTATCACAAGAATCATTAATTCAGGGAATTATCAAGAGATTTTAGAGGAGTGAAATGTCCTACCCAGTGTAAGAAAACTTGGTTAGAGTCGCAGATCATGTGCAAGACAATGACAAAAAGAACACATCCAAAAGTACACAGGAATGGTTGAAAAAGAAATAATGGACGCTTTTAAAATGGTCAGCAATAAGTCTTGACCTCAATCCCATTGAAAATCTTTGGGGTGAGCTGAAATCTGCCATTGGGAAAAAGAACCCTGCAAACATTCAAGAACTTCAACAAACTGCGAAGGAAGAGTGGGAGAAAATACCAGCTGAGAAGTCCAAGAACCTTGTAGATGGCTTCAAGAAACATTTGGAGTCTGTCATCAATTCCAAAGGGTGTGCAACCAGGTATTAATTAGGGGTGACTTTATTGCTGCACACGCTGTATAATCTATTTCTTCTTTGAAACTGCAACAATGTTTTATTGTTGTATTACTTTGGACCACTAATTAAAAAATCCTGAGGATATAACTATAGTACATACAGTGGGAAAAAAAAGAATTTAGTCAGCCACCAATTGTGCAAGTTCTCCCACTTAAAAAGATGAGAGAGGCCTGTAACTGACATCAAAGATAGACCACAGCAATGAGAGTCAGAATTAAGAAAACAAATCCAGAAAATCACCTTGTCTGATTTGGCAAGATTTATTTTTTAAATTATGGTGGAAAATAAGTATTTTGTCATTAACAAAAGTTCATCTCAACATTTTGTTATATATCCTTTGTTGGCAATTACAGCGGTCAAACGTTTTCTGTAAGTCTTCACAAGGTTGGCACACACTGTTGGTGGTATGTTGGCCCATTCCTCCATGCAGATCTCCTCTAGAGCAGTGATGTTTTGGGCCTGCCGCTGGGCAACACGGACTTTCAACTCCCTCCAAAGGTTTTCTATGGGGTTGAGATCTGAAGACTGGCTAGGCCACTCCAGGACCTTCATAGGCTTCTTACAAAGCCACTCCTTCATTGCCCTGGCGGTGTGCTTGGGATCATTATCATGCCGAAAGACCCATCCATGTTTCATCCTCAATGCCCTTGCTGATGGAAGGAGGTTTGCACTCAAAATCCCACGATACATGGCCCCTTTCATTCTTTCATGTACACGGATCATTCGTCCTGGTCCCTTTGCAGAGAAACAGCCCCAAAGCATGATGTTGCCACCCCCATGCTTCACAGTAGGTATGGTGTTCTTACGATGCAACTCAGCATTCTGTCTCCTCCAAACACAACAAGCTTTGTTTCTACCAAACAGTTCTACTTTGGTTTCATCAGACCATATGACATTCTCCCAATACTCTTGTGGATAATCCAAATGCTCTCTAGCAAACTTCAGACGGGCCTGGACATGTACTGGCTTAATCAGGGGGACATGTCTGGCACTGCAGGATCTGAGTCCCTGGCGGAGTAGTGTGTTACTGATGGTAGCCTTTGTTTGGTCTCAGCTCTATGCAGGTCATTCACTAGGTCCCACCGTGTTGTTCTGGGATTTTTGCTCACTGTTCTTGTGATCATTTTGACCCCACGGGGTGAGATCTTGCATGGAGCCCCAGATCAAGGGAGATTATCAGTGGTCTTGCATGTGTCTCATTTTCTTAGTATTGCTCCCACAGTTGATTTCATCATACCAAGCTGCTTGCCTGTTGCTGATTCAGTCTTCCCAGCCTGGTGCAGGGCTGCAATTTTGTTTCTGGTGTCCTTCGACAGTTCTTTGGTCTTCGCCATAGTGGAGTTTGGAGTGTGACTGTTTGAGGTTGTGGACGTCACTGCTCTAAAGGAGATCTGCATGGAAGAATGGGCCAACATACCACCAACAGTTTGTGCCAACCTTATGGAGACTTATAGAAAACGTTTGACCACTGTCATTGCCAACAAAGGATATATAAAAAAATATTGAGATGAACTGTTGTTAATGACCAAATACTTATTTTCCACCATAATTTGAAAAATAAATCTTGCCAAATCAGACAAAATTATTTTCTTGGTTTGTTTTCACATTTTGACTCTCATAGTTGTGGTCTACCTGTGATGTAAATTACAGGGCGCTCTCATCTTTTTAAGTGGCTGAACTTGCACAATTGGTGGCTGACTAAATAGTTTTTTTTCCCCCACTGTAATTCTATTTGTTTCTGAAGATATTGTACAGTCTATGAAAAAAATGAAAGGGTGCCAATAACGATGAGCAGGACTGTATTTTATATAATCCATCTAGTTTAGATCAGTGCACGCTAACTAATGTAGTTTATTTACAAGATATTATTATTTGGCGAATATAGATATGCCTACAGAAGTACAGAAATAGGTAAGCTGATTAAGGCTGATAATCCTCACTTAACCAATTTCTTGCCCTGGTCAATTGTTGTTTATGTACTTTTGCTTTTTCCTTCCCTGGTTCCAAGAGTCGAAAGTATTTATTCTTAGGTCAACATAACCATATGAGGGCTTGTTTTTTGCAGGATGAGATGAAGTTTTGAATGACACCATTTCTTTTATTACATAGAGTTGCAATCAAAATTATTGCAAATTAGGTTTACTAGCAAAAAACGTTCTGCTGTTTGCCAATCAACCAACCAACCAATCAAACAAAAAAATTAAATAGCTCAACACAACTGATATAAGTCCAAATTTGTCACAAAATTACACTTTTAATAATCACTGAAGTCTCAGAATAATTTAATCATTTCATGACTAGCATCTTTAGTACTTAGTATAGCTCATCTAGCTGTTATAACCTGCTTAAACCATCATGCATAAAAAATAGACACTAGATTCTAAAGCCGTTCCTAAGACATTTTACCCCATTCCTCATGAGCACATTCTTCCTCATCCTGTGTCCCCTACATGGCATGTGGAAGAAGGTGCTCTGGTCAGATGAAACAAAAGTAGAACTTTTTGGGGCTAAATGTAAAACACTATGTGTGGCGGGAAACTACCACTACACATCACCTTCAAAACACCACCCCCACTGTCACACATGGTGGTGGCAACATCATGCTGTGGGAAGGCTTTTCTTAAGCATAGGTAGGGAAGCTGGTCAGAGTTAAGGGGATGATGGATGGAGCTACATACAGGACAATCTTGGAGGAAAACCTGTTAGAGGCTGTAAAAGACTTGAGAATTTGCACTTTCAAAGTTAAAGGCACATTGACTACACTATCTGGACATGGCAGAAAGTGAAAGATGTCACCGACTGCCACCAGATTCCCGGAGAGAAAACCATGCAGTGATTGCAGCACGATAGGGTGGCAGCAGACACTGAGGTTCCAGATTGTGCAGTAAGTTAATGAAAAACATGACAAAAATTCCAGGTGCGATGAAGTGTGTTATGACCCCAATGGCAGAGGGTCTCAGAAGTAATTACCAAGTCTGCAAACACAAAAAACCAGCTCATAGGGCAGTGGTAACTGGGCTGACCGTATATCTAAACCTAGCACCACAAATAGCAGCAGCCGGGGAACGTGCCTACGTTGGTTCTAGACGTCTCGCGCCAGCCGGAGAACTAACTAACCCTAGAAGGGAAAAGATAGACCTTTCTTGCCTCCAGAGAAAAGACCCCAAAAGTTGGATACAAGCCCCCAACAAATAATAACGGTGAGGTAAGGAGAAAAGACAAACGTAAGAATGAACTAGATATTTAGCAAAGAGAGGCCCACTGACTAATAGCAGAATATAGTAAGATGACTTATACGGTCAGCAAAAACCCTATCAAAATTCCCACGCTGGATATTCAAGAACCCCCGAACCGTCTAACGGCCCGGGGGGAGAATACCAGCCCCCTAGAGCTTCCAGCAAAATCAGGAATCACATTTAGTACAAGCTGGACAAAAAATAAGAGCTATGCAAATAACCAAAAAACAAAGAAGCAGGACTTAGCTTAATTTTGCAAGATCCAGGACCAGCAGACAGGAGCAAACAGAAAGGAACTGATTACAACGATGCCAGGCACCAGACTGAGAATTCAAGAAGTTTATATAGCAACACCCCTGGACTCACGACCCAGGTGGGTGCCAAAACTGAAGAAAGACAATCCCAGAGTCATATCACTAGTGAACACAAGAGGGAGCCAAAAAAGTCTAATTCACAACAGTACCCCCCTTTAAGGAGGGGTCACCGAACCCTCACCAAGACCACCAGGGCGATCAGGATGAGCAGCGTGAAAGGCACGAACTAAATCGGCTGCATGCACATCAGAGGCAACCACCCAGGAATTATCCTCCTGACCATAGCCCTTCCACTTGACCAGATACTGAAGCCTCCGCCTGGAGAGACGAGAATCCAAGATCTTCTCCACTACGTACTCCAACTCGCCCTCAACCAACACCGGAGCAGGAGGCTCAACAGAAGGAACCACAGGTACAATGTACCGCCGCAACAAAGACCTATGGAACACGTTGTGAATGGCAAACGACACCGGAAGATCCAAGCGAAAGGACACAGGATTAAGGATTTCCAATATCTTGTAAGGACCGATGAAGCGAGGCTTAAATTTAGGAGAGGAGACCTTCATAGGAACAAATCGAGAAGACAGCCATACCAAATCACCAACACGAAGTCGGGGACCCACACCGCGGCGGCGGTTGGCAAAACGCTGAGCCTTCTCCTGTGACAACTTTAAGTTGTCCACCACATGATTCCAAATCTGCTGCAACCTATCCACCACAGAATCCACCCCAGGACAGTCAGAAGGCTCCACATGTCCCGAGGAAAAACGAGGATGGAAACCAGAGTTGCAAAAAAATGGCGAAACCAAAGTAGCGGAACTAGCCCGATTATTAAGGGCAAACTCAGCCAACGGCAAGAAGGTCACCCAATCATCCTGATCTGCAGAAACAAAACACCTCAAATAAGCCTCCAGAGTCTGATTAGTTCGCTCCGTTTGTCCATTAGTCTGAGGATGAAAGGCAGACGAAAACGACAAATCAATGCCCATCTTAGCACAAAAGGATCGCCAGAACCTGGAAACAAACTGGGATCCTCTGTCAGACACAATATTCTCAGGAATGCCGTGTAAACGAACCACATTCTGAAAGAACAAAGGAACCAGATCGGAAGAGGAAGGCAGCTTAGGCAAAGATACCAAATGGACCATCTTGGAAAAGCGATCACATACCACCCAGATGACAGACATGCCCTGAGACACCGGAAGATCTGAAATGAAATCCATGGAAATGTGTGTCCAAGGCCTCTTCGGGACAGGCAAGGGCAAGAGCAACCCGCTGGCACGAGAACAGCAAGGCTTAGCTCGAGCACAAGTCCCACAGGACTGCACAAATGACCGCACATCCCGTGACAAGGAAGGCCACCAAAAGGACCTAGCCACCAAATCTCTGGTGCCAAAAATTCCCGGATGCCCTGCCAACACCGAGGAATGAACCTCGGAAATGACTCTGCTGGTCCACTTATCAGGAACAAACAGTCTGTCAGGTGGACAAGAGTCAGGTCTACCAGCCTGAAATCTCTGCAACACACGTCGCAAATCCGGAGAAATGGCTGACAAGATAACTCCCTCTTTAAGAATACCAACTGGTTCTGCGACTCCAGGAGAGTCCGGCACAAAGCTCCTTGAAAGAGCATCAGCCTTCACATTCTTTGAACCTGGTAAATACGAGACCACAAAGTCAAAACGGGAGAAAAACAATGACCAACGGGCCTGTCTAGGATTCAGGCGTTTAGCAGACTCGAGATACATCAGATTTTTGTGATCAGTCAAGACCATCACACGATGCTTAGCACCCTCGAGCCAATGACGCCACTCCTCAAATGCCCACTTCATGGCCAACAACTCCCGATTGCCAACATCATAATTCCGCTCAGCAGGCGAAAACTTCCTAGAGAAAAAAGCACATGGTCTCATTACAGAGCAACCAGGGCCTCTCTGCGACAAAACGGCCCCTGCCCCAATCTCAGAAGCATCCACTTCAACCTGAAAGGGAAGTGAGACATCAGGCTGGCACAAAACAGGCGCCGAAGTAAACCGGCGCTTCAACTCCTGGAAAGCCTCCACGGCTGCAGGAGCCCAGTTAGCAACATCAGAACCTTTCTTGGTCATATCCGTCAAAGGTTTAACAACGCTAGAAAAATTAGCGATAAAACGACGGTAGAAGTTAGCAAAACCCAAGAACTTCTGAAGACTCTTAACTGACGTGGGTTGAGTCCAATCATGAATAGCTCGGACCTTGACTGGGTCCATCTCCACCGCAGAAGGGAAAAAAATAAAACCCAAAAAGGGAACCTTCTGTACTCCAAAGAGACACTTTGAGCCCT
Organism: Ranitomeya variabilis; assembly: GCF_051348905.1. Taxonomy (NCBI): domain Eukaryota; kingdom Metazoa; phylum Chordata; class Amphibia; order Anura; family Dendrobatidae; genus Ranitomeya; species Ranitomeya variabilis. The sequence goes on from NC_135233.1 coordinate 206,030,105, forward strand.
TAACAAACAAAGCATTCTCACGCAAAACCTGAAACACCATCCTGACCTGCTCTACATGCGAGTCCCAATCATCAGAAAAAACCAGAATATCATCCAGATAAACAATCATAAATTTATCCAGATACTTCCGGAAAATATCATGCATAAAGGACTGAAACACTGAAGGAGCATTGGAGAGCCCAAAAGGCATCACCAAGTACTCAAAATGACCTTCGGGCGTATTAAATGCAGTTTTCCATTCATCTCCTTGCTTAATGCGCACAAGGTTGTACGCACCACGAAGATCTATCTTGGTGAACCACTTGGCACCTTTAATCCGGGCAAACAAGTCCGACAACAGAGGCAAAGGATACTGAAATTTAACAGTGATTTTATTCAGAAGCCGATAGTCAATACAAGGTCTGAAAGATCCGTCCTTCTTGGCCACAAAAAAGAATCCCGCACCAAGAGGGGAAGAGGATGGACGGATATGCCCCTTCTCCAGAGACTCCTTGATATACGAACGCATTGCGGTATGCTCAGGTACAGACAGATTAAATAATCTTCCCTTAGGAAATTTACTACCTGGAATCAAATCTATAGCACTGTCACAGTCCCTATGAGGAGGAAGAGCACTGGACCTGGACTTGCTGAATACATCCTGATAATCAGACAAATACTCAGGAACTTCCGAAGGAGTAGAGGAAGCAATAGACACCAGTGGGGAATCACCATGAATTCCCTGACAGCCCCAACTTGACACAGACATTGCCTTCCAATCCAAGACTGGATTATGGGTCTGTAACCATGGCAGACCCAAAACGACCAAATCATGCATTTTATGCAGAACAAGAAAACAAATCACCTCCCGATGTTCAGGAGTCATGCACATGGTTACCTGTGTCCAAAACTGCGGTTTATTTTCCGCCAATGGCGTAGCGTCAATACCTCTAAGAGGGATAGGATTTACCAACGGCTCAAGAACAAAACCACAGCGCTTGGCAAATGACAGATCCATAAGACTCAGGGCAGCACCTGAATCCACAAACGCCATAACAGGGTAGGAGGACAATTAAAGTCACAGACAAAATAAATTTAGGTTGCAAATTACCAATGGCGACAGGACTAACAACCCTTGTTGGGCGTTTAGAGCATGCTGATATAACATGTGTTGAATCACCACAGTAAAAACACAACCCATTCTGACGTCTATGATTTTTCCGTTCATTTCTAGTCTGAATTCTACCACATTGCATTAAATCAGGTGTTTGTTCAGACAACACCACCAGAGAATTAGCGGCTTTGCGCTCCCGCAAACGCCGGTCAATTTGAATAGCCAGCGCCATTTAATCATTCAGTCTTGTAGGAATGGGGAAACCCACCATCACATTCTTAATGGCTTCAGAAAGGCCATTTCTGAAATTTGCGGCCAGAGCACACTCATTCCACTGAGTAAGCACGGACCATTTCCGAAATTTTTGGCAATACACTTCAGCTTCATCCTGGCCCTGAGAAATAGCCAGCAAGGCTTTTTCTGCCTGAACTTCAAGATTGGGTTCCTCGTAAAGCAATCCGAGCGCCAGAAAAAACGCATCAATATTTGCCAATGCCGGATCTCCTGGCGCTAGCGAGAAGGCCCAATCCTGAGGGTCGCCCCGTAAGAAAGAGATAACAATTTTAACTTGCTGAGCTGAGTCTCCAGATGAACGGGGTCTCAGAGATAGAAACAATTTACAATTATTCCTAAAATTCCTAAACTTAAATCGGTCTCCAGTGAACAGTTCAGGAATAGGTATTTTAGGTTCAGACATTGGACTACTGGTAACAAAATCTTGTATGCCCTGCACACGAGCAGTAAGCTGATCTACACTTGTAATCAAGGTCTGGACATTCATGTCTGCAGCAAGCTCAAGCCACTCAGAGGTAAAGGGGAGAAAGAAAGAGAGGAAAAAAAAAAAAAAAAAAACCTCAGAATTTCCTTTCTTATTATCCCACTTCTGCAATGCATTAAACATTCAACTTTGGCCTGGCATACTGTTATGACCCCAATGGCAGAGGGTCTCAGAAGTAATTACCAAGTCTGCAAACACAAAAAACCAGCTCATAGGGCAGTGGTAACTGGGCTGACCGTATATCTAAACCTAGCACCACAAATAGCAGCAGCCGGGGAACGTGCCTACGTTGGTTCTAGACGTCTCGCGCCAGCCGGAGAACTAACTAACCCTAGAAGGGAAAAGATAGACCTTTCTTGCCTCCAGAGAAAAGACCCCAAAAGTTGGATACAAGCCCCCAACAAATAATAACGGTGAGGTAAGGAGAAAAGACAAACGTAAGAATGAACTAGATATTTAGCAAAGAGAGGCCCACTGACTAATAGCAGAATATAGTAAGATGACTTATACGGTCAGCAAAAACCCTATCAAAATTCCCACGCTGGATATTCAAGAACCCCCGAACCGTCTAACGGCCCGGGGGGAGAATACCAGCCCCCTAGAGCTTCCAGCAAAATCAGGAATCACATTTAGTACAAGCTGGACAAAAAATAAGAGCTATGCAAATAACCAAAAAACAAAGAAGCAGGACTTAGCTTAATTTTGCAAGATCCAGGACCAGCAGACAGGAGCAAACAGAAAGGAACTGATTACAACGATGCCAGGCACCAGACTGAGAATTCAAGAAGTTTATATAGCAACACCCCTGGACTCACGACCCAGGTGGGTGCCAAAACTGAAGAAAGACAATCCCAGAGTCATATCACTAGTGACCACAAGAGGGAGCCAAAAAAGTCTAATTCACAACAGAAGTGGTGCAAACTATATTGCATTTTATTTTAATGGTGTTCAATGTTCTATAAAAATCATCTGCCAGCTTGAGTCTTCAGGTCGCTACATTGGTATAATTTTTTGGTACATGTGATGTTTTGCTTGCCTTATATTGCATTTTATTAGGTAGGTGTAGTGATCAAAAAACGGCAACTGTAATGTTTTATTTACTCTTTTTTTTTGCACAACACCATTTTACTGTATGAGTTAGATAATTTTAGATGTTGATTAATCTTTCGTAGACGTGGCAGTAACAAACATGTTTGAAATAAATATATACAGAAATAAGTGCGCTAATAAAAACTTTTCAAAACTAAATAATCAGATACAAAAATGAATTTCACGTGACCTTTTCAACACATTGAAGTGTACTGTTGTACGAAATAAAAGCCAAGATAAACACATAAAAAGCAAATACCATGCAATAAATAAATAATCAGCAATAATGCCTGATAATAATATAAGGTTCTTACTTAGCAGAGTTATTTTATTAAAAATTGTTAAAAGTCATCATCACACAACGTCACGGTGACCCTATAGCATTTGAAAAGTGACGTACATGTGGATAAGGGCTGAGAAGGATTGAGACCTAAATAATGGATACCCAAGCATGGGGAACTGCATGAATGTAATGTCCAGCTCAAAGAAAAGGGAGGCCACTCTTTTATATGTACAGAATGCAAAAAAATGAAACATGACAAATGGTAACATTAAAATATTACAGGTTAAGACAGTCCTGAATAGGGTCACCATGACGCCGTTGGATGGCTTTTACATTTTTTTTAATCAAAATTATGTTAACTAAGCTCTCTATATTAATTTTATACACTATTGCTGTTTATTTATTTACTGCAGGGTATTTGCTTTTTAAGTCTTTATCTTGGGTCTTGTCTGTTTAGTGGCCAGTATGAACATGCGCTTACACGCTGCATGCACACCAACTTATATTCCAGTTCATCTCTTTAGGTTTTTTGTTGTACGAAATAAGCTACCATCTAATAGAGTTGTTCCTACCATAAAACTAATCTGTTAGATAGGATGAATGTGCCACGACCCGAATAGATGGAAAATGTTTTTTTCGTTGCTTCTTAAATGAAAAATATGAGCAAGAGAAAATATAAACTGCCAAGAGAAATATCCTATGGTTAAGGATTTTGATTTGCTATGTCCCGGCGGGTGGAGTGGGAGTCTTTTGCTTGCTGATTATGACATTACAGTCTACAGCTGGCCTGCACAACATGCGGAATGCGGGCCACTCCGAAGGACGTTATCCTGCCCAAGAGGCGCCACTCAATCCTTCCTATAATCAGATGTATTTGTGTCTTTCATGCAGTGCTCATCAGCTCTGGCCCCGACCTGCATTGGTGTGATGAGATCAGCATGCTGCTGGTGTCATCACACTGCTGCTGGCGCCAGGCCACAGACATGGTGAGGATGCAGTGGGTATCAGTAAGTGCTACATGTGGAGCCGAAGATGAACTGTTTGTTTTTTGTTTGGTATTACTTTCCAGGGGACACTATGGGGGCCGTTATGGGGCAATAGGAAACACTATGGAGATATGGGGGGCATTATGGGTAAATTTGGGACATTGCGGGGTTATGAAAGGGGGAATAGTATTATGTACGGTGGGAGGGACTTTATGCAGAGAGGCAACGTGGGGGAGACATTATGGAAATGTGCAGTTTTGGGGGACATTATGGAGAGGGGCAGTGTGAGGGAACATTATGGAGAAGGGTTGTGTCTGGGGGATATTATGGAGAGGGGCTGTGTGGAGGGAATATTATGGAGAGGGGCTATGTGGGGAGATATTATGGAGTGGGGCAGTGTCGGGGGGACATTATGGAGAGGGCCAGTGTGGGAGGGACATTATGGAGCGGAGTAGTATGGGGATTACTATGGAGTCAGACAGTGTGGGTAGGATACTTTGTGCAGGAAGCACAGTAAGGGGCAATTAGTTATTTAGGAGTGGAGCATGGGAGATATGTTTATTTAAAGGTATGTATAATGATACTTTAATTAAGCTTTGTGCTGTATACATGTACTGATGGTGGTTATGGAGCTGTATTCATGTGGTTCTGACACTGAATTAATGTACTGCCAGTGGTTTTCACACTGCATTTATGTACTGACGGTGGTTTTGACGATGCATTCATGTACTGAGGGTAGTTGTGATACTGCATTCATGTACTGATGATGGTTCTGGCTCTGCATTCGTGTGCTGACAATGGTTCTGTGCTGCATTCATATGCTGACAGTAGTTTTGATCTTATACACATTTAGCAATCCAAAACTTCTTGGCTATGTTAAAGGTTAAAAATCTGCAAAACTTAGAATTTTGAGGTTATGAAGAGGATTTGATAAGATTCTGATCATTTTCAGCTAAAAAAACTCATTGTATGTTCACACCTACTTTTTGGAGCAGAAACTGAGCAGAATCATTTAAAATCCTTCTCAAATACTCAAAACTTGTTTCTGGTGATGTATTCATGTACTGATGGTGGTTCTGGTGATGTATTCATGTAAATACCCCTTTAAGTTTTTTTGGGGCCCTTGGGATTGGTTCAATATGGCATGATGACTTTTGGACCAAAACATTTTGTCCACCTCTGGTCTACAGAATGTCTTGCAGGTCAGAATTCATCAAACTCGTTTAGGAGAAAGACGATCTACTTCATCAGGGACCCCTACACTTAAATGTGCTGAAAAGTTAATTTGAAATGAGCTTTGTGTCTGATTATTTAGTATTGAAAAGTTTTTATTAGAGCACTAGTTTTTTGTATATATTTATTACACTTATTTCTGAGCACACAGGCAGTCGGTGCGTTTTGAGACAGTGGCTCTATTAACTACAAATGGGAGCGCTTATATTTTACATATATACATGTTTGCTTTATTTTTTTCATTTTTTGTATTGGGGATAGGGGCGATTCAAGCTTTTATGTTTATTTTTTGATTTTTAATACTTCTAAAAACTTTTTATTACTACTTTATCACTCTAATTTATTCATTTATTTTTTTTTTTTATTTTTATTTTTTTTTTTTTCTTTTCCTTTAAATTTTTTTTTTTTTATCCATTGTTTGTTTTTTTTTGTCCTTTCCGAACTTTTAAATTTTAAATTTTGCTAAGACGATATGTAATTTAACTGTTTTTTAAATACTTTTGGAAAGGATTTACTGTGTAACTTTACAATTTATAATATGTCTTGTATATTTATTTACATATATATAATTTTTTTTTATATACCATTATAACATTTTGATACACCAGGATTGGTTTAAGATCACACTGACTCACTTGGGGTGGAGTGTTAATCCCAATTAATTCAGGCACACCCGTGCTATGTGTTAGGAGTCACCAGTCTATAAAGACAACTTTCTTTTAAAACATTTTTAAAAGCACATATAATACCTGATGAAGGCCGTTGTGGGCTGAAACGCGTTGTTTTGTTCTTGTTAAAGTGTCCTAATAAATTTGGTACTGAGCAAATTATCTCAACCTCCAAACTATCCCTGTCTTCTTTTTTTTTTCTAACCTACTTTATCACTCTAAAATCTGTTGACAAAAGTTGGCAACTTTTTTTATTAAATGCAATAAAAGCATGAATATTTCCGATCTACTTCAAGGCATGGTATGACTGGGCTTTGCGGTATATAAGGGGTATATCTCGTTGCATTTCGTTTCAGTGTGTTTATAAACACTTGGCATCGCTGTATATTTCAGCATGACCAAGAAGGGCACACAATTCCCTGTGCTCCGCAACGTTTCTGTGTATAGTCTGCGTATGACATCATCTCCCAGCATTCCCAAGAAACTACATGAACACCGTTTCCATGTTGCTAAAAGACGAATTCCAAAAAACAAATAAATTGTAGTGTTTTTCTTCCCTAAGAGCCCTGTTCTCTATTTATTATAAAGTTTGGCCTTTAATCGCTCCGAAGTGCTCCCAGTACTTTAAATAAACAGCAGAGAGGGTTCAGACTAAGAGGACATGAAAGAATTCAGGATTTGGGTACCAGGCAGAAACACATGTCAGTAATTTGGCTGCCTTGTGTGTTTTGGCTTGAAGAAAGCATTTCAACGTAAACGGGAAAGGAAAAATGTATCCTGCTAGTGGTGGGGGCCACAAAGCAAATTGGTTTCAGCTGATAATCATCGCTTAACCTATTAGATGCCAAATAATCATCAGTATTTTTCGGCATAGTTCAGACTTGAGGGTTAAGATACTTGAAAAAAAACAAAACAGGTTTATATGATTCCAAACATAGAATTGATCATTAAAGAGTTGGCCAATGCTTTTTTATTGGTGGCCATCAATATCTGATGAGCATGGATGTGACACCTGGCACCGTCGCTCATCAGCTGTTAGCGTCGTCACAGCTATAGTGGTCGCAGCCGGGTACTGCAGATCTGCCCCTTGTTCCCGGCGGTGGCCACTATAGAAATGTGTTAGGACTCACCAGATGAGGTGGAGTCACGAAGCATCAGGTCCAGGTGGGTTCATGGACCCAAATCATTGATGCAGGAAGGCATGTGGAGCAAGGACTAGGCACCATCAGAATTTCAGGAGCAGCAGGACTGGTGAAGCAGAACCCAGCAAAGATATACGCAAACGCAAAAATAACAGATAGTGGAGCATACCAAATATAGGACTAGAGTCTTCATCCCAAGACACAGGTGTCTAAATGGGCCTTACACAGGTCTAGAGATATTATATCATTGATCCACTCTGGGCCACCTGCAAAATCCAACGAGGAGCACAACAGAGGGCAGCGGACCCGGGGAAGGAAGCGGAGCCCAAGATACCCAGGACAGGTGTGTCACAAAATGACAAAGCTGCCGTGCTCAGGCAGCATCCAAGAACTTATGTCCACCACCGGTGCCAGCAACAGCTGATCAGCGGGGGTTCCAGGTGTTGCCCCTCCACTTATCAGACATTGATGACCTATCCTAAGGATAGGAAATCCATAAAAAAAAGTAGTGGACAACCTTATTAAAAAAAAATTGCATATCTAAAATTCTAAAAATAATTTTTTAATGAGAAAAATAACATGTGCTATCTACAACAAGCCCTTGGCCAGAGCAATATAGTAAGTGTCTATTGCCTTCATACTTGGCTGCTTTGTGGGGAATCCAGAATTGTCATTTCATATGGAGTTCAAGTATTTCCTAAAACATGTAAGAACGAGAGTCAACAGGTTCTCTTCAACACCATTCCTATGGAAAAATCTTGGAAACTGCTATTCTCACCAGCATTTCTGTATATTGAGGCACGTAGATAATGTCTGAATCTGTGTTGACAAGATAGATGTCGTCTTACAGATGTAACCTTCTTATACCTTCTATTATTTTCTCTGAATAAACGTGAATCCAACTGTGTTCCCTGGAGAATAATCGGTCAAATATTCAACGCCATAGTTTCTATCCCTAGTATTTTCACAATTTAGGTTATTATTTTTATGCAATCCAGATCAGTCACTCGTTGTTATGTTATCTCAGTGGTATGTATTGTGCCCAGTCCCTGGTTGTCCGGTGGCACATTTTGTATCTAGCCCCTGAGGACAATGCAGTGGGGTATTATTTAGTACTGGTATAGTGGTCAGTCCTTGGTCATGCAGTTGTATAAAATGGAAATACACAGATATTCTTAGAGTATTAAGTTGCTTCGATGGATGATGTTCAGCAACTTTGTGTAACCTTTCCTTTCAAAGCTCGGCCATGTATGCTGCAGACCTCTCCTTCCTTCGTCACTAACGGGAACCTCTTATCATGGTCAGCCATGTTATATATACCATAAAGCTGCAATCCAGTCACTACAAGATGTCTAGCTCATGTTGCATCTCAAGTTCTGTCTTCTTCCATCCCATAGACTTTGAATGCTTGACCACTGCTCTATTCAAACTCCTTCTTATTGTGATATCAGGAAGAATGGGGGTCTCAGGATCCCCATTCTAATGACCATGGTGCTCTATCAGTGAGGCCATCACCTTGGTCTTCATCACTTAACCAAAGCAGAGAAAAGTCAGTGTACTGAAATCATTGCTGCGATCACACGACTTTATTATATATCAGTCTCCCGCTAAGGATACAAAGATAGGTTGTCATTCTTTGTATTCAATGTACAGTATTATATATACAGCAGATCTTTACAGAGGTATTATCATGTTATATTACATTTGTTTTGTAAGTTAGACATCATGAAAAGAAACAAGTTTGCAATTGAGTTTCTTTTTCTCTCTGCCTTTATTCTCCTGCAGTAACAGCTTTTATCTTTCATAGTGTACAGCTGATTTCTGTGCACATGCCTGCCCAGACCCACATTAAGAGTGCAAAGTTGTCACATACGATGATAGGGATTAACTTTTAATATCCCATCCACCTTTCTCCTGTACATGATTTCTATACACCAGAGTTACTTGCTCACCTACTTCCCCCTTCCTTTCAGCTCCTGACAAGCTTCTGTTATAAATCTTGCAAAATCACCAGCCCTCAGCATTGGCTTCTCCCAGATCAGGTCTCCTATTGAAGCTGTGTGATTGTTCAAATGCCCTGTTATCTCAATGTATAAATAATGTGATAGCACTGTATGCTCCACTGAATACTCGAGCATTGGGGTCCTCCTGGGTCTCCTGCCATAGCGTTTCATTTCATTCAAATGTTAACAGATAGATTGCGCTGAAAGTTATGAACTCTGAGCCTACAGGATGACTTGAATTTCTTTGGAACTTGATTGGGGCTGCTTTTCTACCATCCAGAATATTCGGCATTGCAACCTTTCATCAAGTTTTCTCTGCCATTCACTTCCAGGGAGAATAGCTACAGTGCCATGGGTTGTAAACTTCTTGATTATGTTGTGCACCGTGGGGATCAAGATCTCTGGAGATGGACTTGTAATCTTGAGATTGTTGATATTGTTCAACAATTTTGGTTCTCAAGTCCTCAGACAGTTCTTTTCTCCTCTTTTTGTTGTCCATGCTTTGTGTGACACACACAGACACACAATGCAAATATTGAGTCAACTTGTCCTCTTTTTATCTGGTTTCTGGTGTGATTTTCATATTGCTCACACCTGTTACTTGCCACAGGTAAGTTTGAACAAGCAACACATGCTTGAAACATAGTTGTTTACCCACAATTTTGGAAAGGTGCCAAGAATTTGGGGGTTTTGTGTGAAATGATGTCCAATTTGCCTTTTGTTTTTGTGTTGTTCCAATACACACAAAGGAAATAAACATGTGTATAACAAAACATGTGTAAGTGCAATAAATTTCTGGGAGAAATACTTCATTTTCTGAAACAATTTCAAGGGTGCCAACACTTTAAACCATGATTGTACATTGTCAGATTCAAAGAGAATTTCACCATAGATTTCCCACAAAATCCAAGTGAAATCCATCAGTAAACCATGTGTGTATGTTGTTTATGTGACCTGTACATAAAAGGGAACATTTACAAAAAGTCTCAAGACTAAGGCACATACATTATTTTACCAATATCAACGCAAAAAAAAAAGAAAAGAAAAAAGTTGCAGCTGTTGGAATTAACCCCTTAACGACCGCCGATACGCCTTTTAACGGCGTCAGTTAAGGGTACTTAAACCACAGCACCGTTAATTGACGGCGCTGTGGAAAAAGTGAATAGCGCCCCCCAGAGTCGGATTTTCTCTGGGGTCTCGGTTACCGGGGGTAGCCGAGACCCCAGAGAACATGATTCGGGGGTTTTTTACCGACCCCCGAGTTGCGATCGCCGGTAATTAACCGTTTACCGGTGGTCGCAAAAAAACCCCAAAAACACGATTTCCCATTTAATTTCTCTGTCCTCCGATGTGATCGCACATCAGAGGACAGAGAAATGGGGTCCCCGATCGCCCCTGATAGCCCCCCGATACTCACTTGTCTCCCCCGGTGCTCCTCGTGGCTCCCGATGGGCGCCGCCATATTGTTCCGGCCAAAAAATGGCGGGCGCATGCGCAGTGTGCCCGCCGGCCGGCACCCGGAAGATCTTTGGGGTCTCGGCTGCCGGGCGTAGCAAAAAACATGATCGGGGTCGGTTTTTACCAACCCCTGTTTTGCGATCGCTGGTAATTAACTGTTTACTGGCTGTTAGGGGTCGAGTTCCCGCCTCTGCACAGGGGGAATCTCGGGCCATCTCCCCTGCAGACTCCCATTCTTCTCCTGCCGCAGTGGAGCCTGCTCAGCGGAGACATCGGTCCCAGCATCTCGCTCAGTCTGACTCTGTACAAAGAGTTACTGCTGCTTTTCCTGCTTCTGCCATTGAAGTCAGTGCTGGGCAGCGGCGAGCAGACGCTTCTGGGACTCAGTCCTGCTTTTCTCGTTCTGAGCATGCTCAGAGTAAGATCTCTCAGTGGAGATCGAGGGTCACATGATCAGATACTGCAGCCGAGGCCATTGGTCCTTCAGGAAGGTCCTGTACGTGCTGCAACTATTTAAGGCTCGCATGGCCGCACGGCCATGCGCTAGTATTGTTCTATGTTATGTGTTTTGCGCCAGTGTGGTCACGTGAGAGTGTGTTCAGGGACCCTGCTGAAATAAGCCCCTAGAATGCTGGCACCTCCGGTGAGGAGTTTGTATGTATTCAGGGACCTGGCTGAAATAAGCCCCTAGAATGCTGGCACCTCCGGCGAGGAGTTTTGTGTGCATGCGTGAACACTAGTGTTGAGCGATACCGTCCGATACTTGAAAGTATCGGTATCGGAAAGTATCGGCCGATACCGGCAAAGTATCGGATCTAATCCGATACCGATACCCGATACCAATACAAGTCAATGGGACACCAAGTATCGGACGGTATCCTGTATGGTTCCCAGGGTCTGAAGGAAAGGAAACTCTCCTTCAGGCCCTTGGATCCATATCAATGTGTAAAAGAAAGAATTAAAATAAAAAATAGGGATATACTCACCCTCCGGCGCAGCCTGGACTTTACCGCCGTAACCGGGAGCCGTTGTACCTAAGAATGTGCGCTTGAAGGGCCCTAGATGAGGTCACTGTGCTCTGATTGGTCCGTAGCGGTCGCGTGACCGCTACGCGACCAATCACAAAGCCGTGACGTCTTCTAAGGTATTTCAAGCGCTTGAAAGACCTTAGGTGACGTCACGGCTTTGTGATTGGTCGCGTAGTGGTCACGTGACCGCTACGGACCAATCAGAGCGCAGTGACCTCATCTAAGGCCCTTCAAGCGTGCATTCTTAGGTACAACGGCTCCCGGTTACGGCGGTAAAGTCCAGGCTGCGCCGGAGAGGTGAGTATATCCCTATTTTTTATTTTAATTCTTTCTTTTACACATTGATATTAATCCCGATACCGATTCCCGATACAACAAAAGTATCGGATCTCGGTATCGGAATTCCAATACCGGCAAGTATCGGCCGATACCCGATACTTGCGGTATCGGAATGCTCAACACTAGTGACCACTGACTGCTCTCTGTTTGGGCAGTTAGCCTGTGCCTCTGTGAAGTCTAACAGGGCACAGTGCTTTGCTTTCACGGCTACTCGGTGAATTAACTGAGTTAGTCCATACCACCATATAGTGCCACCGTTTGCTAGCAGCAGGTACTCCTGCACGGTGGACCCCGGGCTGCGAATGCACCTGTTAGGGTTCGAGTTCCCGTCTCTGCACAGGGGGAATCTCGGGCCATCTCCGCTGTGGTCTCCCATTCTTCTCCTGCCGCAGTGGAGTCTGCTCAGCGGAGACGTCGGTCCCAGCGTCTCGCTCAGTCTGACTCTGTACAGAGAGTTACTGCTGCTTTTCCTGCTTCTGTCATTGGGGTCAGTGCTGGGCAGCGGCAAGCAGACGCTTCTGGGACTAAGTCCTGCTTTTCTCGTTCTGAGCATGCCCAGAGTAAGATCTCTCAGTGGAGATCGAGGGTCACATGATCAGACACTGCAGCTAAGGTCCTGTAGGTGTTCACGCTCTGTGGCAGCCTCTCATTGGTCCTTCCTGGAAGGTCCTGTGCGTGCTGCAGCTATTTAAGGTTCGCATGGCCGCACGGCCATGCGCTAGTATTGCTCTTTATTTATGTACTTTGCGCCAGTGTGGTCTTGTTTGAGTGTGTTCATGGACCCGGCTGAAATAAGCCCCTAGAATGCTGGCACCTCCGGCGAGGAGTTTGTATGCTTGGGTATTCAGGGACCTGGCCGAAATAAGCCCCTAGAATGCTGGCACCTCCGGCGAGGAGTTTCGTGTGCATGCATGACCACTGACTGCTCTTGTTTAGGCAGTTAGCCTGTGCCTCTGTGGAGTCTAGCAGGGCGCAGGGCTTTGAGTTCACGGCTGCTCTGTGAAGTAACAGAGTTAGCTAACACCGCCATTTAGTTCTGCTATTTGCTGGCAGCAGGTTCTCCTGCACGGTGGACCCTGGGCTGCGAACGCATCTATCATAATAAAATCTATATATTCATTTGGTGCGTTCCGCTAGCCCTAACATAATACTAGCGCCAGGGTCTGGCTAGTAAATGGCGGACATACAGCAATCTTTGCGGTATATCCAGCAGCTGGAGGGTAGGTTGGCGGCTCTCGAGAGCTCAACCTCAGCTGTGGATATTTCCGCAGTTGCTGTACAGGCTGCTAGCGTGGCTGCAGCAACCTTGTCCACTGCCACCCCTGTTCCGACATTTTCGCGCCTCCCACTGCCAGAAAAATTTTCTGGAGAAAGCAGATCTTGTAGGGGACTTGTGAGTCAGTGCTCTATCCACCTCGAGCTACTGGCTGCACACTTTCCCACAGAGCGGGCTAAGGTGGGATTTATTGTGTCCCTCTTGTCGGACAGGGCGTTGGAATGGGCTACGCCGCTGTGGGAGCGTGACGATCGTGTGGTGCAGAGTGCTCCGTTGTTTCTGAGCACTCTGAAACAGGTCTTCCTAGGACCTCAAGTCACCCATGACACGGCGCTCCAACTGCTGGCATTAACTCAGGGTGAGTCCTTGGTCAGCCAATTTGCCATCCGTTTCCGAACTTTAGCTTCAGAGCTGGAGTGGTTGGATAAAGCCCTTATCCCCATATTTTGGAGGGGGCTGGCTGATCACATTAAGGACGCTCTGGCCACTAGGGAGATTCCAGCCACACTGGAGGAGTTAATTACTGTCTCTACCCGTATTGACCTCCGTTTTAACGAGCGGAGGTTAGAGCCAGCCCAGTGTAGGCAGAGGTTTCGGCTGGCTCCCACCTTCGCCAAACCTCTGGAATCTCCGGTTCAGGTTCCTGAATCACATGAGTCCAGGGAGGTGTCTCGAGCGGGTTCTAAGTCCCGGACCGCTTGGGCACCCAAGGTCTGTCATGTTTGCCAGCAGTCTGGACATCTTGCCACCAGATGTTCCCAGCGGTCGAGGAGACGTCAGCCTCTAGTGGTAGTCGGTGGAGGTACACTAGATACGGCGACGTTTGCCTCAAAATTGTCCTTTAAGGGGACAATTATTATTGGCTCATCTTCCCACTCAGTAGAGCTCTGCGTGGATTCTGGGGCGGAGGGCAATTTTATGTCTTCCGCCTTCGCCCAACGTCACGCAATACCCCTGGTTATGCTAGCGCAACCAGTTACGGTACGAGTGGTGAATGGGTCGACACTGCCCTCACAGATAACTCACCAGACCATTCCTTTTACTCTTTCCATGTCGCCATCCCATCAGGAGACAATATCTCTGCTCATCATACTTGAGGGAATTGATGAGGTCTTGTTGGGAATACCTTGGTTACGGTACCACTCTCCACATATCGACGCTCTCTCTCGCTCCATTGTGTCATCTGTGGAGGAGGAAGAGGAACCTCGGCTTATTGTCCCCACTGAGAGTCTGAGAACCGTAGCTCCGGTTTCGCTAGAGTCTGTGCCTCTGGGCAAGACTTTTGTACCATCCAGTTTGCGACCGGAGGTTCTCTCGTGGGCTCATTCGTCCAGGGTGGATGGACATTTTGGGACAAAAAGGACATCTGAGCTGTTGGCGAGGACGTACTGGTGGCCACATATGGTCCGTGATGTCAGGGATTATATTCAGGCATGTGTCTCCTGCACCAAAAATAAGTCTCCTCGACAACGGCCAGCTGGGTTACTCTATCCATTGCCGGTGGCAGACAGGCCCTGGGAGATGGTCAGGATGGACTTTGTGGTGGGTTTGCCCAAGTCTCGGGGCTGTACCATCATTTGGTTTGTCACTGATCATTTTTCCAAAATGGTGCATTTGGTGCCGCTTCCACGGTTACCTTCGGCACAGGCCTTGGCAGCGTTGTTCATAAAGCACATCTTCCGCCTACATGGTATGCCAGACAAAATTGTCAGTGACCGGGGTCCCCAGTTTGCGTCTCGGTTCTGGAGAGAGCTTTGTCGTCTTCTCAGCATTGAGTTAAATCTTTCTTCCGCATATCATCCCGAGACGAATGGATTGGTAGAGAGGGCCAATCAGACCTTGGTCACATATCTGCGTCATTTTGTCTCAGCCAGGCAGGATGACTGGGCATCCTTGCTACCGTGGGCAGAGTTTGCGCTGAACAATGCGGTAGCCGACTCCACTGGACAAACCCCATTCCTCCTCAACTATGGTCAGCATCCACGGGTACCTGTGCCTATGCCCGTGTCTTCTGCCGACTCCAGGGTGGCAGACTGGGCTGTGGAAGTATGGGATATTTGGGACCGCACTCAGGATGCCATTCAGGCCTCCAAGGAGAGAATGAGGTCCTCCGCCGATGCACATCGGCGCCCCGCTCCAACCTTTGCTCCTGGCGACTTAGTGTGGCTCTCCACCCGTAACATCAGGCTGCGTGTTGAGTCCACTAAGTTTGCACCTCGCTACTTGGGTCCTTTCAAGGTCCTCGAACAGGTTAACCCTGTGGTCTATCGTTTAGCCCTTCTGCCACGCCTGGGTATCACCGACACCTTTCATGTGTCCCTCTTGAAACCTGTATACATGTCCCGATTTTCCGAGTCATCTGCAGGGACATCGGGTCCGTCTACGGATGATTACGATGTGAACGCTATTTTTGGGGTGCAAGGTGGTTCGTGGCAAAAAATTTTATTTGGTGGACTGGAAGGGTTACGGTCCTGAGGATAGGTCCTGGGAGCCTGTTGAGCGCATTCGAGCTCCGCAGCTCATTGCTGCCTTCGAGCGTAGCGAGGTCCAAGGAGGGGGGGCACTAGGAGGGGAGTAATGTTAGGGTTCGAGTTCCCATCTCTGCACAGGGGGAATCTCGGGCCATCTCCGCTGTGGTCTCCCATTCTTCTCCTGCCGCAGTGGAGTCTGCTCAGCGGAGACGTCGGTCCCAGCGTCTCGCTCAGTCTGACTCTGTACAGAGAGTTACTGCTGCTTTTCCTGCTTCTGCCATTGGGGTCAGTGCTGGGCAGTGGCGAGCAGACGCTTCTGGGACTAAGTCCTGCTTTTCTCGTTCTGAGCATGCCCAGAGTAAGATCTCTCAGTGGAGATCGAGGGTCACATGATCAGACACTGCAGCTAAGGTCCAGTAGGTGCTCACGCTCTGTGGCAGCCTCTCATTGGTCCTTCCAGGAAGGTCCTGTACGTGCTGCAACTATTTAAGGCTCGCATGGCCGCACGGCCATGCGCTAGTATTGTTCTATGTTATGTGCTTTGCGCCAGTGTGGTCACGTGAGAGTGTGTTCAGGGACCCTGCTGAAATAAGCCCCTAGAATGCTGGCACCTCCGGCGAGGAGTTTGTGTTTGTATGTATTCAGGGACCTGGATGACATAAGCCTCTAGAATGCTGGCACCTCCGGCGAGGAGTTTTGTGTGCATGCGTGACCACTGACTGCTCTCTGTTTGGGCAGTTACCCTGTGCCTCTGTGAAGTCTAACAGGGCACAGTGCTTTGCTTTCACGGCTACTCGGTGAATTAACTGAGTTAGTCCATACCGCCATATAGAGCCGCCGTTTGCTAGCAGCAGGTACTCCTGCACGGTGGACCCCGGGCTGCGAACGCACCAATATCAATAAAAACATCTCTATTTACTCGGTGCGTTCCGCTAGCCCTAACACCGGCGACTGCAAAAAAAAAAAAAAGCGATGGTGTAATTCTCTGTCCTCTGATGTGATTGCACATCAGAAGACAGAGAAATAGGGGGATTCGGGGACCCTGTTATACTTACCGGTGTCCCTGGGTCCTCCTGTGTCCTCTCCTGGCCGCCGGCTTCTTCCTCCGGTAAGAAAATGGCAGGCGCATGCACAGTGCGCCCGCCATGATCTGCCGGCCGGCAGCTAGAGGAGTTGGGGCTACAATTAGGGCTAGGGTTAGGGTTAGGGTTGGGGCTAAAGTTAGGGTTAGGGTTGGGGCTAAATTTAGGGTTAGGGTTAGGGTTTGGGGCTAAATTTAGGGTTAGGGTTGGGGCTAAATTTAGGGTTAGGGTTAGGGCTAAATTTAGGGTTAGGGTTGGGGCTAAATTAGGGCTAGGGTTAGGGTTGGGGCTAAAGTTAGGGCTAGGGTTGGGGCTAAATTTAGGGTTAGGGTTGGGGCTAAAGTTAGGGCTAGGGTTGGGGCTAATGTTAGGACTAGGGTTGTGGCTAAAGTTAGGGTTAGAGTTGGGATTAGGGTTAGGGTTTGGATTAGGGTTGGCATTAGGGTTACGTTTGGGATTAGGGTTAGGTTTGGGATTAGGGTTAAGATTAGGGTTGGCATTAGGGTTAGGGGTGTATTGGGATTAGGGTTAGGTTTGAGGTTAGGGTTGAGATTAGGATTAGGGGTGTGTTGGATTTAGGGTTCTGATTAGGGTTATGGTTGTTTTGGGGTTAGGGTTGTGATTATCGTTAGGGTTGTGATTAGGATTATGGATCGGGTTGGGATTAGGGTAAGGGGTGTGTTGGCGTTAGGGTTGGAGTAAGAATTGGGGGGTTTCTACTGTTTAGGTACATCAGGGAGTCTCTAAACGCCACAGCCTATTTTGCGCTCAAAAAGTCAAATGGTGCTCCCTCCCTTCTGAGCTATGCCGTGCGTCCAAACAGTGGTTTACCCCCACATATGGGGCATCAGCGTACTCGGGATAAATTTGACAACTTTTTGGGTCCAATTTCTCCTGTTACCCTTGTGAAAATAAAAACTTGGGGGCTAAAAAATCTTTTTTGTGGAAAAAAAATGTTTTTTATTTTCACAACTCTGCATTATAAACTTCTGTGAAGCACTTGGGCATTCAAAGTTCTCACCACACATCTAGATAAGTTCCTTGGGGGTCTAGTTTCCAAAATGGGGTCACTTGTGGGGGGTTTCTACTGTTTAGGTACATCAGGGACTCTGCAAACGCAACATAATGCCCGCAGACCATTCTATCAAAGTCTGCATTCCAAAACGGTGCTCGTTCCCTTCCGAGCTCTGCCATGCGCCCAAACAGTGGCCCCCCACACATGGGGTATCAGTGTACTCAGGACAAATTTGACAACAATGTTTGGGGTCCAGTTTCTCTTGTTACCCTTGTGAAAATAAAAATTTGGGGGCTAAAAACTCTTTTTTGTGGAAAAAATTTTTTTTTTATTTTCACAACCCTGCATTATAAACTTCTGTGAAGCACTTGGGCATTCAAAGTTCACACAACACATCTAGATAAGTTCCTTGGGTGGTCTAGTTTCCAAAATGGGGTCACTTGTGGGGGGTTTCTACTGTTTAGGTACATCAGGGGTTCTGCAAACGCAACATAACGCCCACAGACTAGTCTTTCAAAGTCTGCATTTCAAAACGGCGCTCCTTCCATTCCGAGCTTTGCCATGTGCCCAAACAGTGGTTTTCCCCCCATATATGGGGTATCAGCCTACTCAGCATAAATTGCACAATAAATTTTGGGGTCCAATTTCTCCTGTTACCCTTGTGAAAGTAAAAAGATCATTTTTGTGGAAAAAATATGATTTTTTTTATTTTCATGGCTCTACATTATAAACTTCTGTGAAGCAGTTGGGGGTTCATAGTGCTCACCATACATCTAGATAAGCTCTTTGGGGGGTCTAGTTTCCAAAATGGTGTCACTTGTGGGGGGTTTCTACTGTTTAGGTACATCAGGAGCTCTGCAAATGCAACATGACGCCCGCAGACCATCCCATCAAAGTCTGCATTCCAAGCGGCGCTCCTTCCCTTCCGAGCCCCGATGGGTGCCCAAACAGTGCCCCCCCCACATATGGGGTATCAGCGTACTCAGGACAAACTGGTCAACAGATTTTGGGGTCCAACGTCTCCTGTTACCCTTGAGAAAATAAAAAATTGCAGGCTAAAAAAATCATTTTTGAGGACAAAAAAAAGGATTTTTTATTTTCACGGCTCTACGTTATAAATTTCTGTGAAGCACTTGGGGGTTTAAAGTGCTCACCACACATCTAGATAAGTTCCTTAAGGGGTCTAGTTTCCAAAATGGGGTCACTTGTCAGGGGCTTCCACTGTTTAGGCATATCAGGGACTCTCCAAACGCGACATGGCGTCCGATCTCAATTCCAGCCAATTCTGCATTGAAAAAGTCAAACGGCGCTCCTTCTCTTCCAAGCTCTGCGGTGTGCCCAAACAGTGGTTTACCCCCCCATATGGGGTATCAGCGTATTCAGGAGAAATTGCACAACAAAATTTATGGTTACATTTCTGTTTTTACACTTGTGAAAATAAAAAAAAATGGTTCTGAAGTAAAATGTTTGCAAAAAAAAGTTAAATGTTCATTTTTTCCTTCCACATTGTTTCAGTTCCTGTGAAGCACGTAAAGGGTTAATAAACTTCTTGAATGTGGTTTTGAGCACCTTGAGGGGTGCAGTTTTTAGAATGGTGGCACACTTGGTTATTTTCTATCATATAGACCCCTGAAAATGACTTCAAATGTGATGTGGTCCCTAAAAAAAAAATGGTGTTGTAAAAATGAGAAATTGCTGGTCAACTTTTAACCCTTATAACTCCCTAACAAAAAAAAAAATTTTGTTTCCAAATTTGTGCTGATGTAAAGTAGATATGTGCGAAATGTTAGTTATTAACTATTTTTTGTGACACATCTCTCTGATGTAAGGGAATAAAAATACAAAGTTTGAAAATTGCAAAATTTTAAAATTTTTCGCCATATTTCCATTTTTTTCATAAATAATCGCAAGTAATATCGAAGAAATGTTACCACTAACATGAAGTACAATATGTCACGAAAACACTATCTCAGAATCAGCAGGATCTGTTAAAGCATTCCACAGTTATAACCTCATAAAGTGACAGTGGTCAGAATTGTAAAAATTGGCTCGGTCATTAAGTACCAAATTGGCTCTGTCACTAAGGGGTTAAGGGAGGAGAAAAACCAAAAGCACAGAAACAAAAAATGTCTTGCACATGAAGGAGTTAAAATAGTTAATTGTATTCATGATGCAATTGTGCCGTGAACTATCAAAGCTGAAAACTTTTTTTTCTCTTAAAGTAAGAGAACCTGTCTTGTTAAACTCATCTTTCATTATTTTTTTAGCAGTGTTTGCTGAATGAAGTAGTCTCAATTTCACGGTCATTTATAATTGCAATTTAATAAAATCTTTACCTGAGAAAAGAATATTTTTTGGCAGATAATAGGCAGAAATAAAACTTGTAATTGTCCTCTTTATATGTGCTGAATTTAGTCTTTGTCTTGTCTTTTTGTAAGATTTTGAAATGTTTTGTTATGTGCCTCTTTTAAGATTTCACAACCTTTCAGTTGTTTAGTTATAATTGATGGGAGAAAGTTGTGATTAAAAAGATTTAATAGTTGAGTTTTTATCTCTTCTGTCAAATGATAAATTGAATATGCAAATTACTTAATCAGTTATATATACTATTACAAAAAGGGAATGCTTAAACAACACAACGTAATTCCAAGTCTATCACACTTCTGTGAAATAAACCTGTCCATTTATGAAGCAACACCGATTGTGAATCAAGTTCTCCTGATGTTGTACAAATGGAACAAACAGGTAGAAATGATAGGCAATTAGCAAGACACCTCCTATAAATGAGTGGTTCTGCAGGGGGTGACCACAGACCATTTCTCTGTTCTGATTCTTTTTGGCTGTTGTTTTGGTCACTTTTGCATTTTGTCATTATTCTCACCACTAGAGATACTGAAGAGTACCACAGCATGAGGCAGTGTCTACAATCCACAAAAGTTGCCCAGGGAGTGCAGCTCTTCCAGGATGGCACATCAATGCGAGCTGTGGCAAGAAGGGTAGCTGTGTCTGCCAGCACAGTGTCCAAAGCATCGCACAGATACCAGGAGATAGACCAGTCCACCAGTAGATGTGGAGGGGGTCGTAGGAGGGCAACAACTCAGCAGCAGGACCGCTACCTCCTTTTTTGTGCAAGAAGGAAAAGGAGGAGCAGTGTCCTAGCCCTGCAAAATTACCTCCAGCAGGCCAATAACATTCATATGTCTGCTTAAACTGTCAGAAACAGACTCCATGAGGGTTGTATGAGGGCTCACCATCCACAAGTAGGTATTGTGCTTATGACCCAACACCAAGCAGGGTGATTGGCATTTGCCAGAGAACACCAAGATTGGCAGATTTGACATTGGCACCCTGTGCTCTTCATGGATGAGAGCAGGTTTACTTTGAGCAGATGTGACAGATATGATAGAGTCTGGAGATGCCGTGGAGAGCGTCTTGTTGCCTGCAATGTCCTCCAGCACGACCGATTGGCAGTGGGTCAGTAATGGTTTGGGGAAACATTTCTTTGGAGGGCCACACAGCCTTGACCCTCATTAGATCCTCAGACCCATTGTGAGACCATATGCAGGTACAATGGGCCCTGGGTTCCTTTTGATGCATGAGACTGCTAGGTCTCATGTGGTTGAAGTGTGTCAGCAGTTCCTGCATGATGAAGGCATTGATGTTATGGACTGACCTGCCCGTTCCCCAGATCTAAATCCAATTGAGCACACGTAGGACAACATGTCTCGTTTCATCCACATTTGCACCACAGACTGTCCAGGAGTTCACTGATGCTTTCATCTAGGTCTGGGAGGATATCTCTCTGGAGAGCATCCCCAGCCTCATCAGGAGCATGCTCAGGCATTGTAGGGAGGTCATACAGGCACGTGGAGGCCACACACACTACTGAGCATCATTTCCTTGTCTTGAGGCATTTCCACTGAAGTTGGATCAGCCTGTAATTTGATTTTCCATATAGATTTTGAGTATCATTCCAAATCCCGACCCCCATCGGATATTTACTTTGATTTACATTGATCATTTTTATGTTTTATTGTTCTCAACGCATTCTACTATGTAATGTGTAAAGATTTGCAACAGGAATATTTCATTCAGTGATATGTAGGATGTGGGATTTTAGTGTTCCTTTTATTTTTTTGAGCAGTGTATATAGTTTTGAAAGAAAATATTCAGTGGTTAATAATCTTTCAAACGTCTGCTCTTTCTTGATTTTGGGTCCAGTGTGTGGTCCTATCAGTGACTAACAGCTTTCTTTACATGTGTCCATACAAAGATAACTGTCAGTCACTGATAGAACTGCCCGCTGGACCCAAAATCAAGAAAAAGCAGAGTTTTAAAAGATTATTACACTGGTTATACTGAATCTTTTCTCACAAAACTATATATCAATCTGCTCAGCTTCCCCTTCTCTATAATATGGTGCCGCAGGTTGAACCGCATTTTCATGGTGACATGTTCACTTTAATAACCCCTTTCCCACCTTAGACATATAGTTTGGCCGTGTATTGAACTGTTGGTGTCACAATGCAACCCCATTCATGTCTATAGCGCCACGATGTAGCAGCAGCACCGAATGAACTTTGAGCGCGTGACATCTGTTGCAACCAAAGTGGTTGTGTAGCCCTAGCTGAGATCCACTACCTCCCTCTCCCACAAACAGGTAATTAAAGTTGGTCATCTGGTAGATCACAGACATAAATTCCTTCTTCCTCAGTTTGCAGAAGAATGGTGGAGTTGACAGATTTATGGCCAGTGGAGACAACCTACCACCTCAAGCATCAGCTTTGAACAGATAGGCAAGCAGATTACTTTAAAGTCTTTTGTCCTCCTTCTAGAGATCATGAATTGAGGTTTTTATAGATGGCATAGATATGACAAATATGAAAGACATATTTTAGGAGTCATGATAAAGTGGCGAACTGTTGTGAACTATACTTCTTGGCTCCCTCTTGTGGTCACTAGTGGTTGGTACTTGGATTGTCTTTCCCCAGGTTGGTACTCACCTGGTTTGTTAGGCCTGGGGTGTTGCTATTTAAACTTCCTGGATTCTCAGTCCAGTGCCTGGCATCGTTGTAATGAGTTCATTTCTGTTTGCTCCTGTCTTCAGGTCCTGGTTCCTTGCAAGATAAGCTAAGTCCTGCTTTCTTATTTTTTGTTTATTTGCATTGTTCTTATTTTTGTCCAGCTTGTACAATATGTGATTCCTGATTTCGCTGGAAGCTCTAGGGGGCTGATATTCTCCCCCCTCACCGTTAGTCGGTTCGGGGGTTCTTGGATATTCAGCGTGGATATTTTGCAGGGTTTTTTGCTGACCGTATAAGTCATCTTACTATCTTCTGCTATTAGTCAGTGGGCCTCTCTTTGCTAAAATCTAGTTCATTCTTACGTTTGTCTTTTCTTCTTACCTCACCGTTATTATTTGTTGGGGGCTTGTACTATAACTTTGGGGTCTTTCTTCTTGAGGCAAGAGAGGTCTTATTTTCCCTGACAGGGTTAGTTAGTTCTCCGGCTGGTGCGAGACGTCTAGGATCAACGTAGGTACGTTCCCCGGCTACTGTTAGTTGGTTGTGCTAGGATCAGATATACGGTCAGCCTAGTTACCACTTCCTTATGAGCTGGTATTTATGTTTGCAGACTTTGCTGAAATCTCTGAGATCCTCTGCCATTGGGATCATAACAGCGAACACATTGTCTTACTTCACTGGACTGTGGCTGCAACTCCTCCCAAAATAATACCATCAGATGGATGATGATATACATGCCAAGTTTCCTCTCCGTGGATAGATATGGACAATATTTCCCACCTGGGATCTCATGGGGCGAAGATATCCTAGAAGTTTGGGATCCCATAATTTTCTAAAAAGAATAGCCACATCCCCTGACCAGCCCTATTATCAGCCACCAGAGGGGAGCTATGTGGGTGTAACTTGTGTTAATAAAAGCAAATGCCAAACTATATTCTTTGTCAGTGCTATGTGGTTCTGTTTCTTACCCCATAAAAAACAGAAGAGCTCCCCTTCACAATAACCAGAACCAACTCTGCCACATCAGTTTTAGTACATTTTTTATGTTTATCCTTTTTATATATGCTGTATTTTGTCCATTTGTAAAATCCTTGTATATTTCTATAAACACTGCCTCCTTTTCGAATTAACCCTGTAGTAACCGAGCTAATTTTGACCTCAATGACCAGGACAAATTTTAGAAATCTGACCAGTGTCACTTCATGTGGTAATAACTCTCGAACGCTTCAATGTATCCCAGTGATTCTGAGTTTTTTCGTGACATGTTGTACTTCATGATAGTGGTAAAATTTGTCAGATAGGACTTGCATTTATGTGAAAATATTGCAATTTTGGCAAAAATTTAAAAAAAAACTCGCAATTTTTAAACTTTCAATCTATATATCCTTAGACCAGTTAGTCATGCTGTGAAAAATAATTAATAATTAACATTTCCCATATTTCTACTTTACATCTACATTATTCATCAAATGTAATTTTATTTTGTCAGGATGTTAGAGCGATTAAACGTTTAGCAGCAATTTCTCAACAAATTTACAAAAACTTTTTCTTTAGGTCCCTATTTAGATTTCAGTGGACCATGAGGGGCCTATATAAAGTAAACTCCCCAGAAGTGATAACATTTAAAAAATCGCACCCCTCAATTACTTCAAAATGTTGTTAAGAACATTTTTTAACCCTTCACATGCTACACAGGAAATAATTTAAGGTGGAATGAAAAAAATAAATAAATTGTACCTCTAAAAATGTTTCTTTAGACCCAATTTTTTTTAACTTTTGCAAGCGGTAACACCAAAAAGTAGACGCCACAGTTTCATATCGACTTTCTTTTGAGCACAGCGATACCCCACATGTAGTCAAAAAGTTCTGTTTGGACAAACGGCAGGGCTGGGAAAGGAAGCAGCAATACTTGAACTTTGGAACACAAATTGTCTGAAATAGATTGTGGGCACCATGTTGCATTTGCAGGACCCCTAATGTACCCAAACTGCAGAAACCCCCCACAACCGCCCCATTTTGGAAACTGTACCTCTAAAGGATTTTACTAGAAGTATATTGAGCATTTTGAACCCACAGGTACAACATAGAATTTGATAACATTAGGTCATCATATTGAATATATTGTCATATCATCATTTTTTTAAAAGGGCAATGAGAAAATAAGGCCCCTTAGCGGCCGCCATTTTAATGTGTATCAGTGGTCGTTAAGGTGTTATACATGGATAATTATACATTATACGTGGATACATGGCAGACATATATAACAGTATGGGGGACATGTATACCAGGATGAGGAACATATACAAGGATGAGGGACATATATACCAGGATGAGGGACATATATAGCAGGATGGGCCCAGGATGGGGGACATTAGTGCAGGTTGGGGGAAATTACTACATAATGGAGAATGCGAGGGCAACACACATGTCCTTATAGGATTTAGATCCCTACAAGGGCCCATACATCTGACCAACATGCAGTGGGGCGAGTCAGGCCAAAATTTTGCACCGTGGCCCATTGGACTCTAGTTACACCACTGGTGGTTGGTAGAAGTCCTATTCCTATACACTTAGGAATTTCAACCCCTTGTTCACTAAAAGCTGCACATAAAAGGTTTGTGTTTTCTACATAGATTCGGTAATCATTACTAAACCCTGGACTTCCAATCAAAGGAAGAATTGGCAAAATTTGAAATTTCATGCTTTTTCTTTCAACATTTTTTTGTCAGTTTTCTCTGTTTTCTTTTGTTTCTAATGGTGGGTTTAGGAAAGATATTTATAGACTTGTTACTACATGTAATGAATTTGTGTCGTGAGACAGGGGAGTCAGGGAGTCCGGGATATAAAACTAGGAGAGCACATCAAAGGCAAAAGGGTAAAGCAAAAGAATGGTCAGAAGGCTAAATCCAAGGTCAGGCAGCAAAGGTCAGTGTACATCAATGGCAAAGGGGCAATACAAATGAATATCAAATGGCAAAGTCCAAGATCAGGCAACAAAAATCAAAATAACAGAATTATAAGCACAAGGCACACACACCATGAAGGAAAGCTACAATTGGCAATGGTGTGACCATTGTCAGCCAGCTAAATAGCTAGGTAATGTTCATGAACGGGTGACACCTTGAGGAAATCCCACTGGCCCTGCCAGATTGGGTGTCTGGGCTGTCACTCAAAATACAAACAGCCCAGCAAGCCACTGATTCTATAAGGCAGTTGAGCTGTCAGTCAATGCATCCCTAGGTGTTGTGAATCTGCTTTTGGGCTCCTTCTGGTGGTGGCTAGTGGTACTGGTGACTCGGGTGTGTTTTCTTTCTCAGTTCACCTGTTTTCATCAGTAGTGGGGAGTTCCTATTTAATCCTGCTCTTCAGTCATTGCCTTGCCGGCCATCAATGTAACCAGAGCCTTTCTGTTGCATGTTCCTGCTCCTAGACTACTGATCAGCTAAGTTGGACTCTTAGTCCTAAGTTTGTTTGCATTTTTTGTTCCAGTTTACAGTTATGTCATTCTCTGTAGCTGGAAGCTCTTGTGGGCTGAAATTACCACTCCGGTGTCATGAGTTGACACATGAGTCTTAAAGTAATTTCAGGATGGTATTTTAAAAGGGTTTTCAGCTGACCGTGCAGTTTCCTTTTGTATCTTTCTACTATCTAGTAAGCGGACCTCGCTTTGCTGAACCTACCTTCATACTGCGTATGTCTTTTCCTCTGAACTCACTGTCAATGTATGTGGGGGGCTTCTGTCTCCTTTTCGGGGGAATTTCCCTAGAGGTAAGCCAGGTCTGTTTTTTCCTCTACTAGGGTTAGTTAGTTCTCCGGCTGGCGAGAGACGTCTAGGGATGAAACTTAGGCACGCCCCCCGGCCACTATTAGTTGTGTGGTAGGTTTAGCTCACGGTCAGCTCGAGATTCCATCACCCAAGAGCTCGTCCGTTATTTATGTGTCCTGACGTTCCCCTGCCATTGGGAACCATGACAGTATGGCCGGCCCCGTGTTAAAACTGTTGGCAGAAGAAAGGAGAGAAAAAGAAGTCTGCAATTTTTATTTTTTATATTTTTTTCCCTCTGTGCTTGCTCTATAGTTGAATCAGTTGCATTTCAGCTCTAATTGCAGTCTTTGTCTCCCTCTCCTTCTAACCCTTGAATGGCTCTGATCTCACCTGCTTAAAATGGATCCTCAGAGTTTGGCTACAGGTTTGAATAATCTTGCCACTAAAGTTCAAAATTTACAGGATTTTGTTATACATGCTCCTATATCTGAACCTAGAATTCCTATACCAGAGTTTTTCTCCGGAGATAGATCTCGTTTTCTGAATTTCAAATATAATTGTAAATTATTTCTTTCTCTGAGACCTCGCTCCGCTGGAGATCCCGCACAGCAGGTTAAGATTGTAATTTCCTTGCTGCGAGGTGACCCTCAAGATTGGGCATTTGCATTGGCGCCAGGGGATCCTGCGTTGCTCAATGTGGATGCGTTTTTTCTGGCTTTGGGGTTGCTTTATGAGGAACCTAATTTAGAGATTCAGGCTGAAAAAGCCTTGATGGCCCTATCTCAAGGGCAAGATGAAGCTGAAATATACTGCCAAAAATTTCGTAAATGGTCTGTGCTTACTCAGTGGAATGAGTGCGCTTTGGCGGCGAATTTCAGAGAGGATCTCTCTGATGCCATTAAGGATGTTATGGTGGGGTTCCCTGCGCCTACAGGTCTGAATGAGTCCATGACAATGGCTATTCAGATTGATCGGCGTTTGCGGGAGCGTAAACCTGTGCACCATTTGGCTGTGTCTTCTGAGAAGGCGCCAGAGAATATGCAATGTGATAGAATTCTGTCCAGAAGCGAATGGCAGAATTTTAGGCGAAAAAATGGGTTGTGCTTCTATTGTGGTGATTCAACTCATGTTATATCAGCATGCTCTAGACGCACAAAGAAGGTTGATAAGTCTGTTTCAATTGGCACTTTACAGTCTAAGTTTATTCTATCTGTGACCTTGATTTGTTCATTATCGTCAATTACCGCGGACGCCTATGTCGACTCTGGCGCCGCTTTGAGTCTTATGGATTGGTCCTTTGCCAGGCGCTGTGGGTTTGATCTAGAGCCTCTGGAAGTCCCTATACCTCTGAAGGGTATTGATTCTACGCCATTGGCTAGTAATAAACCACAATACTGGACACAAGTGACTATGCGTATGACTCCAGACCATCAGGAGGTGATTTGCTTCCTTGTGTTGTACAATCTACATGATGTTTTGGTGCTCGGATTGCCATGGTTACAATCTCATAACCCAGTCCTTGACTGGAAAGCAATGTCTGTGTTAAGCTGGGGATGTCAGGGGGCTCATGGGGACGTACCTTTGGTTTCCATTTCATCATCTATTCCCTCTGAGATTCCGGCATTTTTGTCTGATTATCGTGATGTTTTTGAGGAGCCTAAGCTTGGTTCACTCCCTCCTCACAGAGATTGCGATTGTACCATAGATCTGATTCCAGGCAGTAAATTTCCAAAGGGTCGTTTGTTTAATTTATCCGTACCTGAACATGTTGCTATGCGAGAGTATATTAAGGAGTCCCTGGAAAAGGGACATATTCGTCCTTCTTCATCTCCCTTAGGAGCCGGTTTTTTCTTTGTATCTAAAAAAGATGGCTCTTTGAGGCCGTGTATTGATTACACTGGTCAACAGCATTTTTGGTGCCAAAGATATTTCATCGAATTTAGGGTATTTTTGGGGTGCTGATTCTGAATATGTCATCAGTTTTGCCAGATTGGCTCAAGTTTTTGAGATTTTTGGTATCTTATTTATAGCACTTGTTGGTAAATGCGACGCATCATCTCATTAATTTCTTTGGATTAGTACTTGAACTGAGCAGTTCTCAATATAGTTTTGTGTTAATTAGTGTTCTAAAAGTTTGTTCATAGCTTGATTTTTGCACTAACTTTATGTTGTTGTCTGTTTTCCAGTGAAAAGCATGAACTCATCAAGAAGAAGTTGTCTTAACGATCCAGACTCATTCTGTTACATTTGTGGTGAATACACACTGCCAAAACATAGAAGAAACATAACAGACTTCGTAAAAAAAGTGTATTTTGCCTATTTTGGGGTTATGCTTGGGGACCAAGACAAGTTTTGGGCACCACACATAGTGTGCAAAGCATGTATCGAATTATTACGAAAATGGAGCAAAGGACAAAGAAAAAGCTTCAAATTTGGTGTTCCAATGGTGTGGAGAGAGCCAAAAAATCATCATGATGACTGTTATTTCTGTGCAGTGCAAGTGCAAGGATTCAATAAGCATAAGAAACGAAAATGGGAGTAACATGGAATCTGCAAGAAGGCCTGTCCCTCATTGTGAAGATGTGCCTGTACCTGTGTTTACCATAAATAACAGTCATCATGATGATTTTTTGGCTCTCTCCACACCATTGGAACACCAAATTTGAAGCTTTTTCTTTGTCCTTTGCTCCATTTTCGTAATAATTCGATATTTATGGTAAACACAGGTCTCATACCTACCAGGTTCTAAAAATGTGAAGGCAGATGCCCTTTCTAGGAGTTTTGAGCCTGATTCCCCTGGTGATTCTGAACCTACAGGTATCCTTAAGGATGGGGTGATATTATCTGCTGTTTCCCCAGACCTGCGACGGGCTTTGCAGGAGTTTCAGGCGGATAGACCTGATCGTTGTCCACCTGGTAGACTGTTTGTTCCTGATGATTGGACCAGTAGAGTCATCTCGGAGGTTCATTCTTCTGCGTTGGCAGGTCATCCTGGAATCTTTGGTACTAGGGATTTGGTGGCTAGGTCCTTCTGGTGGCCTTCCCTGTCTCGAGACGTACGAGTTTTTGTGCAGTCTTGTGATGTTTGTGCTCGGGCCAAGCCTTGTTGTTCTCGGGCTAGCGGATTGTTGTTATCCTTGCCTATTCCGAAGAGGCCTTGGACTCACATCTCTATGGATTTTATTTCTGATCTCCCTGCTTCTCAGAAAATGTCTGTCATCTGGGTGGTGTGTGACCGTTTTTCAAAGATGGTTCATTTGGTACCCTTGCCTAAGTTGCCTTCCTCATCCGAATTGGTTCCTCTGTTTTTTCAAAATGTGGTTCGCTTGCATGGTATTCCGGAAAATATCATTTCTGACAGGGGGACCCAGTTCGTGTCTAGATTTTGGCGGGCATTCTGTGCTAGGATGGGCATTGATTTGTCTTTTTCGTCTGCGTTCCATCCTCAGACTAATGGCCAGACTGAGCGAACTAATCAGACTTTGGAGACTTATTTGAGGTGTTTTGTGTCTGCGGATCAGGATGACTGGGTTGCCTTTTTGCCGTTGGCAGAGTTTGCCCTCAATAATCGGGCTAGTTCTGCCACTTTGGTTTCTCTTTTCTTTTGCAATTCGTGGTTTCACCCTCGTTTTTCTTCCGGTCAGGTGGAGTCTTCGGATTGTCCTGGAGTGGATACTATGGAGGATAGGTTGCATCGGATTTGGGGACAGGTGGTGGACAATTTGAAGTTGTCCCAGGAGAAGACTCAGCATTTTGCTAACCGCCGTCGTCGTGTTGGTCGTCGTCTTCGTGTTGGGGACTTGGTGTGGTTGTCTTCCCGTTTTGTCCCTATGAGGGTTTCTTCTCCTAAGTTTAAGCCTCGGTTCATCGGTCCTTATAGGATTTTGGAGATTCTTAACCCTGTATCCTTTTGTTTAGACCTTCCGGCATCTTTCGCTATCCATAATATCTTCCATCGGTCGTTGTTGCGGAGGTATGAGGTGTGTTATGGTTCTCAATGGCAAGAGAACATAGCCCAGCAAACATAAGTACTAGCTCTTGGAAGGATGGAAACTAAACTGACCATGAACTAAACCTGCCGCACAACTAACAGTAGCCGGGTAGCGTTGCCTACGTTTTTTATCCCTAGACGCCCAGCGCCGGCCGGAGGACTAACTAATCCTGGCAGAGGAAAATATAGTCCTGGCTCACCTCTAGAGAAGTTTCCCCGATAGGCAGACAGAGGCCCCCACATATATTGGCGGTGATTTTAGATGAAATGACAAACGTAGTATGACAATAGGTTTAGCAAAATTGAGGTCCGCTTACTAGATAGCAGGAAGACAGAAAGGGCACTTCCATGGTCAGCTGAAAACCCTATCAAAATACCATCCTGAAATTACTTTAAGACTCTAGTATTAACTCATAACATCAGAGTGGCAATTTCAGATCACAAGAGCTTTCCAGACACAGAAACGAAACTACAGCAGTGAACTGGAACAAAATGCAAAAACAAACGAGGACTAAAGTCCAACTTAGCTGGGAGTTGTCTAGCAGCAGGAACATGCACAGAAAGGCTTCTGATTACAATGTTGACCGGCATGGAAGTGACAGAGGAGCAAGGTTAAATAGCGACTCCCACATCCTGATGGAAACAGGTGAACAGAGGGGATGATGCACACCAGTTCAATTCCACCAGTGGCCACCGGGGGAGCCCAAAATCCAATTTCACAACAGTACCCCCCCCTCAAGGAGGGGGCACCGAACCCTCACCAGAACCACCAGGGCGATCAGGATGAGCCCTATGAAAGGCACGGACCAGATCGGAGGCATGAACATCAGAGGCAGTCACCCAAGAATTATCCTCCTGACCGTATCCCTTCCATTTGACCAGATACTGGAGTTTCCGTCTGGAAACACGGGAGTCCAAGATTTTTTCCACAACGTACTCCAACTCGCCCTCAACCAACACCGGAGCAGGAGGCTCAACGGAAGGCACAACCGGTACCTCATACCTGCGCAACAATGACCGATGAAAAACATTATGAATAGAAACTCCGCTAAAGGCAAAAAAGCAACCCAATCATCCTGATCTGCAGACACAAAACACCTCAAATATGTCTCCAAGGTCTGATTCGTCCGCTCGGTCTGGCCATTAGTCTGAGGATGGAAAGCAGACGAGAAAGACAAATCTATGCCCATCCTAGCACAGAATGCTCGCCAAAATCTAGACACGAATTGGGTTCCTCTGTCAGAAACGATATTCTCCGGAATACCATGCAAACGGACCACATTTTGAAAAAACAGAGGAACCAACTCGGAAGAAGAAGGCAACTTAGGCAGGGGAACCAAATGGACCATCTTAGAGAAACGGTCACACACCACCCAGATGACAGACATCCTCTGAGAAACAGGAAGATCCAAAATAAAATCCATCGAGATGTGCGTCCAGGGCCTCTTCGGGATAGGCAAGGGCAACAACAATCCACTAGCCCGAGAACAACAAGGCTTGGCCCGAGCACAAACGTCACAAGACTGCACAAAGCCTCGCACATCTCGAGACAGGGAAGGCCACCAGAAGGACCTTGCCACCAAATCTCTGGTACCAAAGATTCCAGGATGACCTGTCAACGCAGAAGAATGAACCTCAGAAATGACTTTACTGGTCCAATCATCAGGAACAAACAGTCTACCAGGTGGGCAACAATCAGGTCTATCCGCCTGAAACTCCTGCAAGGCCCGCCGCAGGTCTGGAGAAACGGCAGACAATATCACTCCATCCTTAAGGATACCTGTAGGTTCAGAGTTACCAGGGGAGTCAGGCTCAAAACTCCTAGAAAGGGCATCCGCCTTAACATTCTTAGAACCCGGCAGGTAGGACACCACAAAATTAAACCGAGAGAAAAACAACGACCAGCGCGCCTGTCTAGGATTCAGGCGTCTGGCGGACTCAAGATAAATTAGATTTTTGTGGTCAGTCAATACCACCACCTGATGTCTAGCCCCCTCAAGCCAATGACGCCACTCCTCAAAAGCCCACTTCATGGCCAAAAGCTCCCGATTCCCAACATCATAATTCCGCTCGGCGGGCGAAAATTTACGCGAGAAAAAGGCACAAGGTCTCATCACGGAACAATCGGAACTTCTCTGCGACAAAACTGCCCCAGCTCCGATTTCAGAAGCGTCGACCTCAACCTGAAAAGGAAGAGCAACATCAGGCTGACGCAACACAGGGGCGGAAGAAAAGCGGCGCTTAAGCTCCCGAAAGGCCTCCACAGCAGCAGGGGACCAATCAGCAACATCAGCACCCTTCTTAGTCAAATCAGTCAATGGTTTAACAACATCAGAAAAACCAGCAATAAATCGACGATAAAAGTTAGCAAAGCCCAAAAATTTCTGAAGACTCTTAAGAGAAGAGGGTTGCGTCCAATCACAAATAGCCTGAACCTTGACAGGATCCATCTCGATGGAAGAGGGGGAAAAAATATATCCCAAAAAGGAAATCTTTTGAACCCCAAAAACGCACTTAGAACCCTTCACACACAAGGAATTAGACCGCAAAACCTGAAAAACCCTCCTGACCTGCTGGACATGAGAGTCCCAGTCATCCGAAAAAATCAAAATATCATCCAGATACACAATCATAAATTTATCCAAATAATCACGGAAAATGTCATGCATAAAGGACTGAAAGACTGAAGGGGCATTTGAAAGACCAAAAGGCATCACCAAATACTCAAAGTGGCCCTCGGGCGTATTAAATGCGGTCTTCCACTCATCCCCCTGCTTAATTCGCACCAAATTATACGCCCCACGGAGATCTATCTTAGAGAACCACTTGGCCCCCTTTATGCGAGCAAACAAATCAGTCAGCAGTGGCAACGGATATTGATATTTAACCGTGATTTTATTCAAAAGCCGATAATCAATACACGGTCTCAAAGAGCCATCTTTCTTAGCCACAAAGAAAAAACCGGCTCCTAAGGGAGATGACAAAGGACGAATATGTCCCTTTTCCAAGGACTCCTTTATATATTCTCGCATAGCAGCATGTTCAGGCACAGACAGATTAAATAAACGACCCTTAGGGTATTTACTACCCGGAATCAAATCTATGGCACAATCGCACTCCCGGTGCGGAGGTAATGAACCAAGCTTAGGTTCTTCAAAAACGTCACGATATTCAGTCAAGAATTCAGGAATCTCAGAGGGAATAGATGATGAAATGGAAACCACAGGTACGTCCCCATGCTTCCCCTTACATCCCCAGCTTAACACAGACATAGCTTTCCAGTCAAGGACTGGGTTATGAGATTGCAGCCATGGCAATCCAAGCACCAACACATCATGTAGGTTATACAGCACAAGAAAGCGAATAATCTCCTGATGATCCGGATTAATCCGCATAGTTACTTGTGTCCAGTATTGTGGTTTATTACTAGCCAATGGGGTGGAGTCAATCCCCTTCAGGGGTATAGGAGTTTCAAGAGGCTCCAAATCATACCCACAGCGTTTGGCAAAGGACCAATCCATAAGACTCAAAGCGGCGCCAGAGTCGACATAGGCATCCGCGGTAATAGATGATAAAGAACAAATCAGGGTCACAGATAGAATAAACTTAGACTGTAAAGTGCCAATTGAAACAGACTTATCAAGCTTCTTAGTACGCTTAGAGCATGCTGATATAACATGAGTTGAATCACCGCAATAGAAGCACAACCCATTTTTTCGTCTTAAATTCTGCCGTTCACTTCTGGACAGAATTCTATCACATTGCATATTCTCTGGCGTCTTCTCAGTAGACACCGCCAAATGGTGCACAGGTTTGCGCTCCCGCAGACGCCTATCGATCTGGATAGCCATTGTCATGGACTCATTCAGACCCGCAGGCACAGGGAACCCCACCATAACATCCTTAATGGCATCAGAGAGACCCTCTCTGAAATTCGCCGCCAGGGCGCACTCATTCCACTGAGTAAGCACAGCCCATTTACGGAATTTCTGGCAGTATATTTCAGCTTCGTCTTGCCCCTGAGATAGGGACATCAAGGCCTTTTCCGCCTGAAGCTCTAACTGAGGTTCCTCATAAAGCAACCCCAAGGCCAGAAAAAACGCATCCACATTGAGCAACGCAGGATCCCCTGGAGCCAATGCAAAAGCCCAATCCTGAGGGTCGCCCCGGAGCAAGGAAATCACAATCCTGACCTGCTGAGCAGGATCTCCAGCAGAGCGAGATTTCAGGGACAAAAACAACTTGCAATTATTTTTGAAATTTTGAAAGCAAGATCTATTCCCCGAGAAAAATTCAGGCAAAGGAATTCTAGGTTCAGATATAGGAACATGAACAACAAAATCTTGTAAATTTTGAACTTTCGTGGTGAGATTATTCAAACCTGCAGCTAAACTCTGAATATCCATTTTAAACAGGTGAACACACAGCCATTCCAGGATTAGAAGGAGAGAGAGAGAGAGAAAGGCTGCAATATAGGCAGACTTGCAAGAGATTCAATTACAAGCACACTCAGAACTGAAGGGAAGGGGAAAAAAAAAAAAAAAAATCTTCAGCAGACTTCTCTTTTCTCTCCTTTCTCTGTCAATTAATTTAACCCTTTTTTGGGCCGGTCAAACTGTTATGGTTCTCAATGGCAAGAGAACATAGCCCAGCAAACATAAGTACTAGCTCTTGGAAGGATGGAAACTAAACTGACCATGAACTAAACCTGCCGCACAACTAACAGTAGCCGGGTAGCGTTGCCTACGTTTTTTATCCCTAGACGCCCAGCGCCGGCCGGAGGACTAACTAATCCTGGCAGAGGAAAATATAGTCCTGGCTCACCTCTAGAGAAGTTTCCCCGATAGGCAGACAGAGGCCCCCACATATATTGGCGGTGATTTTAGATGAAATGACAAACGTAGTATGAAAATAGGTTTAGCAAAATTGAGGTCCGCTTACTAGATAGCAGGAAGACAGAAAGGGCACTTCCATGGTCAGCTGAAAACCCTATCAAAATACCATCCTGAAATTACTTTAAGACTCTAGTATTAACTCATAACATCAGAGTGGCAATTTCAGATCACAAGAGCTTTCCAGACACAGAAACGAAACTACAGCAGTGAACTGGAACAAAATGCAAAAACAAACGAGGACTAAAGTCCAACTTAGCTGGGAGTTGTCTAGCAGCAGGAACATGCACAGAAAGGCTTCTGATTACAATGTTGACCGGCATGGAAGTGACAGAGGAGCAAGGTTAAATAGCGACTCCCACATCCTGATGGAAACAGGTGAACAGAGGGGATGATGCACACCAGTTCAATTCCACCAGTGGCCACCGGGGGAGCCCAAAATCCAATTTCACAACAGAGGTGCCGGTTGTTCCTTCTACCGAGCCTCCTGCTCCTGTGCTGGTTGAGGGTGAATTGGAGTATGTTGTAGAGAAAATCTTGGACTCCCGTATTTCCAGACGGAGACTACAGTATCTGGTTAAGTGGAAGGGCTATGGTCAAGAAGATAATTCTTGGGTAACTGCTTCTGATGTTCACGCCTCTGATTTGGTTCGTGCCTTTCATAGGGCTCATCCGGATCGCCCTGGTGGTTCTTGTGAGGGTTCGGTGCCCCCTCCTTGAGGGGGGGGTACTGTTGTGAATCTGCTTTTGGGCTCCTTCTGGTGGTGGCTAGTGGTACTGGTGACTCGGGTGTGTTTTCTTTCTCAGTTCACCTGTTTTCATCAGTAGTGGGGAGTTCCTATTTAATCCTGCTCTTCAGTCATTGCCTTGCCGGCCATCAATGTAACCAGAGCCTTTCTGTTGCATGTTCCTGCTCCTAGACTACTGATCAGCTAAGTTGGACTCTTAGTCCTAAGTTTGTTTGCATTTTTTGTTCCAGTTTACAGTTATGTCATTCTCTGTAGCTGGAAGCTCTTGTGGGCTGAAATTACCACTCCGGTGTCATGAGTTGACACATGAGTCTTAAAGTAATTTCAGGATGGTATTTTAAAAGTGTTTTCAGCTGACCGTGCAGTTCCCTTTTGTATCTTTCTACTATCTAGTAAGCGGACCTCGCTTTGCTGAACCTACCTTCATACTGCGTATGTCTTTTCCTCTGAACTCACCGTCAATATATGTGGGGGGCTTCTGTCTCCTTTTCGGGGGAATTTCCCTAGAGGTAAGCCAGGTCTGTTTTTTCCTCTACTAGGGTTAGTTAGTTCTCCGGCTGGCGAGAGACGTCTAGGGATAAAACTTAGGCACGCCCCCCGGCCACTATTAGTTGTGTGGTAGGTTTAGCTCACGGTCAGCTCGAGATTCCATCACCCAAGTGCTCGTCCGTTATTTATGTGTCCTGACGTTCCCCTGCCATTGGGAACCATGACACCTAGGACACCATTAGTAGTGGAATCGTGGCACAATTACTCGGTTTAGTTGTTGCTTGTAACAGTTCATCTCTTCCTGAAAACGCAATAAGAATAAAAAATTATTTACTGTCTCTCGGCAGAAACAGAAGACAGGACTAAGCACCTTCTTTAATAGTAATTTCACTCATTCTTTATTAAGAACCCAAAAAAATAGATCCAGAGCATATATTAGTATAAGTGGCAGGAATACATGGTAATCACAGAGTTAAATTGCAAGCAGTCATATCCACATCTAACAAGTCTTAAAAGTTTATCAAGGTTTAAAAGTCCACATGGTAAAAGGCTTTGGTTTAGTCCATTATTGGACTCAAGTTTCGCCACATTGAATGGCTTCTTCAGGGGTTTAACTTTCATGACATTCATACATTGGATACACATGACATCCCTCATACTGTACATATATTTATCTTCTAACAGTTTCCGTGATTTTTTTTGGTGAGTTTTTGATGCTTATCCTCTTCATCCAACTTCCTGTATTTCATCTTCCTGACCAGTTCAAATTTTACAATTCTTACCAGTGTCACTTTATAAGATATTAACTCTGGAACGCTTCAACACAGCTCAGTGATTCTGAGAAAGTTTTTCATGACATATTGGACTTCATAATAATGGTAAAATTTGTTAGATATGACTTGCGTTTATTTGTGAAAATATCCGAAATTTTGAGAAAATTTTGAAAATTTTGCAATTTTCTAACAAATAATTTTTATGACCCTACACATGAAGCACAATAAAAAAAATAATATTGTGGTATAATATAAGACAGAAAAATCGATGTAAATATTTTTATGCCCAAAAATTACAAATGTATTCTCGGAGTGATGCCTTTATTGACTAACCAGAAAAAAATAAATTTGTGAGCTTATAGTAAACATGCCTGAAGAAGGAGCCCCTGTGCTCTGAAAGCTTACAAATATATTTGTTCTGGTTAGCCAATAAATGTATCACTCTAAGAATACTTTTGTCATTTTTTGGCATAAAAGTTTTTGCATCGATGTGACCTTAAACCAGATGGGTATGTCACACAAAATTATTAATAAATAACATTTCCCACATGTCTACTTTACTAAATCATCATTTTTTTTAAACATAATTCTTTTTGTTAGGAAGTTAGAAGGGTTACAAGTTGATCAGTAATTTCTCAATTCTCCAACAAAATTTTACAAACCCAACTGAAGTGCCTTTGAGGGGCCAATATGATGGAAAATTCCTAAAAGTGACACCATTTTAAAAATTGCACCCTTCAAAGTGCTCAAAACCACAATCAAGAAGTTTATTAAGCCTTCAGATGCTCATCGCAACTAAAGCTGTTGTGAATTAGACTTTTTGGCTCCCTCTTGTGGTCACTAGTGATATGACTCTGGGATTTTCTTTCTTCAGTTTGGCACTCACCTGGGCCATTAGTCCAGGGGTGTCGCTATATAAACTTCCTGGATCCTTAGTCCAGTGCCTGGCATCGTTGTAATCAGATCCTTCTGTTTCTCCTGTCTGCTGGTCCTGGCTCTTGCAAAATTAAGCTAAGTCTTGCTTCTTTGTTTTTTGAGTTGCTTGCTTTGCTACTATTTTTGTCCAGCTTGTACTAAATGTGATTTCTGACCTTGCTGGAAGCTCTAGGGGGCTGGTGTTCTCCCCCCGGCCGTTAGTCGGTTCGGGGGTTCTTGAATATCCAGCGTGGATATTTTAAAAGGGTTTTTGCTGACCATATAAGTCATCTTACTATATTCTGCTATTACCTAGTGGGCCTCTCTTTGCTAAATACCTAGCTCATTCTTATGTTTGTCTTTTCCTCTTGCCTCACCGTTATTATATGTTGGGGGCTTGTATCCAACTTTTGGGGTCTTTTCTCTGGAGGCAAGAAAGGTCTTTCTTTTCCCTTCTAGGGTTAGTTAGTTCTCCGGCTGGCGCGAGACGTCTAGAACCAACGTAGGCACGTTCCCCGGCTGCTTCTATTTGTGGTGCTAGGATTAGATATATGGTCAGCCCAGTTACCACTGCCCTATGAGCTGGTTTTTTGTGTTTGCAGACTTGGTATTTATTCCTGAGACCCTCTGCCATTGGGGTCATAACAGTATGCCAGGCCCACATTGAATATTTAATGCATTGCAGAAGTGGGATTATAAGAAAGGAAATTCTGAGTTTTTTTTTTTTTTCCTCTCTTCCTCCCCTTTACCTCTGAGTGGCTTGAGCTTGCTGCAGACATGGATGTCCAGACCTTGACTACAAGTGTGGACCAGCTTGCTGCTCGTGTGCAAGGCATACAAAATTTTGTTACCAGTAATCCTATGTCTGAACCCAAAATACCTTTTCCTGAAATGTTTTCTGGAGACCGATTTAAGTTTAGAAATTTCAGGAATAATTGTAAATTGTTTCTATCTCTGAGACCCCGTTCATCTGGAGATTCAGCTCAGCAAGTTAAAATTGTTATCTCTTTTTTACGGGGCGACCCTCAGGATTGGGCTTTCTCGCTAGCGCCAGGAGATCCGGCATTGGCAAATATTGATGCGTTTTTTCTGGCGCTCGGATTGCTTTACGAGGAACCCAATCTTGAGGTTCAGGCAGAAAAAGCCTTGCTAGCTATTTCTCAGGGCCAGGATGAAGCTGAAGTGTATTGCCAAAAATTTCGGAAATGGTCCGTGCTGACTCAGTGGAATGAGTGTGCTCTGGCCGCAAATTTCAGAAATGGCCTTTCTGAAGCCATTAAGAATGTGATGGTGGGTTTCTCCATTCCTACAAGTCTGAATGATTCCATGGCGCTGGCTATTCAAATTGACCGGCGTTTGCGGGAGCGCAAAACCGCTAATCCTCTGGTGGTGTTGTCTAAACAAGCACCTGATTTGATGCAATGTGATAGAATTCAGACCAGAAATGAGCGGAAAAATCATAGACGTCAGAATGGGTTGTGTTTTTACTGTGGTGATTCTACACATGTTATATCAGCATGCTCTAAACGCCTAACAAGGGTTGTTAGTCCTGTCGCCATTGGTAATTTGCATCCTAAATTTATTTTGTCTGTGACTTTAATTTGCTCATTGTCCTCTTACCCTGTTATGGCGTTTGTGGATTCAGGTGCTGCCCTGAGTCTTATGGATCTGTCATTTGCCAAGCGCTGTGGTTTTGTTCTTGAGCCGTTGGTAAATCCTATCCCTCTGAGGGGTATTGATGCTACGTCATTGGCGGAAAATAAACCGCAGTTTTGGACACAGGTAACCATGTGCATGACTCCTGAACATCGGGAGGTGATTCGTTTTCTTGTTCTGCATAAAATGCATGATTTGGTCATTTTGGGTTTGCCATGGTTACAGACTCATAATCCAGTCTTGGATTGGAAGGCAATGTCTGTGTCAAGTTGGAGCTGTCAGGGTATTCATGGTGACTTCCCACCGGTGTCTATTGCTTCCTCTACTCCTTCGGAAGTTCCAGAGTATTTGTCTGATTATCAGGACGTGTTCAGCGAGTCCAGGTCCAGTGCTCTTCCTCCTCATAGGGACTGTGACTGTGCCATAGATTTGATTCCAGGTAGCAAATTTCCTAAGGGAAGACTATTTAATCTGTCTGTACCTGAGCATACCGCAATGCGTTCGTATATTAAGGAATCTCTGGAGAAGGGGCATATTCGTCCATCCTCTTCCCCTCTTGGTGCGGGATTCTTTTTTGTGGCCAAGAAGGACGGATCTTTGAGACCTTGTATTGACTATTGGCTTTTGAATAAAATCACTGTTAAATTTCAGTATCCTTTGCCTCTGTTGTCAGACTTGTTTGCCCGAATTAAAGGTGCCAAGTGGTTCACCAAGATAGATCTTCGTGGTGCGTACAACCTTGTGCGCATTAAGCGAGGAGATGAATGGAAAACCGCGTTTAATACGCCCGAAGGTCATTTTGAGTATTTGGTGATGCCTTTTGGGCTCTCTAATGCTCCTTCAGTGTTTCAGTCCTTTATGCAT
Source organism: Ranitomeya variabilis (assembly GCF_051348905.1). NCBI lineage: Eukaryota > Metazoa > Chordata > Amphibia > Anura > Dendrobatidae > Ranitomeya > Ranitomeya variabilis. Next base: position 206,071,168 of record NC_135233.1, read on the forward strand.
GATATTTTCCGGAAGTATCTGGATAAATTTATGATCGTTTATCTGGATGATATTCTGTTTTTTTCTGATGACTGGGACTCGCATGTAGAGCAGGTCAGGATGGTGTTTCAGGTTTTGCGTGAGAACACTTTGTTTGTTAAGGGCTCAAAGTGTCTCTTTGGAGTACAGAAGGTTCCCTTTTTGGGGTTTATTTTTTCCCCTTCTGCGGTGGAGATGGACCCAGTCAAGGTCCGAGCTATTCATGATTGGACTCAACCCACGTCAGTTAAGAGTCTTCAGAAGTTCTTGGGTTTTGCTAACTTCTACCGTCGTTTTATTGCTAATTTTTCTAGCATTGTTAAACCTTTGACGGATATGACCAAGAAAGGTTCTGATGTTGCTAACTGGGCTCCTGCAGCCGTGGAGGCTTTCCAGGAGTTGAAGCGCCGGTTTACTTCGGCGCCTGTTTTGTGCCAGCCTGATGTCTCACTTCCCTTTCAGGTTGAAGTGGATGCTTCTGAGATTGGGGCAGGGGCCGTTTTGTCGCAGAGAAGCCCTGGTTGCTCTGTGATGAGACCTTGTGCCTTTTTCTCTAGGAAGTTTTCGCCTGCTGAGCGGAATTATGATGTTGGCAATCGGGAGTTGTTGGCCATGAAGTGGACATTTGAGGAGTGGCGTCATTGGCTCGAGGGTGCTAAGCATCGTGTGGTGGTCTTGACTGATCACAAAAATTTGATGTATCTCGAGTCTGCTAAACGCCTGAATCCTAGACAGGCCCGCTGGTCATTATTTTTCTCCCGTTTTGACTTTGTGGTCTCGTATTTACCAGGTTCAAAGAATGTGAAGGCTGATGCTCTTTCAAGGAGCTTTGTGCCTGACTCTCCGGGAGTCGCAGAACCAGTTGGTATTCTTAAAGAGGGAGTTATCTTGTCAGCCATTTCTCCGGATTTGCGACGTGTGTTGCAGAGATTTCAGGCTGGTAGACCTGACTCTTGTCCACCTGACAGACTGTTTGTTCCTGATAAGTGGACCAGCAGAGTCACTTCCGAGGTTCATTCCTCGGTGTTGGCAGGGCATCCGGGAATTTTTGGCACCAGAGATCTGGTGGCTAGGTCCTTTTGGTGGCCTTCCTTGTCACGGGATGTGCGGTCGTTTGTGCAGTCCTGTGGGACTTGTGCTCGAGCTAAGCCTTGCTGTTCTCGTGCCAGCGGGTTGCTCTTGCCCTTGCCTGTCCCGAAGAGGCCTTGGACGCACATTTCCATGGATTTCATTTCAGATCTCCCGGTGTCTCAGGGCATGTCTGTCATCTGGGTGGTATGTGATCGCTTTTCTAAGATGGTCCATTTGGTACCCTTGCCTAAGCTGCCTTCCTCTTCCGATCTGGTTCCTGTGTTCTTTCAGAATGTGGTTCGTTTACACGGCATTCCTGAGAATATTGTGTCTGACAGAGGATCCCAGTTTGTTTCCAGGTTCTGGCGATCTTTTTGTGCTAGGATGGGCATTGATCTGTCGTTTTCGTCTGCCTTTCATCCTCAGACTAATGGACAAACGGAGCGAACTAATCAGACACTGGAGGCTTATTTGAGGTGTTTTGTTTCTGCGGATCAGGATGATTGGGTGACCTTCTTGCCGTTGGCTGAATTTGCCCTTAATAATCGGGCTAGTTCCGCTACATTGGTTTCGCCATTTTTCTGCAACTCTGGTTTCCATCCTCGTTTTTCCTCGGGACATGTGGAGCCTTCTGACTGTCCTGGGGTAGATTCTGTGGTGGATAGGTTGCGGCAGATCTTGAATCATGTGGTGGACAACTTAAAGTTGTCACAGGAGAAGGCTCAGCGTTTTGCCAACCGCCGCCGTGGTGTGGGTCCCCGACTTCGTGTTGGGGATTTGGTGTGGCTGTCTTCTCGATTTGTTCCTATGAAGGTCTCCTCTCCTAAATTTAAGCCTCGCTTCATCGGTCCTTACAGGATATTGGAAATCCTTAATCCTGTGTCCTTTCGCTTGGATCTTCCGGTGTCGTTTGCCATTCACAACGTGTTCCATAGGTCTTTGTTGCGGCGGTACGTTGTACCTGTGGTTCCTTCTGTTGAGCCTCCTGCTCCGGTGTTAGTTGAGGGCGAGTTGGAGTACGTGGTGGAGAAGATCTTGGATTCTCGTCTCTCCAGGCGGAGGCTTCAGTATCTGGTCAAGTGGAAGGGCTATGGTCAGGAGGATAATTCCTGGGTGGTTGCCTCTGATGTGCATGCGGCCGATTTAGTTCGTGCCTTTCACGCTGCTCATCCTGATCGCCCTGGTGGTCTTGGTGAGGGTTCGGTGACCCCTCCTTAAGGGGGGGGTACTGTTGTGAATTAGACTTTTTGGCTCCCTCTTGTGGTCACTAGTGATATGACTCTGGGATTTTCTTTCTTCAGTTTGGCACTCACCTGGGCCATTAGTCCAGGGGTGTCGCTATATAAACTTCCTGGATCCTTAGTCCAGTGCCTGGCATCGTTGTAATCAGATCCTTCTGTTGCTCCTGTCTGCTGGTCCTGGCTCTTGCAAAATTAAGCTACAGTTAGGTCCATATATATTTGGACAGAGACAAAATTTTTCCAATTTTGGTTATAAACATTACCACAATGAATTTTAAACAAAACAATTCAGATGCAGTTGAAGTTCAGACTTTCAGCTTTCATTTGAGGGTATCCACATTAAAATTGGATGAAGAGTTTAGGAGTTTCAACTCCTTAACATGTGCCACCCTGTTTTAAAAGGGACCAAAAGTAATTGAACAGATTCAATAATTTTAAATAAAATGTTCATTTCTAGTACTTGGTTGAAAACCCTCTGTTAGCAATGACTGCCTGAAGTCTTGAACTCATGGACATCACCAGACACTGTGTTTCCTCCTTTTTGATGCTCTGCCAGGCCTTCACTGCGGTGGTTTTCAGTTGCTGTTTGTTTGTGGGCCTTTCTGTCTGAAGTTTAGTCTTTAACAAGTGAAATGCATGCTCAATTGGGTTGAGATCAGGTGATTCAAGAATATTCCACTTCTTTGATTTAATAAACTCCTGGGTTGCTTTGGCTTTATGTTTTGGGTCATTGTCCATCTGTAGTATGAAACGACGACCAATCAGTTTGGCTGCATTTGGCTGGATCTGAGCACACAGTATGTCTCGGAATACCTCAGAATTCATTCGGCTGCTTCTGTCCTGTGTCACATCATCAATAAACACTAGTGACCCAGTGCCACTGGCAGCCATGCGTGCCCAAGCCATCACACTGCCTCCGCCGTGTTTTACAGATGATGTGGTATGCTTTGGGTCATGAGCTGTACCACGCCTTTGCCATGCTTTTCTCTTTCCATCATTCTGGTAGAGGTTGATCTTGGTTTCATCTGTCCAAAGAATGTTCTTCCAGAACTGTGCTGGCTTTTTTAGATGTTTTTTAGCAAAGTTCAGTCTAGCCTTTTTATTCTTGATGCTTATGAGTGGCTTGCACCGTGCAGTGAACCCTCTGTATTTACTTTCATGCAGTCTTCTCTTTATGGTAGATTTGGATATTGATACGCCGACCTCCTGGAGGGTGTTGTTCACTTGGTTGGCTGTTGTGAATGGATTTCTCCTCACCATGGAGATTATTCTGCGATCATCCACCACTGTTGTCTTCCGTGGGCACCCAGGTCTCTTTGCATTGATGAGTTCACCAGTACTTTCTTTCTTTCTCAGGATGTACCAAACTGTAGATTTTGCCACTCCTAATATTGTAGCAATTTCTCGGATGGGTTTTTTCTGTTTTCACAGCTTAAGGATGGCTTGATTCACTTGCAAGGAGAGCTCCTTTGACCGCATGTTTACTTCACAGCAAAACCTTCCAAATGCAAGCACCACACCTCAAATCAACTCCAGGCCCTTTATCTGCTTAATTGAGAATGACATAACGAAGGGATTGCCCACACCTGTCCATGAAATAGCCTTGGAGTCAATTGTCCAATTACTTTTGGTCCCTTTAAAAACAGGGTGGCACATGTTAAGGAGTTGAAACTCCTAAACCCTTCATCCGATTTTAATGTGGATACCCTCAAATGAAAGCTGAAAGTCTGAACTTCAACTGCATCTGAATTGTTTTGTTTAAAATTCATTGTGGTAATGTCTGTAACCAAAATTAGAAAAATGTTGTCTCTGTCCAAATATATATGGACCTAACTAAGTCTTGCTTCTTTGTTTTTTGAGTTACTTGCTTTGCTACTATTTTTGTCCAGCTTGTACTAAATGTGATTTCTGACCTTGCTGGAAGCTCTAGGGGGCTGGTGTTCTCCCCCCGGCCGTTAGTCGGTTCGGGGGTTCTTGAATATCCAGCGTGGATATTTTAAAAGGGTTTTTGCTGACCATATAAGTCATCTTACTATATTCTGCTATTAGCTAGTGGGCCTCTCTTTGCTAAATACCTAGCTCATTCTTATGTTTGTCTTTTCCTCTTGCCTCACCGTTATTATATGTTGGGGGCTTGTATCCAACTTTTGGGGTCTTTTCTCTGGAGGCAAGAAAGGTCTTTCTTTTCCCTTCTAGGGTTAGTTAGTTCTCCGGCTGGCGCGAGACGTCTAGAACCAACGTAGGCACGTTCCCCGGCTACTTCTATTTGTGGTGCTAGGATTAGATATATGGTCAGCCCAGTTACCACTGCCCTATGAGCTGGTTTTTTGTGTTTGCAGACTTGGTATTTATTCCTGAGACCCTCTGCCATTGGGGTCATAACATAAAGCAGTGTGGAAGTAAAATAAAATGAAAATGTTACTTTTTCCATTAAAATGTTGATTTAGCTCCAATTTTTTCATTTACAAAAGGGTAACAGGAGGAAATTGGTCATAGAATTTGTTGTGTAATTTCTCCTGAGTATGCCGATGCCCCATATGTGGTGGAAAATTACGGTTTGGGCGCATGACCGGGCTCGGAAGGGAAGGAGCATCATTTTATTTTTAGAGCGTAAAATTAGCTGGAATTGATAATGGATGCCATGTAATGTTTGAGAGCCACTGATGTGCCTAAGCAGTGGAAACCCCCACAAAAATTATCTTTACTGCTTCACAGTAATGCAATGTGGAAGGAAAAAATGAACATTAAACTTTTCTACAAAAATGTTATTTTATCCCCAAATTTTTTCATTTTCACAAAGGTAACAGGAGAAAATGGAACCCAAAATTTGTTGTTCAATTTCTACAGGGTACACTGATACCACATATGTGGGGCAAAACTACTGTTTGGGCGCATGGCAGGGAAGAAACGCCAATTGACTTTTGAAACATATAATTAGTTTATAGCGGACACCATGACATGTTTGCAGAGTCCCTGATGTGCCTAAACAGTAGACCCCACAAGTCACCCCATTTTGGAAACTACACCCCTCAAGGAGCTTATCTGTTGTGAATTGACTTTTTGGCTCCCTCTTGTGGTCACTAGTGGTATGACTCTGGGATTGTCTTTCTTCAGTTTGGAACTCACCTGGGTCGTTAGTCCAGGGGTGTCGCTATATTAACTTCCTGGATCCTTAGTCCAGTGCCTGGCATCGTTGTAATCAGATCCTTCTGTTGCTCCTGTCTGCTGGTCCTGGCTCTTGCAAAATTAAGCTAAGTCTTGCTTCTTTGTTTTTTGAGTTATTTGCTTTGCTCCTATTTTTGTCCAGCTGGTACTAAATGTGATTTCTGACCTTGCTGGAAGCTCTAGGGGGCTGGTGTTCTCCCCCCGGCCGTTAGTCGGTTCGGGGGTTCTTGAATATCCAGCGTGGATATTTTAATAGGGTTTTTGCTGACCATATAAGTCATCTTACTATATTCTGCTATTAGCTAGTGGGCCTCTCTTTGCTAAATACCTAGCTCATGCTTATGTTTGTCTTTTCCTCTTACCTCACCGTTATTATTTGTTGGGGGCTTGTATCCAACTTTTGGGGTCTTTTCTCTGGAGGCAAGAAAGGTCTTTCTTTTCCCTTCTAGGGTTAGTTAGTTCTCCGGCTGGCGCGAGACATCTAGAACCAATGTAGGCACGTTCCCCGGCTGCTTCTATTTGTGGTGCTAGGATTAGATATATGGTCAGCCCAGTTACCACTGCCCTATGAGCTGGTTTTTTGTGTTTGCAGACTTGGTATTATTTCCTGAGACCCTCTGCCATTGGGGTCATAACACTTATCTAGAGGTGTGGAGAGCACATTGAACCCACAAGTGCTTCACAGAATTTAGTAACGTTGAGTCGTGAAAATGAAGAAAAAACATTTTCCCTCAAAAATGTTGGTTTTTCCACAAATTTGTCATTTTTACAAAGGAACCAGGAGAGAATGGACCACACAACGTGTTGTGCAATTTCTCCTAAGTACACCGATGCCTCATATGTGGGGGAAAACTACTGTTTGGGTGCAAAGCAGGGCTTGGACAAGAAGGCGTGCCATTTGACTTTTGTAGCTCAAAATTGGCTGGAATCAATAACGGGTGCCATGTCGTATTTGGAGAGCCGCTGATATGCATAAATAGTGGAAGCCTCCCATAAGTGACCCCCATTTTGGAAATTTCATCTCTAGAAAAATTAATCTAGGGGTGTAGTTAGCATTTTTAGCCCTCAGGCAATTCACAGAATAGAGCTGTCAATGGAAAATTCCATTTTTTTCCACTAAAATGTTGCTTTAGAAACAAGTTTTTAATTTTCAAAAGAGGTAATAGGAAAAATGAAATGTACATTGTGTTAATCAATTTCTCTTGAGTACACCAATACCCCATATGTGGTCAAAAACTACTTTTGAGGCACAGTGGAAAGCTCAGATAGGAAGGAGTGCCATATTGGAGTTCAGATTTTGCTGGACTGGGTTGTGTATTATGGTTCTCAATGGCAAGAGAACATAGCCCAGCAAACATAAGTACTAGCTCTTGGAAGGATGGAAACTAAACTGACCATGAACTAAACCTGCCGCACAACTAACAGTAGCCGGGTAGCGTTGCCTACGTTTTTTATCCCTAGACGCCCAGCGCCGGCCGGAGGACTAACTAATCCTGGCAGAGGAAAATATAGTCCTGGCTCACCTCTAGAGAAATTTCCCCGATAGGCAGACAGAGGCCCCCACATATATTGGCGGTGATTTTAGATGAAATGACAAACGTAGTATGAAAATAGGTTAAGCAAAATTGAGGTCCGCTTACTAGATAGCAGGAAGACAGAAAGGGCACTTTCATGGTCAGCTGAAAACCCTATCAAAATACCATCCTGAAATTACTTTAAGACTCTAGTATTAACTCATAACATCAGAGTGGCAATTTCAGATCACAAGAGCTTTCCAGACACAGAAACGAAACTACAGCTGTGAACTGGAACAAAATGCAAAAACAAACGAGGACTAAAGTCCAACTTATCTGGGAGTTGTCTAGCAGCAGGAACATGCACAGAAAGGCTTCTGATTACAATGTTGACCGGCAAGGAAGTGACAGAGGAGCAAGGTTAAATAGCGACTCCCACATCCTGATGGAAGCAGGTGAACAGAGGGGATGATGCACACCAGTTCAATTCCACCAGTGGCCACCGGGGGAGCCCAAAATCCAATTTCACAACAGTACCCCCCCCTCAAGGAGGGGGCACCGAACCCTCACCAGAACCACCAGGGCGATCAGGATGAGCCCTATGAAAGGCACGGACCAGATCGGAGGCATGAACATCAGAGGCAGTCACCCAAGAATTATCCTCCTGACCGTATCCCTTCCATTTGACCAGATACTGGAGTTTCCGTCTGGAAACACGGGAGTCCAAGATTTTTTCCACCACGTACTCCAACTCGCCCTCAACCAACACCGGAGCAGGAGGCTCAATGGAAGGCACAACCGGTACCTCATACCTGCGCAACAATGACCGATGAAAAACATTATGAATAGAAAAAGATGCAGGGAGGTCCAAACGGAAGGACACAGGGTTAAGAATCTCCAATATCTTGTACGGGCCGATGAACCGAGGCTTAAACTTAGGAGAAGAAACCCTCATAGGGACAAAACGAGAAGACAACCACACCAAGTCCCCAACACAAAGCCGAGGACCAACCCGACGCCGGCGGTTGGCAAAAAGCTGAGTCTTCTCCTGGGACAACTTCAAATTGTCCACTACCTGCCCCCAAATCTGATGCAACCTCTCCACCACAGCATCCACTCCAGGACAATCCAAAGATTCCACCTGACCAGAAGAAAATCGAGGATGAAACCCCGAATTACAGAAAAAAGGAGACACCAAGGTGGCAGAGCTGGCCCGATTATTGAGGGCAAACTCCGCTAAAGGCAAAAAAGCAACCCAATCATCCTGATCTGCAGACACAAAACACCTCAAATATGTCTCCAAGGTCTGATTCGTCCGCTCGGTCTGGCCATTAGTCTGAGGATGGAAAGCAGACGAGAAAGACAAATCTATGCCCATCCTAGCACAGAATGCTCGCCAAAATCTAGACACGAATTGGGTTCCTCTGTCAGAAACGATATTCTCCGGAATACCATGCAAACGGACCACATTTTGAAAAAACAGAGGAACCAACTCAGAAGAAGAAGGCAACTTAGGCAGGGGAACCAAATGGACCATCTTAGAGAAACGGTCACACACCACCCAGATGACAGACATCTTCTGAGAAACAGGAAGATCCGAAATAAAATCCATCGAGATGTGCGTCCAGGGCCTCTTCGGGATAGGCAAGGGCAACAACAATCCACTAGCCCGAGAACAACAAGGCTTGGCCCGAGCACAAACGTCACAAGACTGCACAAAGCCTCGCACATCTCGAGACAGGGAAGGCCACCAGAAGGACCTTGCCACCAAATCCCTGGTACCAAAGATTCCAGGATGACCTGTCAACGCAGAAGAATGAACCTCAGAAATGACTTTACTGGTCCAATCATCAGGAACAAACAGTCTACCAGGTGGGCAACGATCAGGTCTATCCGCCTGAAACTCCTGCAAGGCCCGCCGCAGGTCTGGAGAAACGGCAGACAATATCACTCCATCCTTAAGGATACCTGTAGGTTCAGAGTTACCAGGGGAGTCAGGCTCAAAACTCCTAGAAAGGGCATCCGCCTTAACATTCTTAGAACCCGGCAGGTAGGACACCACAAAATTAAACCGAGAGAAAAACAACGACCAGCGCGCCTGTCTAGGATTCAGGCGTCTGGCGGACTCAAGATAAATTAGATTTTTGTGGTCAGTCAATACCACCACCTGATGTCTAGCCCCCTCAAGCCAATGACGCCACTCCTCAAAAGCCCACTTCATGGCCAAAAGCTCCCGATTCCCAACATCATAATTCCGCTCGGCGGGCGAAAATTTACGCGAGAAAAAGGCACAAGGTCTCATCACGGAACAATCGGAACTTCTCTGCGACAAAACTGCCCCAGCTCCGATTTCAGAAGCGTCGACCTCAACCTGAAAAGGAAGAGCAACATCAGGCTGACGCAACACAGGGGCAGAAGAAAAGCGGCGCTTAAGCTCCCGAAAGGCCTCCACAGCAGCAGGGGACCAATCAGCAACATCAGCACCCTTCTTAGTCAAATCAGTCAATGGTTTAACAACATCAGAAAAACCAGCAATAAATCGACGATAAAAGTTAGCAAAGCCCAAAAATTTCTGAAGACTCTTAAGAGAAGAGGGTTGCGTCCAATCACAAATAGCCTGAACCTTGACAGGATCCATCTCGATGGAAGAGGGGGAAAAAATATATCCCAAAAAGGAAATCTTTTGAACCCCAAAAATGCACTTAGAACCCTTCACACACAAGGAATTAGACCGCAAAACCTGAAAAACCCTCCTGACCTGCTGGACATGAGAGTCCCAGTCATCCGAAAAAATCAAAATATCATCCAGATACACAATCATAAATTTATCCAAATAATCACGGAAAATGTCATGCATAAAGGACTGAAAGACTGAAGGGGCATTTGAAAGACCAAAAGGCATCACCAAATACTCAAAGTGGCCCTCGGGCGTATTAAATGCGGTCTTCCACTCATCCCCCTGCTTAATTCGCACCAAATTATACGCCCCACGGAGATCTATCTTAGAGAACCACTTGGCCCCCTTTATGCGAGCAAACAAATCAGTCAGCAGTGGCAACGGATATTGATATTTAACCGTGATTTTATTCAAAAGCCGATAATCAATACACGGTCTCAAAGAGCCATCTTTCTTAGCCACAAAGAAAAAACCGGCTCCTAAGGGAGATGACGAAGGACGAATATGTCCCTTTTCCAAGGACTCCTTTATATATTCTCGCATAGCAGCATGTTCAGGCACAGACAGATTAAATAAACGACCCTTAGGGTATTTACTACCTGGAATCAAATCTATGGCACAATCGCACTCCCGGTGCGGAGGTAATGAACCAAGCTTAGGTTCTTCAAAAACGTCACGATATTCAGTCAAGAATTCAGGAATCTCAGAGGGAATAGATGATGAAATGGAAACCACAGGTACGTCCCCATGCGTCCCCTTACATCCCCAGCTTAACACAGACATAGCTTTCCAGTCAAGGACTGGGTTATGAGATTGCAGCCATGGCAATCCAAGCACCAACACATCATGTAGGTTATACAGCACAAGAAAGCGAATAATCTCCTGATGATCCGGATTAATCCGCATAGTTACTTGTGTCCAGTATTGTGGTTTATTACTAGCCAATGGGGTGGAGTCAATCCCCTTCAGGGGTATAGGAGTTTCAAGAGGCTCCAAATCATACCCACAGCGTTTGGCAAAGGACCAATCCATAAGACTCAAAGCGGCGCCAGAGTCGACATAGGCATCCGCGGTAATAGATGATAAAGAACAAATCAGGGTCACAGATAGAATAAACTTAGACTGTAAAGTGCCAATTGAAACAGACTTATCAAGCTTCTTAGTACGCTTAGAGCATGCTGATATAACATGAGTTGAATCACCGCAATAGAAGCACAACCCATTTTTTCGTCTTAAATTCTGCCGTTCACTTCTGGACAGAATTCTATCACATTGCATATTCTCTGGCGTCTTCTCAGTAGACACCGCCAAATGGTGCACAGGTTTGCGCTCCCGCAGACGCCTATCGATCTGGATAGCCATTGTCATGGACTCATTCAGACCCGCAGGCACAGGGAACCCCACCATAACATCCTTAATGGCATCAGAGAGACCCTCTCTGAAATTCGCCGCCAGGGCGCACTCATTCCACTGAGTAAGCACAGCCCATTTACGGAATTTCTGGCAGTATATTTCAGCTTCGTCTTGCCCCTGAGATAGGGACATCAAGGCCTTTTCCGCCTGAAGCTCTAACTGAGGTTCCTCATAAAGCAACCCCAAGGCCAGAAAAAACGCATCCACATTGAGCAACGCAGGATCCCCTGGAGCCAATGCAAAAGCCCAATCCTGAGGGTCGCCCCGGAGCAAGGAAATCACAATCCTGACCTGCTGAGCAGGATCTCCAGCAGAGCGAGATTTCAGGGACAAAAACAACTTGCAATTATTTTTGAAATTTTGAAAGCAAGATCTATTCCCCGAGAAAAATTCAGGCAAAGGAATTCTAGGTTCAGATATAGGAACATGAACAACAAAATCTTGTAAATTTTGAACTTTCGTGGTGAGATTATTCAAACCTGCAGCTAAACTCTGAATATCCATTTTAAACAGGTGAACACAGAGCCATTCGAGGATTAGAAGGAGAGAGAGAGAGAGAAAGGCTGCAATATAGGCAGACTTGCAAGAGATTCAATTACAAGCACACTCAGAACTGAAGGGAAGGGAAAAAAAAAAAAAATCTTCAGCAGACTTCTCTTTTCTCTCCTTTCTCTGTCAATTAATTTAACCCTTTTTGGGCCGGTCAAACTATTATGGTTCTCAATGGCAAGAGAACAGCCCAGCAAACATAAGTACTAGCTCTTGGAAGGATGGAAACTAAACTGACCATGAACTAAACCTGCCGCACAACTAACAGTAGCCGGGTAGCGTTGCCTACGTTTTTTATCCCTAGACGCCCAGCGCCGGCCGGAGGACTAACTAATCCTGGCAGAGGAAAATATAGTCCTGGCTCACCTCTAGAGAAATTTCCCCGATAGGCAGACAGAGGCCCCCACATATATTGGCGGTGATTTTAGATGAAATGACAAACGTGGTATGAAAATAGGTTAAGCAAAATTGAGGTCCGCTTACTAGATAGCAGGAAGACAGAAAGGGCACTTTCATGGTCAGCTGAAAACCCTATCAAAATACCATCCTGAAATTACTTTAAGACTCTAGTATTAACTCATAACATCAGAGTGGCAATTTCAGATCACAAGAGCTTTCCAGACACAGAAACGAAACTACAGCTGTGAACTGGAACAAAATGCAAAAACAAACGAGGACTAAAGTCCAACTTATCTGGGAGTTGTCTAGCAGCAGGAACATGCACAGAAAGGCTTCTGATTACAATGTTGACCGGCAAGGAAGTGACAGAGGAGCAAGGTTAAATAGCGACTCCCACATCCTGATGGAAGCAGGTGAACAGAGGGGATGATGCACACCAGTTCAATTCCACCAGTGGCCACCGGGGGAGCCCAAAATCCAATTTCACAACAGTTGTGGGTGCCATGTCACACTAGCAGAGCCCCTGAGGTGCCAGAACATCAGAACCCCCCATAAATGACCACATTTTACAAACTACACCTCTCAAAGAATTCATCTAGGGGTGCAGTGAGCATGTTGCCAACACATGTGCCTTGCAGAATTTTATAGCATTCAAGGATGAATAAAGAATAATTACATTTTTGCAATTAAAATGTTGTTTTAGCCCCAAGTTTTTAATTTGTACAAGGGCTAATGGGAAAAAATTGACCTCAAAGTGTGCTGTACAGTTTGCACCAATACCCTTCATGGAATCAGGAAGCACTTTTCAGACATAGAGCAAAGCTCAGGAGGGAAGGAGCGCCATATTGTAGTGCAGATTTGACTGTTATGGTTTGCGGATTTATGACCCACCGGAAGAGCTCCTGAGGTTCCAGAACAGTAGAATCCAATCATAAGTGACACCATTTTACATACTACACTTGTTAATGAATTGATGTAAGGGTGCAGTGATCATATTGACAGCACAGGTGTCACAGAATGTTGTACCATTGGTCAGTGAAGCAAAAAATGATTAAATTTTTACCACAAAAAAGTTGTTGTAGCCCCAGATTTTACATTGTCACACAAGGAAATGATTAAAACTGGCAACAACATTGGTCACACAATTTCTGCTGAACGTGGCTATACCCCATAGTTACATAGGTTGAAAAAAGACCTCGCTCCATCAGGTTCCTACAATTGTACATTTTGTCACTAGATTATCTATAACCCACAATGTTCTGTGTATGGAGGAAATCATCTGGCCCTTGTATAAGAGCTGTTATAGTGTCGGCCATTACTACCTCTTGTGGTCGGCATCCCACAGTCTGACTGCTCTAACTGTAAAGAACCCTTTCCTGTTTATCTCCAGGAATCGTCTTTCTTCCCCCAGTACTGAGTGCCCCCTAGTCCACAGTATGGTCCTTGGAAGGAATAAGTCCTGTGCCGTCCTCTGTACTGACCACACATATATTTATACATGTAAATGAGATCTCCTCTGAGGCGTCTTTTTTCTAAGCTAAACAAGCCCAACTAATCCAACCTCTCATCATATGTGAAGCCTCCATCCCGTGTAATATAGGAGAGGCCTCCATCCCGTGTAATATATGAGAGGCCTCCATCCTGTGTAATATATGAGAGGCCTCCATCCTGTTTAATATAGGAGAGGCCTCCATCCCGTGTAATATATGAGAGGCCTCCATCCCGTGTAATATATGAGTGGTCTCCATCCTGTGTAATATATGAAAGGCCTCCATCCTGTGTAATATGTGAGAGGCCTCTATCCCGTGTAATATATGAGGCCTCCATCCTGTGTAATATGTGAGAGGCCTCCATTCCGTGTAATATATAAGAGGCCTCCATCCCATGTAATATATGAGAGGCCTCCATCCCATGTAATATATGAGAGGCCTCCATCCCGTGTAATATATGAGAGGCCTCCATCCCATGCAATATAAGGAGGCCTCCATCCCCTGTAATATTGGAGAGGCTTCCATCCCATATAATATACAATAGGACTCCGTCCCATGTAATATACGACAGGCCTCCATCCTGTGTAATATATGAGAGGCCTCCATCCCGTGTAATATATGAGAGGCCTCCATCCCCTGTAATATAGGAGAGGCTTCCATCCCATATAATATACAATAGGACTCCATCCCATGTAATATACGACAGGCCTCCATCCTGTGTAATATATGAGAGGCCTCCATCCTGTGTAATATACGAGAGGCCTCCATGCTGTGTAATATATGAGAGGCCTCCATCCCATGTAATATAGGAGAGGCCTCCATCCTGTGTAATATATGACAGGCCTCCATTCTGTGTAATATAAAAAAAATGACTGCATCTCATGTAATATACAGTATGAGAGGCCTCCATCCCGTGTAATATATGAGAGGCCTCCATCTCTTGTAATACACGACAGGCCTCCATCCCGTGTAATATACGAGAGGCCACCATCCCGTGTAATATACGAGAGGCCTCCATCCCGTGTGATATATGGGAGGCCTCCATCCAGTGTAATATATGAGAGGCCTCCATCTCTTGTAATGCACGACAGGCCTCCATCCCGTGTAATATACGAGAGGCCACCATCCCGTGTAATATACGAGAGGCCTCCATCCCGTGTGATATATGGGAGGCCTCCATCCAGTGTAATATATGAGAGGCCTCCATCCCCTGTAATATTGGAGAGGCTTCCATCCCATATAATATACAATAGGACTCCGTCCCATGTAATATACGACAGGCCTCCATCCTGTGTAATATATGAGAGGCCTCCATCCCGTGTAATATATGAGAGGCCTCCATCCCTTGTAATATAGGAGAGGCTTCCATCCCATATAATATACAATAGGACTCCATCCCATGTAATATACGACAGGCCTCCATCCTGTGTAATATATGAGAGGCCTCCATCCTGTGTAATATACGAGAGGCCTCCATGCTGTGTAATATATGAGAGGCCTCCATCCCATGTAATATAGGAGAGGCCTCCATCCTGTGTAATATATGACAGGCCTCCATTCTGTGTAATATAAAAAAAATGACTGCATCTCATGTAATATACAGTATGAGAGGCCTCCATCCAGTGTAATATATGAGAGGCCTCCATCTCTTGTAATGCACGACAGGCCTCCATCCCGTGTAATATACGAGAGGCCACCATCCCGTGTAATATACGAGAGGCCTCCATCCCGTGTGATATATGGGAGGCCTCCATCCAGTGTAATATATGAGAGGCCTCCATCTCTTGTAATACACGACAGGCCTCCATCCCGTGTAATATACGACAGGCCTCCATCCCGTGTAATATTTGACAGGCCTCCATCCCGTGTAATATATGAGGCCTCCATCCTGTGTAATATATGAGAGGCCACCATCCCGTGTAATATATGAGGCCTCCATCCTGGGTAATATATGAGAGGCCACCATCCCGTGAAATATATGGGAGGCCTCCATCCTGTGTAATATAAGAGAGGCCACCATCCCGTGTAATATATGAGAGGCCTCCATCCCGTGTAATATATGAGAGGCCTCCATCCCATGTAATATATGGGAGGCCTCCATCCTGTGTAATATATGAGAGGCCTCCATCCCGTGTAATATATGAGAGGCCTCCATCCCGTGTAATATATCAGAGGCCTCCATCTGTAGCTTCAGTATAAGGCTGTTATGTGGTACAGTATCTGATATTGTTATAAAGTCCAGATAAATCCCATCAGCCGCATTACCGACATCCAGACTTGCACTCACCTCCTCATAGACACCCAACTTGTTAGTTAGACACAACTTATCCTTCATGAATCTGTGCTGGTTGTCAGCTGGGATTTATTTTAATATTATTGCCCATTTGTTTCTCTGTAGATAACTTTGTAGCTTGATTTCTTTTTTACATTTCTTTTTTACATCTTTATACTCCTGAAATGCTATTTCAGTATTCTCGGCCTTCAGGATTTTGAATGCCCTTTGTTTTGTCTTAATAAACCTTGTACTGTATTATTTATCCATAATGGTTTCTTTTTATTTCTTGACATTTTATTACCAGAGGGTATAAGTTTTCTGCAGGATTCTAGTAGTATCTCCTTACACATGCACCATGTATGTTCAGTATCCCCAGTTACCATGACATGGTCCCAGTATACACGATTAAGCTCTTCCCTCAATTTGTTGAAATCAGCTTTCCTAAAGTTCCAGGTTTTTGCATTTCCCCTTTGAAATGTTTTACTGAATATTACATTGAGACTTGCCATATTAAGGTCACTGCTTCCCAAATGCTCCCGGACCTGTACATCTGAAAATGTATCTGATCTATTTGACTGGACCACATCCAACAGATTACCTCACCTGGTCGGTTCATCTACCCCCTGAGAGCCGTAATTGTCCTAAACTGTGGATAAGAAATTGTAGCTTTTATCACAGCCAAAAGATTCTATGTCCCATTGAATGTCTGGATAGTTAAAATCCCCCATAGTAAGGACCCTATTATTATTTGCTGCCTTTTTAATTTGTTGCAGCATTTCATCTTCTACCTGTTCCTCCTTATTAGGAGGCTTGTAGCAAACTCCAACTAGAAGCTTTCCATTATCGCCAACCCCATGTATATTTACCTATACTGAGTCTGACTCTACATTGTTGCAGCTCCCAAATATCATCACTGAGCACAGGTGTTACGTTGGATTTAATTAAAATACATACCCCTTCACCATTTTTCTTTTTCCTGAACATTTTAAAAGTAGCGTTACCTTCTACGTTTGTCACCTGGTCATGGCTTTCGTCCAGCCAGATTTCCGTAATGCCCACCACATTGTATTCTGTGGCTGACATAAGAGCAGGGGTGGGATTCAGCCGGTACGACCCGGTACGGGGCAGCCGTTTACTAAAATTTCTATCTGCCAGCGTTCCGGTAATTGAAAATGCCCCCCCCCACCCCCGTCGCCGCTTATGCCTCCTGCTCCCTGTCTCATACTCACCTCACCTGCTCCAGCGGTGCCGGCTGGTCTGCTCTCAGCGACTGCACGACTGCAGCTCGCCCTGTGTGAGCGGTCACATGGTGCCGCCTCATTAAGGTGATGAATATTCATGAATATTCATCATCTTAAATGACCGTTACCACCTGACCGCGGCGCTCACACAGGACGAGGAGGACGGTGCAGTGCTGCGCAGGGACAGAGCGAGGTGGAGGATTCCGTTCCTCTGCTACGCGGTGTGTGAGCCTGTGAGGTGACTCAGGTGAGTATGAATCATTCCAGCCAGGGAGGACGGGGGAGCTGGCGGGGAGGAGGAGGTCTGCGGTGGACGGCCAGGACGGGGAGCCATACCCTGGGCCATGAATGATACAAGATGGGACTGGGGAGCCGGCGATGAGCCACGCATACGCCGGGGGGGGGAGATGAGCCAGTGCGTGGCTCATCCCCCCCCCCTGTATGCGTGGCTCATCTCCCCCTCCTGTATGCATAGGTGGGTCAGGCACTGGCTCATCTCCCATCCCCCCCCTGTATGCGTGGCCCACGCATACGGGGGGGGGGATGGGAGATGAGCCAGTGCCTGAGCCACCCATGCATACAGGGAGGGGGAGATGAGCCACGCATACGGGGGGGGGGATGAGTTACCTATGCATATAGGGAGGGGGAGATGAGCCATGCATACATGATGGGAGGGGGGGCCATTATACAGTATGCATGGAGCATCATATGTGGCCTTTATACAGTATGGAGCATCATGTGTGGCCATTGTACAGTATAGAGCACTATGTGTGGCCATTATACTGTATGGAGCATCATATGTGGCCTTTATACAGTATGGAGCATCATGTGTGGCCATTGTACAGTATGGAGCATCATATGTGGCCTTTATACAGTATGGAGCATCATATGTGGCCTTTATACAGTATGGAGCATCATGTGTGGCCATTGTACAGTATGGAGCATCATATGTGGCCATTGTACAGTATAGAGCACTATGTGTGGCCATTATACTGTATGGAGCATCATATGTGGCCTTTATACAGTATGGAGCATCATGTGTGGCCATTGTACAGTATGGAGCATCATGTGAATCGTGCCACTGGGCGTGGCTTATTAGTATGGGCGGGGTTATTGAAAATCGGCGTGGCCAAAATTCCGGCCGCCGCGACTTAGTGGACCTGTTGTTAAAAATTTGAATCCCACCCCTGCATAAGAGTCTCCAATTAATTCATTTTTTGCAAGACGTCTTGCGTTTGCCATCATACATTTAATGCTAATAGCAAATTTATTACTCCTACTCACCTTTCCTACTTTCCTTGCATATGCCAGCCCCATAAATGCTCATTGACCCCAACGGTCTCACTCTCTCTGTCGATTCTATCCCTTAATTTGCACAACTACCCTCCATCCCCCAGATTCTAGTTTAAAAGTTCTTCCATCAATCTGACCATTTTTCCCCCCAGCACAGCTGCACTCTGCCCATTAAGGTGCAGCCCGTCCCTACCTTAAAGCCTGTAGCCGACAACGAAGTCGGTCCAGTTCTCCATGAGCCCAAGCCCTTACTTCCTGCACCAATTTCTACGCAACTTATGCAGCTGTACAGTACTGCTTAGCCACACAGCGATACTTGGGAGGGAAGGAGCACTATTTGACTTTTGGATAACAAATAATCATAGAATAGTTTGCAGTCTCCATATACAGAGCCCCTTAGTGCCATAAAAGAAGAATACTCCCTTAAGTGACACCTTTTGTAAATTACACCCCTCTGGGAATCTATATAAAGGTGTAGTGACAATTTTTAATAAATGTGTTTTCCAGAAACAAACAGCAGTGGATGTTGCTCAGTGAAAATTGCAAATCTGCTATTGTGGTGCCCATACATTGTAATGCCTAGAACATTGTAGTGCCAGTACATTGTGCCCAGCTCATGCTTCTGGAGACATGGGCTCAGTAATTTAAGCAGGCTCTCATCACTTCAGAAGTGCCAAACATGTGGCCGCTAAATGTGGTTTAGGCACACTTTGAGGCTCAGGAGGGAGAGGGCATTAGGACTTTGGATAACAGAATTCGCTGGATTTCTTTTGGAGGGAGAGGAGCCATAGCCCTTTTCCAGAGCCTTTGTGCTAACTGCAATGTGGAAGCCCTCTATATTTCAATAGATGACAGACTTGAGTGAGGTTTTACTTTTTGTGGATTGAGTTGAAGCTTTTATTGGGAACATTTCACATAACATTTTGGAGTCACATTTATCCTGTGCTCTACACTGAGCACTTACATCCGGGTTCCCATCTAAATCTCTGAATGATGTGATTCAGATGAAACCCCTTAGGGATCCATTCACTATAGTGAGGCAGCAGAGTTACTCTGGATTCCATCTGGGCTCTGTTCAGCATTGTCCTTCTTTTCAGACATGCACAAAACTGTGGCCAACCGTGCCTTTATGCACCCTTAAAAAGACAGATACTGCGAGATCACAGGTGTAATGATTATAGGGGATAACTCAGGAGACTCTTTGCGTGGAACAAGACAACTACGGGACAAAGTTTTATAAGTGGTAAAGTCTATATTATCACACGGTGATTAAAACAGGTACAGAGCAAAGCTCAAGTCCACAACACTTGGTGTAAATATAAAATGCAGCTTAACAGTCTATAGGAACTTTAGAGGAAAAACGCAATCAAGCAGAAAGTCTATGAAGCACAGCTGTACTTGAGGATACTTGACACGAATAAGTCCTTGTTTACTCCAAACACAGATAGATATGCTTATAAGACAGTTCAAGCAATGTCTTAACTCAACCAGGAAGGCCTGGGTGATAATCTCAGGTTTAAGCAGAGCAGCAACAGCTTACATGTCCAGCAAATGCAGATGGAAACAAACACAAGCAGCCAGATGGAGGAGGATTACTGGAAACAGATGTATGCAGCAGAAGCTCAGAGCTGAGTAGCAGGATCTCCACACAGGTTCACAGGAGCAGGTGCAGGTGCAGGTGCAAAGCCAGGGAGTCGCCAGGGTCAGGAGCTGGATGCAAGGCAGAATACTTTAGCACAGACTAAAGGCTGGGGTGGAGTTATATAGCAGGAAGACACAGTGCACATGAGACCAAAGACGCCATCTTGGAAAAGGGCAGTAATGCACAAAAGGTAATCAAAATGTTCAGAGTCCTGACATTACTCCCTCCTTAGAAGCGGTCTCAGGACGATCCTGGACCTGGTTTCTCAGGGAATCTTTGATGAAAACGAGAGATCTTCTGTTGGGCATTGATGTTTTCCACAGGTTCCCAGGAGTGTTCCTCAGGGGGATATCCCTGCCATCTTATAAGATATTGGAGCCAATTCCTGCGAATCCTGGAATCAATAATTTCCTCCACCACAAATTGTTCTCGCCCATCAATCACCACAGGCTGTGGAGGTGGCACAACACGTCCCTGGAAGGTATTAGGAGATACAGCCTTTAGTAAAGATACATGAAAAACTGGGTGTACCTTCATAGTCTTAGGAAGCTTCAGACGGCAGGTCACAGAGCTCACAATACCGTTGATCTTCAAAGGGCCAATAAATTTCTGTCCCAAGTTTTTGTGAAGGAACGTTTAACTTCAGATTCTTAGTTGATAACCACACGGAATCTCCTACCTTGAACATGGGTGCAGGTTTACGGAATCTATCAGCCGATCTCTTATAACGTTCTTGAGCCGTGGTCAAGGATTCCTTCAGAACCTCCAGATTTTGCCTCATCTCAGTCAGCCTTTCCTCAACTGCTAGAACCGGAGAATTAATCGGAGACCTAGGTAAGATACATGGATGATAACCCAGATTGGCAAAGAAAGGAGTGAACTTAGTGGAGGCACTCTGAGAATTGTTGTATGAAAATTCGGCTAACGGCAGTAACTCCAACCAATCATCTTGGAGATGGCTGACATAGCATCTTAGATATTGCTCCAACGTCTGGTTGGTACGCTCAGTCTGACCATTTGTCTGGGGATGGTAAGTGGAAGAGAGACAGACATTAATATTGAGTGCAGAGCAAAACCCCTTCCAGAATCTTGAAGTGAACTGTACTCCACGGTCAGAGATGATCTCATCTGGGACCCCATGCAGCCGGAAGACATTCTGAATAACCAAGTTCACTGTATCCTTAGCTGAGGGGAGGCCGGTGCATGGAACAAAATGAGCGGCTTTAGTCAGGCGATCAACTACTACCATGATCGTATTCATGCCCCCCGATGTAGGCAGCTCCACAATAAAGTCCATTGATATAGACCCCCAAGGGCGGGACGAACAGGTAATGGTTGCAGGAGACCCGTAGGTGCCACATGAGGAGTTTTGTAACGAGCACATACCTCGCAAGAGAGAACATAGTCCTTGGTATCCTTCAGGCAAGTTGGCCACCAGAAGAATCGGCTCAGGAACTCTTGTGTCTTCTGTACCCCTCTGTGACCAGCCAACTTGGAGTCATGTACCAACTTGAGGATCTGCAGACGGACGGCCTCAGGGACGTAGATACGTCGATCTCTGAACCACATGCCACCCTTAAAGACAAGATTAATATCAACAGGTGGGTTGGCCAGAAATACATCACCGTCATAAGCCTCCTTGCACTTCTTCCACAAGTCCTGATCGTGGATAACTCTGATGAAATTGGCATCAGATAGTATGGTCTTGGACGGGGCTCCAGGTACGGAATCCGCAGCATGGATTCGGGATAAAGCATCAGCCTTCCCATTACGAGAACCTGGACGGTACGAGATAACAAAATTAAATTGATTTAAAAATAAATTCCAACGAGCCTGACAAGGAGAAAGACATCTAGCGGATCTGAGGAACTCTAAATTGCGATGGTCAGTAAGCACTACGATCTCTTGTGCAGCTCCTTGCAGATGATGCCTCCATTCCTTGAAAGCCGCTATAATAGCCAGCAATTCCTTGTCTCCCACATCATAATTCTTCTCTGCTGAGGTTAGTCTATGGGAAAAGAAAGCACAAGGATGTAGCAGACCCTTCTCTCCAGTTCTTTGTGAGAGAATAGCCCCCAAGGCATTATCAGAAGCATCCACCTCCACAATGAAAGAAAGTGTTGGATCTGGGTGTATCAACAGCGGTGCTGAGGTGAAACAGATCTTAAGCCGATCAAAAGCTTCTTGAGCCTGTGATGACCACTTAAAGGGCTTTTCCTTCTTTGTCAAGGAAGTAATGGGACGGACAATATCAGAAAAATTTCGAATAAAACGTCTGTAGAAATTTGCAAAACCAATAAAACGTTGCACCTCCTTAACGTTCTTGGGTACTGGCCAGTCAAGGGCCAGTCAAGGATAGCCTGAATCTTACCAGATTCCATGTTCAGCCCCTGGGGAGAGATGATATAACCTAAGAACTGTATCTCAGAACGATGGAACTCGCATTTCTCCGGCTTGATATACAGATGGTTCTCTTTCAGACGTCTTAAAACAGCTTTGACATGTTCTTCATGTTCCTGTAGAGAGTCAGAAGAGATTAGAATATCGTCCAAATTGATCACCACAAAATGGTCCAACAAATCTCTGAAAATGTCATTAGCAAGGCGTAGTACTATTGTAGGAACTCAAGGATTCTGATAGCATGGGGCAATGAACAGACAGAGACGGGTTTCTTTAGTGCAAATAGTGTATTTGTACAACAGCGATAACACCCAAAACAATATACTGATAAACCACAGTGTCCTGAAATGAAACGAGTCCTTGAAATATATACAGCGAATCGGCGGAGTTCTTAAGGCAGAGTCCTCAGCAAGGTGAGTGTGATAGGTGATTTGGTGCAGATCCAAACACTGTCAGCACAGAAAGAGTCAAATCCAGGTATGAAGTAAACACAGGGAAGTCCAGAACAAGTCCACAAGTTCATCCCAGGTGTGGCATGAACACGGGTAAGTCCAGAAACTAGTTCACAAGTTGATCCCAGATGTGGCATAAACATGGGTAAGTTCAGAAACAGGTTCACATTAAAGTATTATACTGGTGTTGTTTCCAACAGCTCCCACCGGGGGAAGTAAATGAAGGATTAAGTAGCAACACACAGTCCCGAAACAAGTCCCGAAACAAAGTTCCAAAAAGACAGTTCTTACCAGAAGGAGTGAACCGAGGGTTAAGTTCCAAGTCAGCAGAATAATGATAACCTAGAGAGTGTAGCTTACAAATGCAGGAAATGTCCAGAGCCAGAGGTAGAGACACACTCAGAACCAGCAGCTGAGCTGAAGGAGAACAGAATCAGAATACTCCAGCAGAGAGGCTGACACCTAACCCAGGTTTTAAACAAACGAACAGGAAGTAGGGCAGACAAAAACAGCAAACTCCATCTTAACAAAGGGCAAAATCATTCACAAGGTGACTTAGAAAACCCAGAATACTGACACAAGGTGTTGAAACGTTGCAGGGGCATTACAAAGCCCAAAGAGCATCACAAGATATTCAAAGTGTCCATACCGGCATCTGAATGCTGTCTTCCACTCATCCCCTGGACAAATACGCATCAAATTATAAGCCCCACGAAGATCCAGTTTAAAGAACACCTTAGCATGGCAGACTCTTTCCAGTAATTCAGGAATCAGAGGCAAAGGGTAATGATTCCGTATGGTTACCTTATTGAGCTCTCGATAGTCCACACAGGGTCTCAGGTGTCATGAATCCCCAATGGCTAGGGATAGCACAGGATAAGCAAAGTATAATAAATATCGGACGAGCTCTAGGGTGATGGAACCTGGGCTGACCGCTGCCCTACGCCTGACAAACGCAACTAGAGATAGCCAGGGAGCGTGCCTACGTTGGTTCTAGACGCCACGCACCAGCCTAAGAGCTAACTAGTACTGCAGAGAAAACAAAGACCTCACTTGCCTCCAGAGGAATTAACCCCAAAGATATAGTAGCCCCCCACATGTATTGACGGTTAAATGAGAGGAAGGCACATACATAGAGATGATGTATATAGCTTTAGCAAATAGAGGCCCGCTGAAAACTAGAAAGCAGAATGACACAAAAGGGGACTGAGCGGTCAGCAAAAAACCCTAATCAAAAAAACCATCCTGAGATTACAAGAACCCATGTGCCAACTCATGGCACATGGGGAGAACCTCAGTCCACTAGAGCAACCAGCTAACAAAGAGACATTCTAAGCAAGCTGGACAAAAAAACAAACAACTGAAAATCAGCACTTAGCTTATCCTGAAAGATCTGGGAGCAGGTAGGCAGGAACCAAACAGAGCACATCTGAACACATTGATAGCCGGCAAGGGAAATGACAGAGAGGCCAGGTAAAATAGGAAACACCCAGCCTCTGATGGACAGATGGAAACCAAAAGCCGCAACCCACCAAAGTCACCCAGTACCAGCAGTAACCACCAGAGGGAGCCCGCAAACAGAATCCACAACAGTACCCCCCCCTTGAGGAGGGGTCACCGAACCCTCACGAGAACCCCCAGGGCGATCAGGGTGAGCTCTATGGAAGGCGCGGACCAAATCAGTCGCATGAACATCGGAGGCGACCACCCAGGAATTGTCCTCCTGACCATAACCCTTCCACTTAACCAAATACTGGAGTTTGCGTCTGGAAACACGAGAATCCAAGATCTTTTCAACAACATACTCCAATTCTCCCTCCACCAGCACCGGAGCAGGAGGCTCGACCGAAGGAACAACAGGCACCTCATACCTCCGCAACAACGACCGATGGAACACATTATGAATAGCGAACGATGCTGAGAGATCCAAACGGAAAGATACAGGGTTAAGAATCTCCGAGATCCTATAAGGACCGATGAACCGAGGCTTGAACTTAGGAGAAGAGACCTTCATAGGGACAAAACGAGAAGACAACCACACCAAGTCCCCAACAAGAAGTCGGGGACCCACGCGGCGACGGCGATTAGCAAACTGCTGAGTCTTCTCCTGAGATAACTTCAAATTGTCCACCACCTGATTCCAAATGTGATGTAGCCTGTCCACCACCACGTCCACTCCAGGACAATCCGAAGACTCCACCTGACCAGAGGAAAAACGAGGATGAAACCCCGAATTACAAAAAAAAGGAGAGACCAACGTGGCCGAACTAGCCCGATTATTAAGAGCAAATTCGGCCAGTGGCAAAAAAGCAACCCAGTCATCCTGATCAGCAGAAACAAAACACCTCAAATAAGTTTCCAAGGTCTGATTAGTTCGCTCCGTCTGGCCATTCGTCTGAGGATGGAATGCAGACGAGAAAGACAAATCAATGCCCATCTTGGCACAAAACGTCCGCCAAAATCTAGACACAAACTGGGATCCCCTGTCAGAAACGATATTCTCCGGAATCCCATGCAAACGAACCACGTTCTGAAAAAACAAAGGAACCAACTCAGAGGAGGAGGGCAACTTAGGCAAGGGCACCAAATGAACCATCTTAGAAAAGCGGTCACACACAACCCAGATAACGGACATTTTCTGTGAACCCGGGAGATCAGAAATAAAATCCATGGAAATGTGCGTCCAAGGCCTCTTCGGGATGGGCAAGGATAACAACAACCCACTAGCCCGTGAACAGCAAGGCTTAGCTCGAGCACAGACTTCACAAGACTGCACAAAGGTACGCACATCCCTAGACAAGGAAGGCCACCAAAAAGACCTGGCCACCAAGTCTCTTGTACCAAATATTCCAGGATGACCAGCCAACACAGAAGAATGGACCTCGGAGATGACTCTACTGGTCCAATCATCCGGAACAAACAGTCTTTCTGGTGGACATCGATCCGGTTTATCCACCTGAAACTCCTGCAATGCGCGTCGCAAGTCTGGGGATACGGCGGACAATATTACTCCATCCCTAAGGATACCAGCAGGCCCAGTGTCTCCAGGAGAGTCAGGCACAAAACTCCTGGAAAGAGCATCTGCCTTCACATTCTTTGAACCTGGCAGGTATGAAACCACGAAATTGAAACGAGAAAAAAATAACGACCAACGAGCCTGTCTAGGATTCAAACGCCTGGCAGACTCAAGGTAAATGAGATTCTTGTGATCAGTCAAGACCACCAGGCGATGTTTAGCACCCTCAAGCCAATGACGCCACTCCTCAAATGCCCACTTCATGGCCAAAAGCTCCCGATTACCCACATCATAATTGCGCTCGGCGGGCGAGAATTTTCTAGAGAAGAAAGCACATGGCTTCATCACCGAGCCATTAGACACAACACAGGAGCAGAAGAAAACCGGCGCTTAAGTTCCCGAAAGGCCTCTACAGCCACAGGAGACCAATCAGCAACATCAGCACCCTTTTTAGTCAAATCAGTCAAAGGTTTAACAATACTGGAAAAATTAGCAATGAACCGACGATAAAAATTAGCAAACCCCAAGAACTTCTGAAGGCTCTTAACAGATGTAGGTTGTGTCCAGTCACAAATAGCCTGAACCTTAACGGGATCCATCTCAATAGTAGAAGGAGAAAAAATGTACCCCAAAAAAGAAATCTTCTGGACTCCGAAGAGACACTTTGAGCCCTTCACAAACAGAGAATTGGCCCGCAAAACCTGAAACACCTTCCTGACCTGTAGAACATGAGACTCCCAGTTATCAGAAAACACCAAAATATCATCCAAATACACAATCATAAACTTATCCAGATATTCACGGAAAATATTGTGCATAAAGGACTGAAAGACTGACGGAGCATTGGAGAGTCCAAAAGGCATTACCAAATACTCAAAATGGCCCTCAGGCGTATTAAATGCGGTTTTCCACTCATCACCCTGTTTTATCCGCACCAGATTATACGCACCACGAAGATCTATTTTAGTGAACCACCTAGCCCCCTTAATGCGAGCAAACAAATCAGTAAATAATGGCAATGGATACTGGTATTTGACTGTAATCTTATTCAGAAGGCGATAATCTATACAAGGCCTCAGGGAACCATCTTTTTTTGTCACGAAAAAAAAACCTGCTCCCAGAGGGGACGAAGATGGACGAATATGTCCCTTTTCCAAGGACTCCTTAATATAATTCCGCATAGCAGTATGCTCTGGCAGTGACAGATTAAATAAACGACCCTTAGGGAACTTACTGCCAGGAATCAATTCTATAGCACAGTCACACTCTCTATGGGGAGGGAGCGAATTGAGCTTAGGCTCCTCAAAAACATCCCTATAATCCGACAAAAACGCAGGGATCTCCGAAGGAGTAGATGAAGCTATAGAAATCGGAGGTGCATCATCATGAACCCCGTGACATCCCCAGTTTAGCACAGACATTGTTTTCCAGTCCAGGACAGGATTATGAGTTTGTAACCATGGCAGACCAAGCACTAGTACATCATGTAAATTATACAGTACAAGGAAGCGAATCACCTCCTGATGAACGGGAGTCATGCGCATGGTCACTTGTGTCCAATACTGCGGTTTATTCATAGCCAATGGTGTAGAATCAATTCCTTTCAGAGGAATAGGAACTTCCAGAGGCTCTAGACTAAAACCGCAGCGTTTAGCAAATGACCAATCCATAAGACTCAGGGCAGCGCCTGAATCCACATAGGCATCGACGGAAATGGAAGACAGTGAAAAAATCAGAGTCACAGACAAAATGAACTTAGGCTGCAGAGTATCAATGGCAAAAGATTTATCAACCCTTTTTGTGCGTTTAGAGCATGCTGATATAACATGAGCTGAATCACCACAATAAAAACACAAACCATTTTTCCGCCTATAATTTTGCCGTTCACTTCTGGACTGAATTCTATCACATTGCATAGTCTCAGGTGCCTGTTCAGAAGACACCGCCAACTGGTGCACGGGTTTGCGCTCCCGTAAACGCCGATCAATCTGAATGGCCATAGCCATAGACTCATTCAGACCTGTAGGCGCAGGGAACCCCACCATTATATCCTTAATGGCCTCAGAAAGACCATTTCTGAAGTTTGCAGCCAGGGCGCACTCATTCCACTGAGTAAGCACCGACCATTTCCGAAATTTCTGACAATATATTTCCGCTTCATCATGCCCCTGAGAGAGGGCCAATAAAGCCTTTTCAGCCTGAATCTCTAGGTTAGGTTCCTCATAGAGCAATCCCAATGCCAGAAAAAACGCATCCACACTGAGCAATGCAGGATCCCCTGGTGCCAATGCAAATGCCCAATTCTGAGGGTCGCCCCGTAGGAACGATATAACAATCTTGACCTGTTGAGCAGGGTCTCCAGAGGAGCGAGATTTCAAAGAGAGAAACAATTTACAATTGTTCCTGAAATTCAGGAAGGTAGATCTATCTCCAGAAAAAAACTCTGGAATAGGAATTCTAGGTTCAGACATGGGAGTGTGAACAACGAAATCCTGTATGTTTTGAACCTTTGCCGCGAGATTACTCAGGCTGGAAGCCAAACTCTGGACATCCATGATAAACAGCTAAGATCAGAGCCATTCAAGGGTTAAGAGGAGGTAAGAAGCAGCTAGACAGCAATTAAGGGCTAGGCAGCAAAACTCTGAAGGAAAAAAATAAAAATAAATTTTCCTTGAACACTTCTTTTCCTCCTGCTTCAGCCCAAACAATTAACACTTTGTGGGCCGGCTATACAGTCATGAATCCCCAATGGCTAGGGATAGCACAGGATAAGCAAAGTATAATAAATATCGGACGAGCTCTAGGGTGATGGAACCTGGGCTGACCGCTGCCCTACGCCTGACAAACGCAACTAGAGATAGCCAGGGAGCGTGCCTACGTTGGTTCTAGACGCCACGCACCAGCCTAAGAGCTAACTAGTACTGCAGAGAAAACAAAGACCTCACTTGCCTCCAGAGGAATTAACCCCAAAGATATAGTTGCCCCCCACATGTATTGACGGTGAAATGAGAGGAAGGCACATACATAGAGATGATGTATATAGCTTTAGCAAATAGAGGCCCGCTGAAAACTAGAAAGCAGAATGACACAAAAGGGGACTGAGCGGTCAGCAAAAAACCCTAATCAAAAAAACCATCCTGAGATTACAAGAACGCATGTGCCAACTCATGGCACATGGGGAGAACCTCAGTCCACTAGAGCAACCAGCTAACAAAGAGACATTCTAAGCAAGCTGGACAAAAAACCAAACAACTGAAAATCAGCACTTAGCTTATCCTGAAAGATCTGGGAGCAGGTAGGCAGGAACCAAACAGAGCACATCTGAACACATTGATAGCCGGCAAGGGAAATGACAGAGAGGCCAGGTAAAATAGGAAACACCCAGCCTCTGATGGACAGATGGAAACCAAAAGCCGCAACCCACCAAAGTCACCCAGTACCAGCAGTAACCACCAGAGGGAGCCCGCAAACAGAATCCACAACACTCAGGGACCCATCCTTCTTCTTTACAAAAAGTATAGGTGCCCCTGCTGGTGAGGAGGAAGGATGTATGAAGCCTTTGGCCAGATTTTCATCAATATACTCCTTTAAGGCTTGAAGCTCAGGTGCCGCCAAAGGATATACGTTACAAAAAGGAATAGCTGCCCCAGGAAGCAACTCAATGCCAGTGTGGAGGAAGCTGATCTGCATTCTTCTTGTCACAGATGTCAGAGAGCTCTTTATATGCTGAAGGTAAAGTAAATACCTGTACCGGTGGTTCCGTAGCTGTGGACTCGGGGACAGCTTCAGTTAATGCTGAGTTGCTCCTTGTTGGAAAGATAATCTCCTTGGTCTCCCAGTTGATAGTTGGGTTCTGAGAACACAGCCAAGGGATGCCTAAAATCACAGGAAAATGAGGAGAAGAAATTAACAAGAAAGAGAGTTGCTCTTGATGATTAAGCTCCAACAAAATCTCAAGGTGTGCGGTCTCCTGATCCACAGGCCCGGAGATTAAAGGTGACCCATCCACTGTTTCCATGGTAATTGGAGAGGCTCTTTGCTGAATTTCAATACCATGTTCCTTGTCAAATGCGATATCCATAAAATTGCCACCTGCACCAGAGTCAATCATAGCTGCACTGGAAATCCACTGTCCTGTACACAGAATCTTAATTGGGAGAGAACAGTGAGAGTTCTTTTCATTTAGCTCCTTGGCTGGTGAAGTCATAGAAAGTGAATGGAATACAGCGTTTAAAGGCAGGCTATATTCAGAGATGTCAGATTCATCATCATAGTTGTCATACTCCCCTACTGCTGCTAGCACCTTGTTAGGCCGCTTGAGACACTTGGGACAGTTGATTAGAAAGTGGTCAGACTGGCCGCAGTAGAAACATAGACTTTCTCAAAGGCAATGCTCCTAGCGCTCATTACTCTCACGCCTCTGAACAGAATCAATTTACATGGGCACCTCCTCTACCTCTCGAGATGTTTTACCTGCAGGCTCTTTGGAAGGAAGGGAAAAGTTAGAAATACGGTTCTATGCAGCAAACGTCTCCTGCCTACGCTCAGTAAGGCGAATCTCAATGTGCACACAATGCTGTATAAATGTTTTTAGCTCTTGTGGTGATTCAGAGCGAGCTAATTCATCCTTTACAATGCTAGACAGACCCCTTTTAAAAATAGGTAATTGTGCATAACTGTCCCAATTAGTATCTACCGCTAATCTCCTGAATTCAGTAGCATACTCAATAACAGAACATTTAACCTGGTGCAAAGACAATAAAGCAGATTCAGCGGTTGCACGGCAGTTAGGTTCATCAAACATTAATGCCATAGCGGCCAAAAAAGCATCCAAATTATTTAACCGCGGGTCACGAGACTCAATCATTGGATTCGCCCAGACGAGCGCTCGTGCAGTCAGCAGCATTATTACACACAATAGTTTGGATCTATCATTAGGAAAACGGTCAGCATGCACATCAAAATATAGCATACATTGATTCACAAAGCCACGAAATTTGTCGCGATCACCATTAAATCTGAATGGGGGCAACTTAGGTGGGCTAGCTGGTGGCGGTTGCCCAGATGATAAAGTCGCTTGTGCAGCTACTTGTGTGCTTATGTCCTGAAAAGCCGGTCCATACTGGGACTCCATGCCAGCAAATGTGTTTTCCTGGACTGCCATTCGGGTGCTTAAGTCCTGCAAAGTTTGTCCAAACACTTGTTGATTTTGTTCAAAGCTTCCAAACTTCTTTTGCAGACCTTCCACATCTTTCTGCAGTGATCTAATTATGGAGAACACCTGCTCTAGTCTGCTTTCTGCAGTCATTGTTCCAGCAGTCTCCTCTTTTGAGGCTAGAGTATCCTGTAATGATTATAGGGGATAACTCAGGAGACTCTTTGCGTGGAACAACTACAGGACACAGTTTTATAAGTGGTAAAGTCTATATTATCACACGGTGATTCAAACAGGTGCAGAGTAAAGCTCAAGTCCACAACACTTGGTGTAAATATAAAATGCAGCTTAACAGTCTATAGGAACTTTAGAGGAAAAACGCAATCAAGCAGAAAGTCTATGAAGCACAGTTGTACTTGAGGATACTTGACATGAATAAGTCCTTGTTTAGTCCAAACACAGATTGATATGCTTATAAGACAGTTCAAGCAATGTCTTAGCTCAACCTGGAAGGCCTGGGTGATAATCTCAGGTTTAAGCAGAGCAGCAACAGCTTACATGTCCAGCAAATGCAGATGGAAACAAACACAAGCAGCCAGATGGAGGAGGATTACTGGAAACCGATGTATGCAGCAGAAGCTCAGAGCTGAGTAGCAGGATCTCCACACAGGTTCACAGGAGCAGGTGCAGGTGCAAAGCCAGGGAGTCGCCAGGGTCAGGAGCTGGATGCAAGGCAGAATACTCTAGCACAGACTAAAGGCTGGGGTGGAGATATATATCAGGAAGACACAGTGCACATGAGACCAAAGACGCCATCTTGGAAAAGGGCAGTAATGCACAAAAGGTAATCAAAATGTTCAGAGTCTGCCAACAGGCCAGATGGCATCTACAGTGTCTCCATCTGCCTCATTATAGGGAATCTTCCGCCAGAGGTTCCATCTGAATCACATATTTTATAGATTTACATGGAAACTCCGTAGAGTGCAGGATAAATGTGAGCCGAGATTTACTGCGATCTTTGAGAGGCAAAATGAACAAATCAATAGTAGGTGAACAATTGGTTTTATTTATTTTTTACACCATTCCTCATGTGATATGAGCGATTAGATGACTTTATTCTTCGGGTCGGTGCAATTACTGTGATACAGGATTTATATAGCTTTTTTTATGTTCGGTGGCTATCACACACTAAAAGACGCTTTTTGCATCACCATATTTTGAGAGTTATAATTTTTCCATATTTCTGCTGACAAAGTCAAGAGAGGGTTTTGTTTTTTTTTGTGGGATGAGTTGACTTTTTCATTGGTACCATTTTTGGGCACATAGCATTTTTTGATAATTTATAGGCAGTGTAATCTCACCTGTGGTGCATGTTTCAAACCATCAACATGTCAACTTCTCTTGCAGGTACGCTGAGGTTTCTTTGTGAATTTTCTTCATAGAATTGAATTAGATGTGGAAAATTCGCAAGTAAAAAACGCACATGCACTGCAGAAACGCATTCAAAGTACATATAATCTGCACATGAGTGTTGATAAAGTTTTGTAAAAGCCAAATACCAGGAAGTAACAAAACCAAAGCACCTTTATTTAAAGGATGACTCATCAACAAGAGACTTAAACGCAGCATCAAAAACGCAATAAAAACTCATGTAAAAAATACACTCAAAACACAGCTAAAAAATACAGCAAATAGAGGCAGAAATGCTGCAAAAAAATCTGCAACATCAAAAACTCCCTAAATACTCATCATGGAAATGTAGCTTTTTTCATATTAGGTGTTTCTGAGGAGACATAAACATTTTGAACAGTGTTCTTCAACATTTTTATAAATTATCAAGATAAGGGAACTGAAGGTAAACTAATCAAATTTGCAGATGATGCAAAACTAGGAGGGATAGCTAACACTAGAGAAGACATAGAAATGATTCAGAAGGATCTAGATAAACTTAAACGAAACTCCTACACAGTTCTCACACGGTAATTATTTTACTTAGTTGTGTGAATGATTCAACCAAAAAATAGGAAACATTCAAAACATTATACAGACATTCAACCGAGAGGCTGAACCTCTTGTGCTGTACACTATAGCGACTAATCAATTTGTTCCTGCTATCCTCCCTATAGATGGAACCATTATATGAGCGAGACATATGGGCTCGCCTGCGGTACAGCACAACAGTTTACAATTTTACAATCAATTACCTCTATCCCCCAACCAAATATTCCTTTCCCGTCCCAAAGTGACTTCAATGAACTTAGAGGAATAGTCCATCCTCAACTATTCTGAGAATACCCTAACAGGTAACCAACAGCAGTGGTTATTAAGCTGTAAACTAAGTCTGTCAAGGTTGAACAACTATCCCGTACAATATTGTTCCTCAGGAACTCTCTCCTGATACAGAAAGAAGTTCAAGGTTGGTCTGAAGTCCATGCTGTGAAGGCACCAAGCCGTGATTTAGACTTCTCAATTATGGAACAAACAAGAAATGTGGCAGTAAATCCAGAAATTCAGGAGGGTGATTTTGGCAATAAGCGTGGCTTGAAACAGTCAATTTGTTTTACTAACTAGCTTCTGTTCATCAACAAGTATTAGCAAGACTGACAAGCTGAGAAAAACCTGCAGATTACTAAACATTATGCTTACCAGCAGGGATCCAGAATATAAGAGGGATGGCGTGGTGCAACATCAGGTGTCACTATTAGAAGTTAGGAAGCGTAATTACTCCACACACATCATTCATTTAATAGGTTTCCAATTGATAAAATTGCCATTGCGGAGTGTTCATGCATAACTATTAATAGAATTCCTGGGACAAGGCTTTTTAAGATTTAATCAGCTATTTTTGTTACATAATTGAGCAATTCTATAAAGGAATTGCTGGTGGGTTCCTCCACACAATTGAAGGTAGCCATAAACATAAAGCTAAAACTCGCAAACCGCAGATCTCTGTAAGACTGGCCAATAGTCAAGAGCGAATGCGCTCGGATAAGTTGTTAATCGACCATGCTCAGATAAGGTGTTATTAGACCCTGCTCGGATAAGGTGTTATTCGTCCATGCTCGGATAAGGTATTATTCGACAATGCTCGGATAAGGTGTTAATCAACCATGCTCAAATAAGGTGTTATTCGACCATGCTCAGATAAGGTGCATTCGACCATGCTCGGATAAGGTGTTATTCAACCATGCTGGGATAAGGGGTATTCGACAATGCTCGGATAAGGTGTATTCGATCATGCTCGCATAAGGTTTTATTCGACCATGCTCAGATAAGGTGTTATTCGACCATGCTCGGGTGCTAACCGAGTGTCTTCAGTGTGCTCGAAAACTATGTTTGAGACGCTGTGACTGCATGTCTCACAACTGTTACACGGCCACAACACAAGCAGGGATTTTCTGTTTCATTATTATACTTGCTCTTTTTCCCTTCTCTTTTTCATTTTAGCTTTATTCTTCTTTTATTTTGCATCTCTTTTAAAGTCTACTTTATAAATGTTTCCTTGTTTTGTTTAATGTTTTCCATTGTGTGGCTGTTTTGGGTTTTTTTCCAGATATTTTTGGCTAATTCATCAACTGCAACTTTTTAAAAATTCTCACCATTTTTGCCCATATGTACTCCAGTCTTCTCCCTGGAGTGATTTTATGCATATTTGAAATTTTTGCATAAATTTAGCAATATTTTAGCTAAAAATTCACAAGAAAAATTAAAGGAAAAATTATAGAGTATTTTCGTTTTTCGTTTTTCAAAATTCATGAACCCCATAAGTCATTTTGAAGATTTTGTTACAGAAAACTTCAACGAATAACACAAGACAAAAAAATGAAAAGCGACTTAAAAAAAAAATTAAACGATTGGACCCAACTTACTCCAGCTTTCTAACGTAGCCTGCAGGATATCTGCTCTGTGTTTTATTGTTGGTTCAGACACTCATTCATGAAAGAATGGAATATAAGGTCTGAATAATTTTTTTTTAGTTTTATTATTTGGTCTCGGCTAAGCAACGGCCCTTATGATGTCAGATGAATCTTCCATTAATTAAAATGTTAATTATACCTTACATTTTTGCTGTAAAACTAACATTTTGTCCTAATTCTTGCCTGTTTGATTTAAAGAATTGGCTTGACAAAGGATGGTGAAGGTCTGAAACATGTTGCCTGGGAGCGCAGAGGATATTGCTTTTCTGCCTTTTTAATTTTTGTGCTGTTGTGTTTAACCATTTTTTGTGCCTTTTATACTACTGGATCAATAAAGCAACTCTTTTAAGAAGAAGTGAGTGCCGGCTGTCGGACTGTTGATAGAATGTTCATTATATTATAGCCTCTCTTTGTCCACATTTATACAGTTATGACACTGGTCAAATCAAAGCTTCATGTTATGAAATGTTATATTGTGAAAATGACCTCACTACTTTGACTTGTAGGGTCTACTGAACTTACAAGTTTACGACGCAGGACTGTTTTAAGTCGGACTGACTAAGTATTTGAAGAAACAAAGCAGTGTCTGAGATCAGAGACATACTGGTTTCATGGGGAACAAGTAACTACGAGAAGCATTTGGAGGCAAATGTTGTTTTATCCAGCCATGTCATATGTCAGAAAGGCGACCACTTTGGTGGCAGCGCCTGTATCTACGTTTAGGGTCTGGAGTTTAGTATTCTCGATGGCGCTCGGTTGGAAATATACGATTTCAACTAATAACAAACACAAATAAAGAAAAGCTTTGTGAAAAACCTCAAACGGCTACAATTGTCAATGTAATTAATTAGCCCTCAAGAAACAAAAATAAAGATCTCTTTGTTACGTTCCTTAACAATTTGTATCAGTCCACAGGAAAAGGGGCTCATGGTGATATAATACATTCCTCTAAGACAAAAGTACAAAGACAGAAAACAGGTACTTAACATTACACGAAGGAGAAAAAAACATACTTTTGTCTTGCGTCCAAAAAATATGCACATTTGGAAAAATTTCAGGAGCCCCTGGGAATCTTCAAGTAATGGAAGCTTCAATTGTTTTGGAAATAATTTCATGTACAGTATGCGGGATGTGTTCCTGATATCATTGGATTATGATCACAGTTTTCATAGAGAATTTTAATAAAAATTCTTTGGAAATAATAATTATTTTGTGCATAAAATGAATTATACTACGAGTGAAGTTAAACACAGCTGTACTTTAGTTGATGCAAAGCAAAGTTATTTTTCCTCTTCAAATGCGCAGCATTTCTGTTTTATGTGAACTGAACCTGAAGATTACATTTTTTTATATCAATACTCAATTTCCAATACTCCTTGAGCTCTCAAAATAGACCCCCAAAAATTCAGTCTAAGGTCCTTGGTATGGACCATATCAGTAGACCCTGTTGATAGTAGTGTTACATGTTCACCTTCACACGGGTGTATAAAAAAAATTGTCTGGGTTTCATCCAGAAGAACATGGACAATTTTAATTCTGCATTATCATATCCTTTTTTGTACATCAGCAGTTTTTAACATTCACAAGACCTTTAACATATTCTCCTATGTTGAGATCTGCAATGTATCCATAAAGCTCAGATGTTGCATGGTTGATCTGTTCGAGATCTGATTTTTTTTTGCACACTTGTAAACTTGACTAGGTAAATCTCTTTTAAGACACAGAGAAGACAGGCGCATACTGCAATTTTTTCATGTGGACATCCCGTTCATATAAAAAAAATGGTCATCTAAACCGTCCTATTTGTCCGAGCGATGTCACGTTTCTCCACTGACAGCAACCGAATCAAAAATATAGTCATGTGAACTCAACCAGATGGGTCAACCTCTCACAAAGACACAATCCGGATAGGTGGGGGACAAATTCACTGCTCACCTGGTTTGGTTGAGCTGATGGCAAAACACCAAATGATCTCCTTGGAAGACTACCATTGCGACTCCTGCTGCCCAACCACAAAGAACAAATTCTCAAGAAGTGCAAAAACATGAAAATAGTGGAAAAGGCTGTAAGACTCAAACTGGAAGGCACTGTATAGAGGCTGTGAGATTCGGGACCTCCATGGCTTATAGGGTTGTCCAGGTTTGCCACAAAAGTCTGCAGTCACTCTATGTGACTGCAGACTTTTGAAATCTAACATTGCGCATTGTGCGGACTCTCAGAATTCACTGGTGGTGGCTGCAAGACCAGGTGGTCAATTGACTGCAAGACGTGAATGACCTCGCTTAATTCATGGCGCCGGCACCAGAGAATCCTGACCGCACCATATAAAGAGTCACAAGCCTACAGTCATAGAGAGTGACTGCAGACTTTTGCACCAATCCTGGATAACCCCTTTTAGAATCACAGTTTCTTTGAAACTTACAAATCAACTTTATTGAGCTACGCATTTCCACCTTGGCTTGAGTTCATATTCATCTGGTGTTCTTTTTAGGGGTTACTATTACTAATTCAAGTCTATGCACAAAAATTCTAGCACAAATTGCATAACAAACTCTGTTGCACATGACTTTCACCACTTTTGTTACGCGTTTTAGACACATTTTGCATTTTGCTCTACAAGGGATTTAGTGAGAAAAAGCGATATTTAGCACATTAAGGGCTGAGGCTTGAAATGTGACATTGTGCACCAAAATTGTGCCAGAATTTTGGAACAAAGTAAGCCAGTCAATAAGATAAGATAAGGTAGCCACCACATTTATCATGCAGGAATGAGTCACTGTGATAAATTGACAGCATTTTAAACTGTGTAGTTTACGCTGTCTAAAAATTAAGTAATTTCTGTACATCTGCCCAATTGTTCCTGAGCATTATAAATTTTGTTTTTTGGAATTACATTTCCAACCCGTGTTTTGAAAATTTGAAGTTTTGGGGGATGTAAGATTGCACTTACTAAGTGTATTGGGGGACACTCACTTGGCAGGGGATTAACGTAGTCAGGCACGATTTTTCCAAACAAAACAGTCCATACGGTTTATTAAAGTGTCATAAACCGGGTTAGGCACAGTTCATATTATACATTTCAAAGAACACAATAGGCACCAACTGGTGATATTAACTTGCAGCTTTATCTTGGACACTTCATATACGACTTTGTCTCACGGACACTAAACATGCTGGACCTGTCACTTCATCCAGCTACCATGGGTGTCCGTACGCTGAACAGTTCACCAATGTCCCTAGTCATATAGTGCACATGACATTGGGTCGCGGTCTCTAAACACGCTGAGCCTCACTTCGTTCAGTTGCCGTGGGAGACCACACAGTTCATAGACTATCACAAGCACCAACAGTCAATAGTACCTTATGGGAGCTCCTGCTCCACCTGCTGACTCCTAGTCAGTCCTCTCTCCTGGGGAAAGTTGCCTGGCTGGCACACATCAGTCAGTCCAGAGCCACCGAAGGATGATAGCTTCCCCAACACAGACCATCCAGAACCATAGTCTTACTGTGTGCTATTCAGGACATCCATCCCACATGGGACCGTCCAACACACTGGCATGTGCCCTTCAGGACTCCTACTCCCAGGTAATCCAACACAGGTTGTGCTCTTCAGGAAGCCTACTCCCAGGTCTTCCAACACAGTTTGCCCAGTGTGCTATTCAGGACGTCCATCCCACATGCGACCGTCCAACACACTGGGATCTGCTCCTCAGGATTCCTACTCCCAGGAAATCCAACACAAGAACCACACAAGAACCATGTGACCCACACCCTGGTCACATTATATACCTTTAACCACTCCCCTGGGTGGGAGTGTACGGGTGTGGCTAGTTTGTCCCACCCATCTCACATAACTAGCCTAGTAAGTCTCCCTTCACAACTATACAAACTCTTGAGGGACTACAGGTCCCAGAACAACAACATTGCATCAGACTTACCACGCAGACTCCCTCTGCGACACATATCGGCCATTCACAACACTGCCAGACACTGTTTCACCACCATTATAACAACAAATATGCCTCCATGCTTATCCCAAGGAGCACACACAGCGCCCCCTAGCTGCCACAGCGGTCACTGCATCACAGGTGGTAAAATGATTTTTTTTTGCTAAGTGAATCTGGCATCAGGACCCCACGTCCTGGGCTGGACATGGTGAGAAGACACAATGGAAGACTGCACTGTTGGCCAATAAACTTCTAGGAAAGTGCAGCGCCCCAGAGTCCTGGTCGTTGCAGTATTGTCGCTCTTCCACCAGGGGGAGTGATGGTACGTCTGATGGCACTAAAGGAGTTCACCTGACCAGGTATCACAGTCACACACTACACTTCACACTCCAACCACCAGGGGGAGCAAAGGGTTCTATGTATTAGGCCACTCCTCACACTCGGGTAAAACTGGGGGTTGGATAGGAAGTTAGGGAGAACGCTACTGGGTGAGACCCAGGAAAGACCTGTCAAGCAGACAGGGGGAGAAGGAGGAACATCTGAGCTGCAGACAGAGGTCCCTGTCAGGGGTGGGATCCTGGCAGAGACTGAACGAGAGATAGAACGTTACGGAGCAGTGCCTGCACCTCATTGCAGCAGCATCCTAAGAAAGGACAAGAAGCGGAGTATATTGTGGAGAAGTGAGAAACGAGATCACAGCACAAGGAGATAATACCGGGAGGAGTTCTGCCTTAAGATCGGCAACATCCTTCTGAGGCGCGCAGCCGGTGGCTGGAACACTGAGGGAGTAATAGGCTCTACGCATTACTTCAAACTACGGCAGGACAGTTAATTCCAAGTTGGCTGCCCAACCTTTAACCTAATGAAGACAACGGAGGCAAATTGTGGGAGACTGGCGTCTCTAGGGTCCCTATAAAATAGCTCCAGGCCTACCCCGTCATACGGGTCGTCCTATCCATATCATCTGGGGGACGTAGAGAGAGAATATAAGAAACATACATGACAGTTGTGAGGACTATCCCGTGGTGCTCAGCAGGGAGGTACTACAACACACAGGCACAAGTAGGAAGGCTACTGATTTCCACCTGCAAAGGGAACTCAGGATGTGCCTTCGGACCGGCTGGATTCAGCCAGCCCTGTTAGCAGTGCTCTGGATTGTGGATGCTGAAGTCTACAGTAAAAAGGTAAAGAGACTGCAACCCTGTGTCCTCGTTATTTACTGCGACCTACACCATCGTCATCTACTTTACTGGGAAGCCCTGGGGACATACTTCACCTGTGGGAAGGTATACCATCTAGCTGCCATTCCATCACCCCAGTGGACCCCTAGTAGCGTCGGTCATCCTGACCGAGTACCACAGGTGGCGTCACGAACACTTGACAAACTTCACCCTTTGATTGGGTGCCCCTTAGCAGGGCCACGGACCGGGTCGGGCCACCGTGACATCCCCAGAACCGAGACAGAAGGGACCCGGTACCGAGTACCCCACTGCCCTGCGCCTGGGGGCGATCCAACTGTAATTCTGGCTCAACTATATCCCCGATAGTTGTATGATTGTGCTCAGTGATTTATTCGCTACTTTACCTAGAAAAATTGCTGTAACTTCTAAAAAAGATAATTGACCGTACTGAAATTTGGACTGTACATACTTTGGTTCATGAGAATTTGGTGTTTTAAAGCAGGTGTTGAAAATATCCACCATTCAATTCCAAGCACCACTCCATATTGCTGAATGTATTCCGCAGCTTGATTTTTGTGGACCATCAGAATGGAGAATGAGGAGAAGTTTTTTTTCTCCATGTACTGGAAAAGCTGATGACACTCGGAACACACTCTGATCAAAGTCTGATCAAAATAATTGGTTTATTATTCTCGTATGTGAGCAAAAGAGAGGTTTGAATGAGGCCTAACTTTTGGGATAAGTTGTTGCACGAGACTATTCGGCTCAGAGGAGCAGATAGGTGCTCACTAGATAAGAAGGAATCAGGCAAAATTCTAATTCACTCGTTCTCGCATTTTTTCATGGAAAACTCAGTTTGCGGAGAAATTATTCTTTGCAAATTTAATGCCCCTTAGTATGCCCTCTCCAAGCCCCAAAGCATAA
The DNA here is from genome assembly GCF_051348905.1 of Ranitomeya variabilis. Lineage (NCBI taxonomy): Eukaryota > Metazoa > Chordata > Amphibia > Anura > Dendrobatidae > Ranitomeya > Ranitomeya variabilis. Next base: position 206,112,148 of record NC_135233.1, read on the forward strand.
TAAATGTAACTTGTGAAAAATAACAAAATCATAATACTCACCACACCGCTCACCTATGCGTTCCTCATTATCAGTCATCTGGTCCCCGTCACATCTTTGTATCACTCTTTGCGATGCTGAAATCCTCTGTCTTCTCACTCTAGGCTGGGTTTTCCGTTTGGGCTTGGCAGGCCTAGGAGAGCTCTGCGCATGTGCCTTCAATGGTGACGGTCCACAACAAGACATGAGTTGGTTAAAAGGAAAATTTGCCCAATTATCACGAAGAGGTGTAACAATGTAACAGATGGGCACTACAGAAAAAGGAAAACCGATCCAGTATTAGTGGAGAAAATGGAGGAGGCGCTAAGTTTAAATTAAAAAATCCAGTGAAAGCATCACTCTGGTGCTTTTTTAATTCATTGCTGGAGTGGCATCACTAATGTATGTTCCTTACCCCTAGTAAAATACTCAGCAGCCACGGTCTTCTTCCCTTCCCGGTGCTACTCCGGTCCCGCTCCACCATCTGATGACCGCAGATCAAAACAGACCACAAGTCACAAGCTCTCAATGTCCTCGTTGTGGCTCTTGTAGACTTACATTGAGAAGTGACTCCCAGCAAACACTGGAGTGATCCGTCAAGCTACAACCAACAGAAGACACCCTGAGTGGTGCCGAGAACACAAGAAGACGACTGATTACCAATACCACTCCGACAGTGAAGTTAAAAACTCTGTAGTGGTGCTTTAAAGTTCTCTTTTACTTCATAAAACTTCTGAGTGAACTTATTTCTAGTCCTATAAGGACTTTTTATGACTTTTTCAACACTAATTTTTCTCGGGTATCTTTGGTCTCTCACCCCTTACCCAACTCAGTCTTCTATACCCGTATTCCTTGATGAAGGTTGATAAGACAAGGTCCATTGTGTTTGATACACTTTAAAGTCTATGGTATATACTCCATGTAAAGGTTTAATAGTTCGGGAAGACATGGTCCTATATATTTTATCCCTTGTTGCCATAGACACAAGTACAAAGAGTCCCTACATCTTTCTTGTAACCAACAACAGATGCTGCGCTGACCCCAGAAACTTCCTGGAAACAGGAATTTGTCAAAATAAAAACCAAAGATTAATGTGGGGAAGGTTTCTTTAAACCAGGAAAATCGCAGCCTATGACTACAAACATTTAAGCCTGTCACATTTAATTGCTGCGAAGATCTTAGCTAAAGACTAAAGAAAAACAGGCCACACACTCCTAATACTCTGACATCTCAAATAAACCTTCATCTAAATGACGATGTCTTATGACCACGGCTCGGCCACAGATGGACTACAGTAGTTGCTATTGTTATGGCAGGGTACTGTAGACGGGGTGTGGATGGTGGGTTCATTTTTAGAGTTTCACAAGATTCCAAAATGTTCGAAAATTAAGGAAACAAAAAACCCCATAACCTTAAGCATATATATTTCCTTTAAAGTCGGTCTCCATAATTATGAAGTTAAAACATGGTTCACATGTAGTAGACGCAGTATGGTTTATATTCAAGTGCAAAAATAAATTCAGTCTCAATTTTACTTCTCTTGAAGATTTTTTTTTCTATATTCTAGTATCACTTATTGTGAAATAGTGTTTCTTTATTTTTACATATATAGATTTTTTTATTTATTTGATATAAAAGTCATTTTATTGTGCTGTGAAGATTAATTTAAAGAGTCACCCGCATTTAGAATTTTTTATTTTTCTTAAATCAATAGTACACTGAAAATAAATTAAGAAACTCAGTGACACACAGTATCTTATTAGCAAAATTTGCTTCTCTCATGTCCTGAATTGATTTTTCACATATGCTCGTCCATTGATCGATCATTATCAAAATTCTTAAAGCACCACTCCAGCTTTTTTTTTATTACACTGCTGGAGTAGTGCTTTAAATGCGATTCCCCTGCCCCTATCTCATACTCAACTTCATCATTCTCCAGCGTCGCTCTCAGGCAAAAAGTGACCTGCCAGTGGGCTCCAGTGTTTCATGGAACGCGTCGGAGGTCAATTTTCAATACAAGTCTATGTGGGCCTTGTTCTGACTCTCATAGACTTGTATTAAGAGCTTTTGACGTAGCTTCTGACTTCCAGCCAGACAGAACATGCGCTCACAAGATGGTGTCCAGGATAGGAGCGGTGCCTAAAAACAGTGAAGATGCCAGAGGGTGAGTATATGACCGGAGCAGGGGTCTTACGTTTAAAGTGCCACTCCAGCGCTGAAAAAAACTACAACGCCGGAGTGGTTTCCCATTAATAAGATAGGAGATCACAGTTGGTGCTTATCAATCTCTATGGAGGTAGGAGCTAGAATCAGACACAGATATTCTACTACAAGTTCTCCATAGAACTTCATGAGCACCAACTGTCATCTCCTATCTCAGTAAGGCTGCTTTCATACTAGCGTTGGACGACGCACGAAGAATTGCGTTGTTGCGACGTACCGACACTAGCAGTGAATGCACCGCACAACGGGGGCAGCGGATGCTGTTTTTCAACGCATTCGCTGCCCCATTGTGAGGTGCGGGGAGGCGGAGGCGGAGTTCCGGCCGCGCATGCGCAGTCGGAAAAGACGGGAACGACGCACCAAAAAACGTTACAAGCAACGTTTTTTGGTGGCGACAGTCCAACGCAACGACGGTTGCGACATGTAGCAATGCGTCACACTGCGTCGCTAATGCAAGTCAATGGAGAAAAAACGCATCCTGCAAGCACTTTTGCAGGAAAAGTTTTTTCTCCAAAACGACGCATAGCGACGTGCAGTGCACGACGCTAGTGTGAAAGTAGCCTAATGGGGAAATCTGTATGCACTGAAGAATTATGAATTGAGAATTTTGACAATGAATGAGCAGTCCAAGAGGAGAAAGAAGCTCAGATATCAGAAAGTTTCTTATTATTTGCACTATTGATTTATGAAAAAATAAATATAAAGATGGTTGCTCTTTAAATTAAAAATTATTTGGTAGCATGAGAATTTACCTCTGGAAAACTGTGCTTGTATACTGTCTTCGCCATAGGTAAGCCTTGCCACTAATTTTCTCCATTATGACCCAATAAGACTTCATCCACTCTCCCTCATGACTCATCATACTGGCTCAACTACATTTTGATCATTTAGACCCACATTTAAGTCCTAACTAGAGATGAGCGAATATTTCAATATTCGGTTTGGCTCACGATTGCCAAATTAGGTGGAATTCGGTGGAATTAGGTGTTGGGTGAGTATAACTTTGGTGGTATTTTTAAATAAAATGGAAAACTGTGTTTAGTCTTATTTCCAATAAAGGACTTTATTCTGGCTGTGTCTTTATGTACCATATAACTACAGGATTAGTAATGGATAAGTGTCTTATAGACGCCTCGTCATTACTAATCCGTAGGCTTGATGTCTGTCAATACAAAGGTGACATCAACCCCACAAATATTACCTCACTTGCCCACCACTACAGGACAAGTGGGAAGAGTCGGGCAAAGCACCAGAATTGGTGCATCTAATAGATGCGCCTTTTCTGGGCGGCTGTGGGCTGCTGTTTTTAGGCTGGGAGAGCAATATCCATGGCTCCTTACCAGCCTGAGAATACCAGCCCCCAGCCATCTGCTTTAGCAAGGCTGGTTGTCAAAATGGGGGGATCTCATGCTTTTTTTTTAATTATTTATTTAAATTATAAAAAAAAAAAATGGGTGGGGACCCCTCTATTCTTGATAACTAGGGTTGAGCGAAACGGATCGGTCATTTTCAAAAGTCGCCGACTTTTGGCAAAGTCGGGTTTCGTGAAACCCGACCCGACCCCAGCGTGGGATCGGCCACACGGTCGGCGATTTTCGCGCCAAAGTCGCGTTTCGTATGACGCTTTCCCCGCCATTTTTTTCAGCCAATGAAGGAGTGTGTGCAGCGTGATGACATGGGTTCCGGCTCGCTTTGTGCGACGTCACAAGGGGTAAAACCGCCATCCTAATGTTTGGGATATAGCGATTCCCACAGTGAAACACAAATTTTGCAGGGACGGAGGAGAGAGAGAGAGGGAGAGAGAGAGAGAAGAAAAAAAAAAAAAAATCAATCCCCATTGACTTGCATTGGGTTTCGTGTTTCGGTCGGCCCCCCGACTTTTCACACGATCCGACTTTCGAGACAGTCGGGTTTCACGAAACCCGACTCGATCCTAAAAAAGCAAAAGTCGCTCAACCCTATTGATAACCAACCTTGCTAACGCTGACAGCTGAGGGTTTCAGCCCCCAGCTGTGAATTTTGTCTGGCTGGTTATCAAAAATAGGGGGGAGCTCTAGTCCAAGATGCGACCGTCCAGGCTGAGAATCACTGGGGAATTAACTACTGCAAGCGCAGACTCAGTGACTAGCAGTGACATCACTGAGGCTACGTTCACCACAGTTGAAATTCACTGCAAGGAAATTTTCATGGTGAACTCGCCTCTGCACCATGCGTCTTTCTCACGGTGCTAGCAGGGATCTCACCGACGTCACCGCAGTTCAGCCCGGCTGGGAACGGAGCCTCAGTGATGTCACCGCTAGTCAGTGAGGCTGCGCTCGCAGTAGTTCATTCCCCAGTGGTTCTCATCCTGGACGGTCGCATCTTGGCACTGTCCAGGTTGAACACTATTTTTCCCCCAGACATGGATTATGGCATGGGACAAAAGACAGACAGGTATGGTATATTGTTGTTTCATTATTTTTTATTTATTACAGGAGAACGAGGGCTTCGGTGGAATTAGGCGAGGTTTTAAGTATGGTTTAATTAAGATTATTAAAGGAGTCTGTGTCTTTCTTTCAATTAAAGGGAACATGTCACCCCCAAAACCGAAGGTGAGCTAAGCCCACCGTCATCAGGGGCTTATCTACAGCATTCTGGAATGCTGTAGATAAGCCCCCGATGTAACCTGAAAGATGAGAAAAAGAGGTTAGATTATACTCACCCAGGGGCGTTCCTGCTGCGGTCCGGTCCGATGGGTGTCGCGGTCCGGTCCAGCACCTCCCATATTCTTACGATGATGTCCTCTTCTTGCCTTCACGCTGCGGTTCCGGCGCAGGCGTACTTTGTCTACCCTGTTGAGGGCAGAGCAAAGTACTGCAGTGCGCAGGCGCCAGGAAAGGTCAGAGAGGCCCAGCGCCTGCGCACTGCAGTACTTTACTCTGCCCTCAACAGGGCAGACAAAGTATGCCTGCGCCGGAGCTGCAGCGTGAAGACAAGAAGAGGACGTCATCATAAGAAGATGGGAGGCCCCGGACCGGATCGCGACACCTATCGGATTGGACCGCCCGCCCAGGTGAGTATAATTTAACCTCTTTTTCTCATCTTTCAGGACACATCGGGGGCTTATCTACAGCATTCCAGAATGCTGTAGATAAGACCCTGATGCTGGTGGGCTTAGCTCACCTTCGATTTTGGGGGTGACAGGTTCCCTTTAAAGGACTTTTTTCTGGGTGTCTGTGTTTTCTTACAATGTGACTATGGGGTTAGTAATGGGGGAGTCTTTCAAGAAAAACAATCTTTTATTAATTAAATACATGTACAATAAGCTGCACACACTGCACTAATTGTATTTGTCACAAACAGCTATATATCTACCTATTCTATTTGTATTTACTGTGTGTAATCCATCTCTTTTATTCTATCAGCTCCTGCTGTGATTTTACACTACAGCAGCTGCTGAATTGCCAGCTTTTCTTCAATCTATGTTATATATATATACATATATATGTGTGTGATACTGACATGTACAGTCATGGCCAAAAGTATTGACACCCCTGCAATTCTGTCAGATAATACTCAGTTTCTTCCTGAAAATGATTGCAAACACAAATTCTTTGGTATTATTATCTTCATTTAATTTGTCTTAAATGAAAAAACACAAAAAGAATTGTCCTAAAGCCAATTTGGATATAATTCCACACCAAACATAAAAAAGGGGGTGGACAAAAGTATTGGCACCGTTTGAAAAATCATGTGATGCTTCTCTAATTTGTGTAATTAACAGCACCTGTAACTTACCTGTGGCACCTAACAGGTGTTGGCAATAACTAAATCACACTTGCAGCCAGTTGACATGGATTAAAGTTGACTCAACTGTTGACAAGAACTGTCTGAGGACTTGAGAAACCACATTGTGAGGAAGCATGAGCAATCTCAAGGCTACAAGTCCATCTCCAAAGACCTGAATGTTCCTGTGTCTACTGTGCGCAGTGTCATCAAGAAGTTTCAAGCCCATGGCACTGTGGCTAACCTCCCTAGATGTGGAGTGAAAAGAAAAATTGACAAGAGATGTCAACGCAAGATTGTGCGGATGTTGGATAAAGAACCTCGACTAACATCCAAACAAGTTCAAGCTGCCCTGCAGTCCGAGGGTACAACAGTGTCAACCCGTACTATCCGTCGGCATCTGAATGAAAAGGGACTGTATGGTAGGAGACCCAGGAAGACCCCACTTCTTACCCCAAGACATAAAAAAGCCAGGCTGGAGTTTGCCAAAACTTACCTGAAAAAACCTAAAACGTTTTGGAAGAATGTTCTCTGGTCAGATGAGACAAAAGTAGAGCTTTTTGGGCAAAGGCATCAACATAGAGTTTACAGGAGAAAAAAAGAGGCATTCAAAGAAAAGAACACGGTCCCTACAGTCAAACATGGCGGAGGTTCCCTGATGTTTTGGGGTTGCTTTACTGCCTCTGGCACTGGACTGCTTGACTGTGTGCATGGCATTATGAAGTCTGAAGACTACCAACAAATTTTGCAGCATAATGTAGGGCCCAGTGTGAGAAAGCTGGGTCTCCCTCAGAGGTCATGGGTCTTCCAGCAGGACAATGACCCAAAACACACTTCAAAAAACACTAAAAAATGGTTTGAAAGAAAGCACTGGAGACTTCTAAGGTGGCCAGCAATGAGTCCAGACCTGAATCCCATAGAACCCCTGTGGAGAGATCTAAAAATGGCAGTTTGGAGAAGGCGCCCTTCAAATATCAGGGACCTGTAGCAGTTTGCCAAAGAATGGTCTAAAATTCCAGCAGAGCATTGTAAGAAACTCATTGATGGTTACCGGAAGCAGTTGGTCGCAGTCATTTTGGCTAAAGGTTGTGCAACCAAGTATTAGGCTGAGGGTGCCAATACTTTTGTCTGGCCCATTTTTGGAGTTTTGTGTGAAATGATCAATGTTTTGCTCTTTGCTTCATTCTCTTTTGTGTTTTTTCATTTAAGACAAATTAAATGAAGACAATAATACCGAAGAATTTGTGTTTGCAATCATTTTCAGGAAGAAACTGAGTATTATCTGACAGAATTGCAGGAGTGTCAATACTTTTGGCCATGACTGTATATATATATATGTATTCTATGTTTATATATCTATTCTATTCTAACCTGTCACGCTGTGATTTTACTGAACGCGGCTGTAACGTCGGTGGGTTTATACCTTCTTTCTTCGGCATTACTCTGCATGTCTCTGCTTTAACCCTTTGCTTCTCTCCCCCTAACTTGCAGGGATACTGTAGTCTGTTACCTGTATGGATGCGGCTCAGTTCCCTGTGCTGCTGCGTAGCTGTGCATGTGTTGTTATGTCTTCGCTCTGCTGCATAACCACTCGCATGTGTGGTCCCTGGCTGCCGCTGTGGAAGATATCCGCGGCTTGTAAGGTCCTCTGCAGCTGGTGCATGACTTTCCACGTGTGTTCAGGCTAGCATTTGCTGCCAGGTGCCCTAAGCCACAGTTCCTGTGCTGTCTGTGCTGTAATGTTTTCTGTTTGTGCTTAGGGTGCGCGCGGCCACACCTACCCTGCTTTTATTAGGGTTTGAGTGTGCACCTGTGTTGCTCCCTCAGCCTATTGCTGAGGGGAGCTCCTATATAAACTCCCTCTTTCCTGTTGGGCATTGCCAGATTCGCCTATCCTAGAAGCTGCATAGCCAGTCCGTTTGTGTTTTGTTTTTACCGCCTGTTCTGGGGGCAGAGTACCCAGATCCGCCTATCCTGGAGGCTGCATATCCAGTACCTGATCCTGTCTGAACTGTGTCCTCTGTGTTATGTTCCTGAAGTCCTTTTGTGTCTGATACCCTGCACCCAGTGTCTGAACTTCCTGGACTCCTCTTTTAAAGATGGAGTCCGATGTTCTTGCTGAGCTCTTACTATGCTGTGTTCAGCCTGCTATGCGGTGCTAACCCCGTCCGGCCCAGGTTCAGTCTGGAGCGGTGCTTGCACCAAAGCGCTTGAGTTCCTTCCTAGGTCCGATGCCCAGAGCCTGACGACCGTAGCTAGGAACCTGATGACCATCTGCAGCGCCCCCACTGCCGCAGGGCCGAAGGGTACCCGGTACCGGGCCTCTGAGTCTCTGCTCTGGGATTGTCACGGTGGCTAGACCCGGTCCGTGACCCTGCTGAGGGGCGCCCAATAATAGATGTGGATGATGGTGGTAGTGCGGTGCAGTGCCGGTAGCAGTAAATAACGAGGACACCAGGTTGCAGTCTCTTTACCTCTTTACTGAAGGCTTCAGGATCCTCAGTCCGGAATACGGTTAACCAGGCTGCGCAAGTCCGGCTGGTCCAATGGCACCTCCAGAGTTCCCTTTGCAGGTGGAAATCTGTGCCTACCTTCTAGCGCTTGTGTGTTATGGTCCTCCCCTGCTGTGCTTACGGGATAGTCCCCACAACTGTTGTGTCTGTTTCTCGTGTTCCCTCACAACTCGATTCTGATGTTCTTCCACGTCCCCCAGATGTTATGGTTAGGACGCACCCGTATGACGGGGAGGCTCGGAGCTCTTCCGGGACTCTAGCGTCGCCCCAATCCTGTTGTTACCCCCCCCCTGTGTCTTCCTAGGTCAATTGGATGAGACAGCCCGCCTATAACTGACTGTCCTGCCGTAAGTTTGAAGTCTGGCCTGGAGCTCTATACTTCCTCGGCGTTCCGGCCACCGGTTACGCGCCTCAGTAGGATGTTGCCTCGTCTTACAGCACGACTCCTACTGGTATTCTCCTTGTTGCGTTGATCTCGTTTTTCACTCAGCACAATAAACCTCGCTTCTTGTCCTTTCTTGTTGTACCGCCGCTATATCGTGCAGGCGCGGTCCCGTAACGTTCTCTCTGGTTGCTAGGCCTCTGTCAGGATCCCACCCCTGACAGGGACCCCTCTGAATCTTCCCCTACAACACCCTCTGCCACAAGGTGTTGCCTGGTTCCAACCCAGTCAGCTTTCTGATCTAACTTCCTATCCAACCCCCAGTTTTACCAGACTGTGAGGAGTGGCCTAATGCATAGTGCCCTTAGCTCCCCCTGGAGGCCAGACTGTGAAATGTATTGGTGTCTGTGATACCTGGTCAGATGAACTCCTTCAGTGCCATCAGACGTACCATAGCCCCCCTCAGCGGCGGAGCATCAGTACTGCAACGACCAGGACTCTGGGGCGCTGCACATCGCTGCCTGGTCTTGTGCCATCTGTGTCCCAGCCAATGACCTGGGCTGCCTCGCCAGTGTCCCAGATGTCTATCCGGTATTCCTGATGCCCTGCCTGTGTCCTGATGTCCATCCTGTGTCCAATGTCCTGATGTAACTGATGCCCTGGGCTGCCACGCCAGTCCCAGCCGATGACCTGGGCTGCCACACCAGTGTCCCAGATGTCTATCCGGTATTCCTGATGTCTTGATGCCCTGCCTGTGTCCTGATGTCCAGCCTGTGTCATGATGTCCTGATGTCCAGTCTGTGTCTTGATGTCGTGATGTTCAGTCTGTTTCCTGATGTCCAGCCTGTGTCAGATGTCCTGATGTCCTGCCTGGGATCCGATGTTCAACCGGTTCCCGGGGTCCACCCTGCGATGACTTCTATCCTGGATTGGTGTCTGATGTTCTCCTGCTGAGCCTGTTCTACGCCTAAGGCCTGAGAGAGAGGCCGCTCTAAAGTAAGCCCTTGCCAGATGACCCTGGACTGCATCAACCCGTGATGACCCCTGCCATCGTCTGAAGTCTGTCCGAGGTCGGTGTCTGATGTTCTCCTGCTGAGCCTGGGCTGCGCCTGAGGTCTGAGAGTGAGGCCGTCCTAGTATGCCCGTACCAGATAACCCAGGACTGCATCAACCAGTGATGTCCTCCTGCCTTCGCCTTTTATCCTGAGACGTGTACCCTACTCTGATGTGTGGAATCGGGATCCTGACATCATTATGTTTTGTTTATGTACTGTTTATGTACTGTTTATGAAACTTTGTTTCTTCATACCTGAAGTTGTGCAGTGTAATCTAGTTCTGCACATTGCCACCTGCTCATCTGCCACAGACCCTGCTCGCTGCCCTTCCCTAGTCTGGGTAGGTCCAGGATACTCTACATGGTCAAGTGGGTCCACATTGCGTTCCCTGCAGCAAAGATGGTGATGTGTTATGATCTGGTGACCTTGGAGCCGCATGAAACTTTCTCTGGAGTCGGTGGAACCTGTACTGACCGCAAATCCTGAACTAACACCGCAACTAGAAGTAGCCGTGGGGTGTGCCTAACAAACCCTAGACACCTCGACACAGCCGGAGGACTAAATACCCCTATAGATGGAAATAGGAATGCTACCTTGCCTCAGAGCAGACCCCCAAAGGATAGGCAGCCCCCCACGAATAATGACTGTGAGTAGGAGAAGAATAGACAGACGCAGGTGGAAAACAGGATTTAGGAAAAGAGGCCACTCTAGCTAAATAGGAAAGGATAGGACAGATTACTAGGCGGTCAGTATTAAAACCCTTCCAAAAACATCCACAGCAGATAATACAAAAAGTTCCACAATCTAACTAAAGACATGGAATGTATATCTGCCACTCCAGAGAATCCAACAAGACTGAGAAAATACTGACACAATCTAAGTTGGACAAGAAAACACAAAGAATAGCACTGAATTGTGAAGCACATAGCATGTGTGCCACAGGAAAAAAAACAACAGACACTTATCTTTGCTGATTTGGCAGAAAGGCAGGAGGAACCAAGCAGAGGTCCAACACCTCCCAACAACAATTGACAACTGGCAAGGACTAATGAATCCTGCACGCCTAAATACCCCAGTCAGAACTGCAATCAGCAGATACACCTGACCAGGACTGCAACTCAGGGGCAACTGCATTACCACCTACAACCACCGGAGGGAGCCCAAAAGCAGAATTCACAACAGTGACGCTTCCCACAGGTAAAGCGGGGTCCCCAGGGCTCCCAAGGTGTATGGCAAGGGTGGTGAATGCTGGCAAATAATTGGAGGACACAAGTTTGTAACGTCTTTAATTGGTTTACTGGTGGTAGCAGGTCACAGTTCAGGGTACCAGTAACAGGTGGTGATGTGGTCCAGCTTGCCTGGAGTCAAAGGTGGATCCCTCTCCCAGGTGAGGTCCATAAGCCTTCCTGCTCGCGCTCGTATGCAAGGTCCTTACTGCCTGTGGCTTTCTAGCAAAGTCCTCTCTTTCCTGTCCTGGGACAGTTATGATGGGCAGTGCAAGCCTTTTATATGATCTCTATCACGACCCGCGCTCTTCGTGTACTGCTTCACCCCCAGGGGTGGGTGCAGACAAATTACTTAAAGTCTTTTGTCTTCCGGTTCTGCTGTGCGACCTAGAGTTCAACACAACCTCCGGTGCCCAGTTCCTGCGCTCTAGTTCAGAGGGTGATGGTCACAGTTCCCCTCTAAGCTCCTTCCTTCTCCTGTGCTTCATTCCTCAGATGCTCACTAACATTCCAACCCTTCAGGTTATCTTCCATTCCTGGAGCTGCAGCACACTCCTGGCTGCACGGCTCCACTCTCTGCTCTCTCTCCTCTCTCTTCCACTGTCAGCTCTCAACTCCCTAACTCCTCCTCCAGACCAGAATATGTTATCTAGGGGAGCTCCCCTGAATCCAGGTTCAGAGATCCCCCCTTCTGGCCTAGATTCAGAATGTGTAGCATGTAGGTGCTTTACCTGGTAAAGGAAATCCTCCTTGCCTCCAAGCATGACATTACCCTCCCCGAAAGGAAGACAACATCACTGTAACAACCGGTTGCCTGGGGTGTTACATTTCCCTTTATTTCCTGACCCTCCTCACCCTTTTGACAGTTTATGATTCTCGATTCATTTTTATATATTTCGATACATGCATTGTTAGTTTTTTGTCTATTTATAGTGTTACATTTAACATTTATGCTTTTTTTATTTAACTTTTTTTTCTGTTCCATTATTATGCCATTTTATATCTTTGTTAACTTGGCATTTGAGGCGTTATAGTTGAGGGTCTTACCCTGTAACTAAAAGGGTTGTCCAGAATATGTAACTCTTTTACTATGGGCCTAAAATTTAACAGGCAGGTAGTTGCTACCTACCTGTCTCTTCTATGTGGTGCGGCTCAGAGTGCTCACGGACCTCTCCTGCTGGTGATTCTGCTGCCTCATGTCAACAGAGCAGCTCTTCCTCTTCTGCTCTGTTCTGCCGACGGGGAGTGAAAGCTGACATCATGCTGGTTCCCCGCAGTTAGGCAGCATCAACAGAGCAGAGAAACCGCTGCTCTGTCGACGTAATGTCACTGGGAGCAGCTGAATTGCTGGCAGGAGTGGTTGGTGACCACAATGTGATGGCAGAGATTGGCGCCGGGCACAACGGGAATGTAGTTAGCAACAACCTGCCTGTTAGTTCTTAGGCCTACTGTAAAAAAAAATACAATTCTTTAAATGGTTAGGTTATACGGGTCACCCTTTACAGTATATGTGCTTTCTAAGTGTCCTTAATTTTTGTGGTGTAGTATTTTATTTTATTAAATAAATGTAATGTTAAATAAATTTGCGATAAATTTTTATTACTATATTTTCAGGTGTGTTCATGTGAATCTTTTGCCATTATATACTCTGTTGCCAAGTATGACATTGCATAAATGTTAATAATTGTGAAGAAAGGGACAGCTGCCAACACCGTATATTTATAGTCCAGGACATCTTAAAAACCAGGGGCTATTGTGGTCACAGAGGGTGCGATTGTAGGATGCTAGCAGGTGCGTAGGATGCAGTGACACACAGGAGGCAGAACAAGGAGGATTGGAGGATGGGGGAAAGCCAAATGCAATAGAATGTAACAGGCTAACTTATCAGTCTCTGTGCGCTGGAGGAAGGCAGCTGGAAGATCCCACGGCGGCGCCTCAGGCGGCGCGAGTTGTCTCCGATCTGGTCCCTCATGGCTGTACTAGCTCAAAAGGGGGCTTCTACTCAATACAGAGCAAAGGGTCTGAATACTTATGACCATGTGATATTTCAGTTTTTCTTTTTTAATACATTTGCAAAAATTACTATGTTTCTGTTTTTTCAGTCAAGATGGGGTGCAGAGTGTACATTAATGAGAAGAAAATGAACTTTTTTGAATTTACCAAATGGCTGCAATGAAAGAGTGAAAATGTAAAGGGGTCTGAATACTTTCCATACCCACTGTATATGTCCTCCTTTCTGGTATATATGTCCCCCAAACTGGGCCCATCCTGGTATATAAGGGGTCTGAATACTTTCCATAACCACTGTATATACCAGGATGGGCACAAGATGAGGGACGTATATACCAGGATGGGGGACATATAAACACCAGAATAGGACCCAGGATAAGTTTCATATATGCCAGGATGGGGGACATATATACCAGGATGGGGGACATATACACCAGAATAGGACCCAGGATAAGTTTCATATATACCAGATGAGGGACATATATACCAGGATAAGGGATATATATATCAGGATGATGGACATATAGACCAGGATGGGGGACATATATACCAGGATGGGGGACATATATACACCAGAATAGGACCCAGGATAAGTTTCATATATGCCAGGATGAGGGGCATATATATCAGGATGAGGAACATATATATCAGGATGATGGACATATATACCAGTATGGGCCCAGGATGGTGGACATATTTACTGGGAAGGGAGCCAGGATAGGTGACATTAGTACAGGATGGGTGACTTTACTACATAATGGAGAGGGGGCAACATGTATAGCCTTATAGGATTTAGAATGCTACAAGGGCCCATACATATGACTAACATGATGGGGGGCCAAGGTCCAAATTTTGCTCCGGGGCCTATCGGACTTTACTTACACCACTGTTAAAAACCATGTCAAAGAATGCCTCTCTGTATTGTAAGGAGTTAATGCTCATTGTGATGGGGTAATGTATTATCCTGATGCCTACACCTGATACTCAGTAGCATTTGCTATATTTATAAAGAGTATCCCAGGATTTTATTTGATAGCAAGTCAAAATGGCGCATCATAAGATTCTAATATCCACAGACCCCAAGACGTGATGATTTTAGTGACAGCCATCCTTGAAGAAGAGATTCCATGTGTGGCCTCTCTCTACTAAACAGAGGCCAGGAGACATTAACTAACGTTTTAGATTGATGTATTCATGACATAAAGCCGGTGGGAAGAAAACAGATCGGAAATAGAAACCTAACCAACGTGAAACGACTGAAGACGACATCTGAATGCAATTGCTCCCGTCAAAGGTAATGGACTAAGTTGCGCTCCACATGGATGATATTTGTTGTGGATAACAACGGACATTTACGGATTAAGTCCATTTTTATACCATTCTTTAGAATGTTACTTGTCATGACATGAATGGTCGTTACTGCCAATTACTAATATGATAGTCATCATTTTTTCTTTTTTCCACATTGCTGGTAATAGATTTTATCAATATAAAATATTCCTTGTCATTCCGATTTACTCATGATGTATGCCCACACTGTCTGCTGCTAATTCGTGCCTGCAATTTAGCTGCTGCCCTCTGATTGCAATGAGGCTATGTATGACAGACCTCTGATTGTGTTTTATTTCTTCAGACCTATGATTACAAGGACGACATTATTAAAAGAAATTTCCCAGCTGATCATTATTTATATGCGCTGGGCAGTAATATTGCCAGAACAATCAGCATGGCTCAGGGTTACAATCTGAATTTACCGATTAGATGTCACACCACTTTGACCCACTTTCTACAGGAAACATTTGGTTTAGTGCATGATTCTATATTGTTCGTAAATAAGTTAACCCGGTGGTAATTCTTTATTGATATGAAGTTACTCTTCACATTATTCAATTGATTCCAGGGTCATTGACCAACTGAGAAAAACATTTCCTGGTTAATGTTTCTTATATTTTTCTGGAGTTACAATAAGATTTTAAACAAGTACCAATCTAGAAATGAGAAGATTTTACCAAAATCCTGGAGCACACGGGTGTTTTTATTTTCTATTAAGAATATTGCCTGCTGCAGAGGAGCTCGGTGCATGGTGGATAAATCCTTAACAGTTGCTCATAGAGTTGAGATGATCGATCGATCCGTATAGGATCAAGTTTGTGTCAAATTTCCTGAAATTTGTGGCTTCACGCTAATTTGATATATTGAGATTCAATTTGCAGTACATAGAAAAAAACTTGTCTTACCCACACAGCTGGAGCATCAGTGAGCGGCTAATGTCATTTTGCTTTGCCACACGGCCTCCCCATAATGCGGATCCCAATGGAGCACAGACATTTTCCATATCCAGAGTCACTGGGTAAGTCTCTCTCTCTCCTGTAGAGTGTAAGCTCTTATGGTCAGTGGGGTCCTCTCTCTCCTGTACAGTGAAAGCTCTTATGGTCAGCGGGGTCCTCTCTCTCTCCTGTAGAGTGTAAGCTCTTATGGTCAGTGGGGTCCTCTCTCTCTCCTGTAGAGTGTAATCTCTTATGGTCAGTGGAGTCCTCTCTCTCCTGTAGAGTGTAATCTCTTATGGTCAGCGGGGTCCTCTCTCTCCTGTAGAGTGTAAGCTCTTATAGTAAGTGGGGTCCTCTCTCCTGTAGAGTGTAAGCTCTTATGGTCAGTGGGGTCCTCTCTCTCCTGTACAGTGAAAGCTCTTATGGTCAGCAGGGTCCTCTCTCTCTCCTGTAGAGTGTAAGCTCTTATGGTCCAAGTAGCTCCCCTCACCTTCAGAACCTCCAAACACAGAGTGAAACAGCCCTGGCTCACATCGCAAACCCGATTCCTCCAGCGATGCTCCAGGTGTGCTGAACGCTTATGGAGGAAAACTCGCACCCCAGAAGACTTCTTGCACTTCAAATTTATGTTAAGGACCTATAACTCTGCCCTTCACCTTGCCAAACAGACCTACTTCACCACCCTGATCTCCTCACTATCCAACAACCCCAAGAAACTTTTTGACACATTTCACTCCCTCCTCAGGCCAAAAGCACAAGACCCTATCACAGACATTTGTGCTGATGACCTGGCCTCCCACTTTATAGAGAAAATAGATAACATCCGTCAGGAAATCCGCTCCCAGACACCAAGTGCAATGACTCCCATTCCTCCCTGCATCTCCCCTGGCTCACTCTCCACATTCGATCCCATCACAGAAGAAGAAGTCTCCAAGCTCCTCTCCTCTTCTCGTCCGACTACATGCACCACCGACCCCATTCCCTCACACCTCCTCCAGTCTCTCTCTCCAGTCGTCACAACTCACCTAACTGCAATCTTTAATCTCTCCCTCTCCTCTGGCATTTTCCCCTCCTCCTTCAAACACTCTATCATTACTCCATTACTAAAAAAACCCACCCTTGACCCATCATGTGCAAACAACTACAGACCGGTCTCCAATCTACCCTTCATCTCAAAACTCCTGGAGCGCCTAGTCTACTCCCGCCTTACCCGTTACCTCTCCACTCATTCCCTCCTAGACCCTTCACAGTCCGGGTTCCGCCCCCTACATTCAACAGAAACTGCACTCATCAAGGTGACCAATGACCTTCTGACAGCAAAATGTAACGGTGACCACTCTCTGCTCATTCTCCTCGATCTTTCTGCAGCTTTCGACACTGTTGACCACCCTCTCCTACTCTCTAGGCTCCAGTCACTAAGCATTAAGAACACTGCTCTCTCCTGGTTCTCTTCCTATCTTTCTGAACGCTCCTTCAGTGTTCTGTTCTCCGGCTCCACTTCATCTCCTCTTCCTCTCACTGTCGGGGTACCTCAGGGCTCAGTCCTTGGCCCCCTTCTCTTCTCCCTCTACACGGCCCCAATTGGACAGACCATCAGCAGATTTGGCTTTCAGTACCATCTTTATGCTGATGACACACAACTATACACATCAGCCCCTGACCTTACCCCCGCTGTACTACAGAACGCCACTGACTGTCTGTCTGCAGTCTCTAACATCATGTCCGCTCTCTATCTGAAGCTCAACCTCTCCAAAACTGAACTTCTTCTGCTCCCGCCTTCTACTAACCTCCCTAAATCTGACATTTCCCTCTCCGTGGGTGGCACCATAATAACACCCCGGCAGCAGGCACGCTGTCTGGGTGTCATGTTTGACTCCGATCTCTCCTTCACCTCCCACATACAATCTCTTGCCCGCTCGTGCCGCTTACACCTAAAGAACATCTCTAGAATCCGCCCTTTTCTCACCATGGAGACAACAAAAACTCTCACTGTCGCCCTAATCCACTCCCGTCTGGACTACTGTAACTCTCTTTTAATTGGCCTCCCCCTCACGCGACTTTCCCCTCTCCAGTCTATCCTTAATGCAGCAGCCAGGGTCGTCCATCTGGCTAATCGTTACTCGGACGTGTCCGCTCTTCGCCAGTCATTACACTGGCTGCCCATTCATTACAGGATACAATTCAAAGTACTTGTTCTCACCCACAAAGCTCTCCACAGTGCGGCACCCCCTTACATCTCCTCCCTCATTTCTGTCTATCGGCCTAACCGACCTCTGCGCTCTGCAAACGACTTTCGACTAACCTCTGCACTAATCCGTACCTCCCACTCCCGACTCCAAGACTTCTCCCGTGCTGCGCCAATCCTCTGGAATGCTCTACACCAAGATATTAGGACCATCCACAACTTGCATAGCTTTAGGCGCTCACTCAAAACTCATTTGTTCAGAGCGGCCTATCGCGTTCCCTAATCAGTCATTTTATGTTTGTGTGTGTGTGTAGCCCATTCACTATCTCACCTACCCCCCACCCCCTGAAGATGGCTGGACCATCATTGTAAATACATCATTGTAAATACACACCTGTACTTTGTATCTCCCCACCTCATTGTAGATTGTAAGCTCTCACGAGCAGGGTCGTCTTATTTTGCTTTATTGCTGTATTGTTAACATTGTTACCTATGACTGTTGTGTTTGAAACTGTTAAACTGTAAAGCGCTGCGGAATATGTTGGCGCTATATAAATAAAGATTATTATTATTATTATTATGGTCAGTGGGATCCTCTCTTTCTTCTGTAGAGTGTAAGCTCTTATGGTCAGTGGGGTCCTCTCTCTCCTGTAGAGTGTAAGCTCTTATAGTAAGTGGGGTCCTCTCTCCTGTAGAGTGTAAGCTCTTATGGTCAGTGGGGTCCTCTCTCTCCTGTAGAGTGTAATCTCTTATGGTCAGTGGGGTCCTCTCTCTCCTGTAGAGTGTAAGCTCTTATGGTCAGTGAGGTCCTCTCTCTCCTGTAGAGTGTAAGCTCTTATGGTCAGTGGGGGTCCTCTCACCTGTAGAGTGTAACTTCTTATGGTCAGAAAGATCCTCTCTCGGGTTAAGTGTAAGCACTTATGGTCAGTGAGGTCCTCTCTATCCTGTACAGTGTAACTTCTTATGGTCAGCGAGGTCCTCTCTCTCCTGTACATTGTAAGCCCTTATGGTCAGAGAGGTCCTCTCTCTCCTGTAGAGTTTAAGCTCTTATGGTCAGCATGGTCTGTAACACCCCAGGTAACCAGTTGTTACAGTGATGTTGCCTTCCTTTTTTTGAGGGCGATATCATGCTTGGAGGCAAGGAGGAGTCTCTCTACCAGCTAACGCACCTACATACATCATGTTCTTAACCCAGGCCAGAAGGGGGAGCTCTGAACCCGGATTCAGGGGAGCTTCCCTAGCTTTAAGTGTTCTGGTCTGGAGGAGGAGTTAGTTAGTCTGTTGGAGAGAGAGAGGAGAAGGATGTCTGGAGCAGACAGTGGGTCTGAGCAGCCACGTGGGAGCTGCAGCCCCTGGAAAAGGAGGAGATAACCTGAAGGGTTGCATTGTAGTGGAGCTTAAGAGGAAAGTAGCACAGTGGAAGAAGAAGGGTCTCAGAGGGGAATGGCGACCGGACACCCTTAGAGCCAGAGAGCAGAAACCAGGCACTGGGAGCCCGAGGTCGTGTTGTTCTCCAGGACGCACGGTAGAACCAGAGGGCATACAACTGTGTGTTAATTGCCCACACCAAGTCTGAGGTGAAGCAGTAACCTGAAGAGCCCGGGTCGTGATAGAGACCCTATAAAACGGCTCACACTGCCCAACGTGCAGACATCTGTCTCAGGACAGGAGAGAGAGGACTTTGCCAGCAAGCTACAAGCAGCAGGGACCTCGCCAACTAGCACAGGTAGGAAAGGCTTATGGACCTCACCTGGGAGAGGGATCCCACAGCTTCCCCTGCACTTGGTACCGTGGACTGAGGCTGACTGCTACCATCAGTAAACCAGGTAAAGAATGAAAACCTGTGTCCTCCATTCTTTACTATACCATCCACCACACCATCTGTGCCACACACCTTGGGAGCCCTGGGGACCCCGCTTCACCTGTGGGAAGCATCACCATCTTGCTGCAGTAACATCACCTCAGAGGACCTCTTTCAGCAGCGTCGGCCTCTACTGACCGAAAACCACAGGTGGCATCACGAACATAAACTTTATTCACCAAACCCTTAAAAGACCTTTCCCCATTAGCTTGAGCGCCCAGGGCCACGGACCGGGTCGCAGCCACCGTGACATCCCCTTTAAGTGCGACCAGACCCGGTACCGAGTATCTCCATTGCCCAGGCGGGCGACTCAGGTCCTCTTTCTCCTGTAGAGTGTAAGCTGTTATGGTCAGCAGCATCCTATCTTTCTCTCTCTCTCTCTCTGTCTCCTGTAGAGTGTAGGCTCCTATGCTTAGCAAGGATTTCTTGCTCTCTTGCCTGTAAAATATAATATTTTATGGTCATCAGGGATTTCTCTCCCTCTCCTCTCAACCAAGTGTATTTTCCGGGCAATTACAAGGGTCCCAGTATTGAGATTCGTGCAAATTTATCCTCCTGAAATCTAATTTTTTGTGGAAAATTAATCAAAGTCATTGTATTAAAATTTCAAAAGATTTGCTGATTTCTAGCGACTTGCGGATGAGCTGCTTATTTCCCTATTCTTTATTATAAATATATCTTACCTGCTCAAGGCTTCATGCACGTGGACTAATCTTTGTGAAAAAAATTTCTGTTCAAACCTCATAGAATTTGATACTGAGTCATAATATGATTATCACATAGTTTAATAATTCAAATATCACTGAATGTTAAAACGCTTACCAGCTGTAATTAAAGAGAAACTAAACTTTTATTTTTTTTAAGAACTCAGGGAAAGTTCTGAAACTTTGCAGTTCACTCCTTTAAGGAATTTGTGTATATTCCTGTATTGCGCAGGTGTATCGCATCCCAGATAACCTCCATTGCACCGACTCGTGATGTGACAAGTGCCGGAGGATGCACATTATAAAGTGTCCTTCCACATGATGTCTTTTTTATCAGCATTTTCCCTCATGTACCTCCCTTCCTGGGAAGGGTTCTTATGATTTCCCTCCAAGTGCACTGAAGTGTAATCAACAGGAATAAGGGTATCCTGACTGGGAATGAAGCTGTGAACCAGGCGTCACCGTCACTTTCCAGATTTATGGGGAACGGACCGGTGGTCACATCACAAGGCTGGAGAGAGATCAACATTCCTCAGTCCTGGGACATCCACATATTCTTTCGCTGTTTTCTGCAGCTCTTAAGGGAATGCAAAAAAAGGGGAAGTCATTGAATGAGGGAAACGCTCTAAGGAGAGGTCTGTCCTATGTGATCTGCGACATTAGGATGCTGATCGTTAAAGTAGGAGATTCTGCCTTGTAACCTTCCTGCATGTACATCTCCTTCATACATTGACTGTAGATACTTGAGCGGAAACGAATGCGCTGCTTGTTAGGAAATGTTGCTGTTATGATAAACTTTTGACATGTCATAGAGACCTATAAAAATATTTCAAAATTTAGGGTCTGGAAACACTGTGAACTATTAGTAGTTAACCCACCAACAGCATTTATCACCTATCGAGAGGATGCGTAATAAACGTCTGATCAATGGGGTCTTTTGGTCATGATGATTCCTAACAATTCCAAAGAACTTAATTCCTATATGTAGACACCATTAGAGCACATAGGGGACCACCGCTCTATTCACTTCACTATTTATGGAAGAGATGATCACGCATGCACACAACCACTCAATAGAGGACTCAGACAGAAGATGGCCCATGTACAGGAACAATATATTGGGCCTTTACAGACCAATACCTCATCATAATATACAGTTCCACCTGCTTTGTAGGGGAAATGAGCCACCTTACTTCTCGCTCGGTGGTGCACCCTTCCCTGCTGTGGCTTCCTGCATCTCTGGCTGCGCACGCCACGCAGGTTTCTTGGCAACATGTCTAGTGCATATACGCACTTTGAAAATGCCCCCAGCCAATAGCTGTGAGGCATCAGGTATATAAGGCATCCTCCTCAGTAGAGGCCCGACCAACCACTGTAGTTTCCCTACTTAATTTGTGCAACTAGTATGTTGTCGGGTCCCTGTTCTTGAGTCTCATATTGTCCGAACAGAACCTGTTCCTGAAACCCATGTTGTCTAATCCAGAACCTGTTACCGGAACCTGAACCCGCTCTGGCGGTACCTGGACTCGCTCTAGCGGTAACTGAGCCTAAAACTACACTGACAGTACCTAAGCCTTAACCTACTCCAACATTACCTGTACCTGAAACTGCTCTGGCAGTACCTGAGCCCAGGGCCGATTTTAAACAAAGTGGGGCCCTGGGCAAAAGTTTAAAGTTGGACCCCAAATGCTCATATAATCCACCATCACACAGAAACATTTCTGTTGCATTTGCATGCGCTGAGTTCAGGCCACTAAATGAGCGCAATTGACAATATTGAAGTCGTTCGACGCTTGTTTCCCGGCCTCTTTAGGGTAGGTGCACACGATCAGAAAATGGCAGCGCTTTGGACGCAGCACATGTCCACACACAGTATAATGCAGCCCCGACACAAACACAGTATAGTGCAGTCGCCCCACATAAAGTATAGTGCAGCAGATACATACACAACACAGTATAGTGCAGTCCCCCACCCACACACACACAATACTTACCTTTCCTCCTCATTCCCCTGCTGCTCTGGCTTCTGCAGAGCGTCTCATTAGCTCCACTGCTGACACACGCTTAGTCACAGGCAGAGGGAGAGTGAAGGGAGAGGGAGCGTCATATGATGCTCGCTCCTTCATCACTGCTTTCAACTGTATCCGCATCTATGCTGCCGATAAATTGAATGCGTGATGCGAGGAGGGGCAGCACCAGGCCTCTCTTACTCAGGAGCCCCATAGCAACCCACCACTGGTTGGGGGCCCCTGGAGGAGCTGGGGCCCTAGGTGGCTGCCTGGTCTGCCTGCCCCTAACACCAGCCCTGCCTGAGTCTGCAGCAGCTCTGGCAGTACCTGAACCAGTCACAGTGTGTGTCCTGTCATGTATTCCAGAATCTGCACTGTCTGAACCAGAACCAGTATCCAAATCCTGCCCTCCAGTGACTCCACATCTGTGACTGTGATTCTGACCACTGGGATAATCTGCTACAGTATCGGGGACTGCCCAGGAGTGGTACCTGGTGGATACCTGCAGCTTAAGCCTAACTCCACCATCAGCGAAAACCAGATAGCCGCTTAACTACACCTCTCCTGGGTAAGTCTGCCTTATGGCATAGTGGTTCCACGATCTACGTGAGTGACAATATCGCATTTCCTTTGTAACGACTACTGCTCTAGAGTTTCGAGGTGGCATGCACCTGGGATGTAAAATCTTGGGAGTGTAACACATTTCTACATAATTGTAAAAAGTAGGCATTGCTCTAATAGCAAAATACTAACCTTCTGGGTAATTAAAGGGATTATATGGCCAAATTGTAGTTTTCATTGATCCCATTTTTGAGTACATTTCATCTATTTATCACTTTCTATTGCATTTTTATGGGGGAAACTGTGGTGACAGAAAAAACACAAATCCACCATTATGATTTTTTCAAAATTTTGGTGTTCAACACGTTTTAAATAATTTTATATTTTAATAGACCGGACTTCAAAGGATGCGGAGATACCAAAAATGTTTATTAATTTTATTTTTATTTTAAAACTGGGAAAAAAGCTATTTATCAATAGCTTTTAAAACTTTTTTTTTAGTTTTTTACCTTATTTTTTTTTCAGCTTCCCCTAGGGGACATTAACCGGTGATTGTTTGGTCTCTTAAACTATATACTGCTATACAACAGTATTGCGATATACACTCACCGGCCACTTTATTAGGTACACCTGTCCAACTTCTTGTTAACACTTAATTTCTAATCAGCCAATCACATGGCGGCAACTCAGTGCATTTAGGCATGTAGACATGGTCAAGACAATCTCCTGCAGTTCAAACCGAGCATCAGTATGGGGAAGAAAGGTGATTTGAGTGCCTTTGAACGTGGCATGGTTGTTGGTGCCAGAAGGGCTGGTCTGAGTATTTCAGAAACTGCTGATCTACTGGGATTTTCACGCACAACCATCTCTAGGGTTTACAGAGAATGGTCCGAAAAAGAAAAAAAATCCAGTGAGCGGCAGTTCTGTGGGCGGAAATGCCTTGTTGATGCCAGAGGTCAGAGGAGAATGGGCAGACTGGTTCGAGCTGATAGAAAGGCAACAGTGACTCAAATCGCCACCCGTTACAACCAAGGTAGGCCTAAGAGCATCTCTGAACGCACAGTGCGTCGAACTTTGAGGCAGATGGGCTACAGCAGCAGAAGACCACACCGGGTACCACTCCTTTCAGCTAAGAACAGGAAACTGAGGCTACAATTTGTACAAGCTCATCGAAATTGGACAGTAGAAGATTGGAAAAACGTCGCTTGGTCTGATGAGTCTCGATTTCTGCTGCGACATTCGGATGGTAGGGTCAGAATTTGGCGTAAACAACATGAAAGCATGGATCCATCCTGCCTTGTATGGAGCATCTTTGGGATGTGCAGCCGACAAATCTGCGGCAACTGTGTGATGCCATCATGTCAATATGGACCAAAATCTCTGAGGAATGCTTCCAGCACCTTGTTGAATCTATGCCACGAAGAATTGAGGCAGTTCTGAAGGCAAAAGGGGGTCCAACCCGTTACTAGCATGGTGTACCTAATAAAGTGGCCGGTGAGTGTATACTATTAGGGCTCATGCCCACTTGCGATGAAATCGGACTAATGTAATCTGATAAAAAATCAGATTGAATTCGGACCAATGTTATTCTATGATTGTGTGTTCATCTGCGTTTTTTTTTTCCAGCGTGGATTGAACTAAAAAAAAGTTGCAGCATGCTGCGATTGTAATCAGAAATCGGATCACATTCTGCAATAGAAGTCAATGGGTGCGAGAAAAAAATCACACAGCACTCGGCCCATGCAAGTGCTGTCCGATTTTTACACACCGATCGCATTTGAAAAGCCGACAATTCATGTGCGGCTACTGTAAAATCACACTGACAGGATAGTATAGAATACATAGAATAGATACACTGTATACACATAGAATACATAGATACAGTATATAGATGTCAGTGACACACACATATTTAGATAGATAGATAGATAGATAGATAGATAGATAGATAGATAGATAGATAGATAGATAGATAGAAGAAAAGTTGGCAGTTCAGCAGCCGTGCAGTGTAAAATCACTAAATCACTGCAGGAGCCAACAGGATAGAAGAGATGGATTACATACAGTAAATACATTTAGAATAGATAGCTATATAGTTGTCTGTGACAAATACAATTAGTAAAGTGTGTGTGCAGCACACTGTACATGTATTTTATTAATAAAAGGTTATTTTTCGGAAAAAAATGTTGTGGGCTCCTGCGCAATTTATGCAACCAGCAGAGGGAAAGGCAATGGATGGGGGCAGATGTTTATAGCCCGGGAAGGGGGTAATACCCAGGGAGCTTCCCAGGCTATTAATATCAGCTCACAACTGTATACCTAGCCTTTACTGGCTATAAAAAGGGAGACCCCTACAAAAATGATGTGGGGTCCCCCTATAAATAATAACCAGCAAAGGCTATGCAGACAGCTGTGGGCTGATATTAATAGCCTAGGAAGGAGCCATGGAAACTGGCCCCAGCTAGGCTAAAAACATCAGCTCTCAGCCGCCCCTGAAAAGGTGCATCTATAATATGCGCCAATTCTGGCACTTAGCCTCGCTCTTCCCACTTGACCTGTAGCAGTGGCAAGTGGGGTAATATTTGGGTGGTTGATGTCACCTTTGTATTGTCAGGTGACATAAAGCCCAGAGGTTAGTAATGGAGAGGCATCTATAAGACGCCCCCATTACTAACCCAATAGTCATTTTGTTTAAAAAGACACACACCCAGAAAAAAAGTTCTTTAATTGAAAGAAATATACAGTCGTAATTAACCATGCTTACAACATTGCCCATTCCAGTGATGTCATTATCCCCTGAAAAAGAGTTAAAATAACAAACAACAATATTTCTAATAATAATACAAATTCCAAATAGTAATAAAAATGCCTTAAAACATTCTCTCTCTCTCATTATTCTGGCTTTTGGCAAGCATTAATAATTATGGTAATCCAAATTAACCTAAAATGGGAAAGGTTTATTCTGATTTCATGTCAGATATTGAGAAAAATTTGCATATTTGTCTTTTTATATAGTGTATGGAAACTTCTGGTTTCAACTGTAAAAGTTTTTATAATCTTCAACTGTGTCAGTGGGATTGATGTGCGTCTCAACACATTTTCCTCCTCTTATGCAACCATGCCTGTGATAGTACTGTGCCAAAAGCCGCTGTGTATATTATTTAACTCATATCTGTGGGAGTACTGTGTCTTTAAGCAGCGCTCTAGCATGATCTAAGAACGCAGATAGCATTCGAAACTTGTGCGGCGTTTCCCTTACTACTAGTGTTGAGCGATACCGTCCGATACTTGAAAGTATCGGTATCGGAAAGTATCGGCCGATACCGGCAAAGTATCGGATCTAATCCGATACCGATACCCGATACCAATACAAGTCAATGGGACTCATGTATCGGACGGTATTCCTGATGGTTCCCAGGGTCTGAAGGAGAGGAAACTCTCCTTCAGGCCCTGGGAACCATATTAATGTGTAAAATAAAGAATTAAAATAAAAAATATTCCTATACTCACCTCTCCGACGCAGCCTGCACCTTACCGAGGGAACCGGCAGCGTTGTTTGCTTAAAATTCGCGCTTTAACTTCCATCCTTACGTGAAGTCCCGGCTTGTGATTGGTCGCGCGCCGCCCATGTGGCCGCGACGCGACCAATCACAGCAAGCCGTGACGTAATTTTAGGTCCTTCAGTATTTTAAAATTACGTTCCGGCGTTGTGATTGGTCGCGTCGCGGTCACATGGGCGACGCGACCAATCACAAGCCGTGAGGTCACGGGAGGCAGGAGACGCGCGTGACCGCGACGCGACCAATCACAACGCCGGAACGTAATTTTAAAATCCTGAAGGACCTGAAATTACGTCACGGCTTGCTGTGATTGGTTGCGTCGTGGCCACATGGGCGGCGCGACCAATCACAAGCCGTGACGTCACGGGAGGCTGGACACGCGCGCATTTTAAAATGCGCGCGTCTCCTGCCTCCCGTGACGTCACGGCTTGTGATTGGTCGCGTCGCCCATGTGACCGCAACGCGACCAATCACAACGCCGGAACGTAATTTTAAAATACTGAAGGACCTAAAATTACGTCACGGCTTGCTGTGATTGGTCGCGTCACGGCCACATGGGCAGCGCGCGACCAATCACAAGCCGGGACTTCACGTAAGGATGGAAGTTAAAGCGCGAATTTTAAGCAAACAACGCTGCCGGTTCCCTCGGTAAGGTGCAGGCTGCGTCGGAGAGGTGAGTATAGCAATATTTTTTATTTTAATTCTTTATTTTACACATTAATATGGTTCCCAGGGCCTGAAGGAGAGTTTCCTCTCCTTCAGACCCTGGGAACCATCAGGAATACCGTCCGATACTTGAGTCCCATTGACTTGTATTGGTATCGGGTATCGGTATCGGATTAGATCCGATACTTTGCCGGTATCGGCCGATACTTTCCGATACCGATACTTTCAAGTATCGGACGGTATCGCTCAACACTACTTACTACCCGTTTTCCTCAACTCACATATATAAGTATATGCAGTAGTGCTTGCCATGCGTTAAAAGAAATAATAAAATGTTATGGATTTTACGGACTGAAGCTGGATCCTTACCTTTCTTGCAAGTATATTCTTTACCCCATATCTGTGGGAGTACTTTGCAAAAAGAAGCTGTATGTATTCTTTAATTTATATCTGTGGGAGTACTGTGCTTTTAAGCTGATGTGTGTACTCTGCAACCCTGCATGTGGGGGTACTGTGCCCTATTGTGTGGGTGTGAAATTTTCAATCAGTTTCTGTGGGATAAATGTGGAAACATGCTCTGTGGGTGAAATTTATCAGCTTCTATGGGGGAAATGTGAAAACATGTCCTATGGGTGAAATTTTTAACTGGATTGCCGGTAGCAAGTCTTGCCATGGCCAACAGCTCGATCCCAGATCATACTATAAGCTTTTCATTAGTGGCATTTATAGCGTACGCTACTGGTGCTGACATTTTGGTGCTGTGAGGGTACTGTGCCCCATGCTCTGTGGGTGAAATTTGTAAGCTGCTTCTGTACGGGTACTGTGCCTCATGTTCTGTGGGGGACATTTTTAACTAGACTGGTGGTAGCAAGGCTCAGTCTCTTTTAGGCCACTTAAAATTTGTATGTTATTTGTTTACTTTCTATTTTACCATGATTGCTATGGTGACAGAAACCCTGTAAGTAATTTTCCAATCCATATTTGTCTGCAGGGCAATTGTCCTGCTCTTACCCCCATTTTTCTTTCCTTTGCAGTCCCCTAGCCTTTACACTGACTATTTTACAGCCATTTTACAGCACTGAAGTTCAGATCCCATTGACTTTTATAGGGTTCGGTGTCCGGGGTCAAGTTACTGCACCAGGATCAGGAGCATCTTTCTTGACATTGATAGATGTAGACATCCTCTATGTCTCTTGGGTTAGATTGGCTTGCTAAGGTGCTCAAAGAGGTAGTCACAGGAGCACTTTCTCTTTAGGTTTTCAACTGGTTTATTAAAAATGTACTACATAAACCAGTGCAAATTAGGTAAACAAAATGGCCCTTCTGGCATAATGGGAAATACAAAATAGCATATAGTATAGTCTGTATGGCTGAGGGATTGCCTGCTCAGGGAAAAAAACAACGTTCAGTTCTCTTTAACATGGACACAGCTCTGGAGATCTCATCTCCAGAAACACTGAACACTGAATGAGTTCATAAGCTTCACATTTACCTTCTGGACCACACCCTGGGGTGGAGATATGATGAGCAGCCTCCCAGTCACTGTTCATTTGTTCACAAAAACCGAGCCCTTATTATGGCCAATTAACCCCTCCCTGCACATGACATGCTGGGGCATACTTCTGGGTTCATATTACTGAGGCTAACATCCTCAGTGACACATATCTCCCCTCCAGTATTTTACCAGTGACTTTCTCACACTCTGTGGAGGCGTATATTGTTTTGAAGTTATAGGTCAATTTGGTGAGGGTGCAAACACTTCCCTGTATGAAGACTTCCTGTCATGGCATGAATATATTTTGTTTTTTTTCCTCTGCATATAAATCGGATGGCATACGTAAGATTATACAAGGTGGGCAATGAAAAACAGCCCCTTTTTCCTTTATGTGGATTGGACAGGATGAGGCTTATCAGGTCTCATCCATCACATCTGTCTTACAGTTGAAGTGTCTGTTGCCCATAGCAACCAACCAATATCTCAGCCTTCATTTTACCAGAGCGATGTTAGAAATGGCCTAGGTCCCTCGTGTCCTTCCTGCCAGTCATGTGGTAGACTGTGGAAGGCAGTAGTGATGTGTGAGCTCCCAACATGGCGTATTGTGATAGTGGAGACCAATGGGCACACCGGATCCTTCATAGAAACACACAACTGTTCTCTTGGGCAATTCTCAGATTTTCCAGATGTAGTAAAAAGCAGTATATATAATTTAGTGCTGACGTGGCGTAACAAGAAAATAGATGTCCTCGCAGTGGCATAATAGAAATGGGATAGATAGATAGATAGATAGATAGATAGAGATAGATAGATAGATAGATAGATAGATAGATAGATAGATAGATAGATAGATAGATAGATAAATAGATAATAGATAGCTAAAGTGAGGAAAATAAGTATTTGATACACTGCCAAAATTGCAAGTTTGTGATTTTCTGGATTTTCTTTACATTCTGTCTCTCACAGTTGAAGTGCACCTATGAAAAAAATTACAGACCTCTGCATTTTTTGTAGGTGGGAAAACTTGCAAAATCGGCATTGAATCAAATATTTATTTTCCTCACTTTAAATAGATTATCTGTGAGATATATAATTTATGCCTTGCATGTGTAGTTTAGTGTATTAACCTAATAAATAAATGACTGGAAAAATAAACTTGAGGTTCCCCCTATTTTTGATAACCAGCAAAGGTAAAGCAGACAGCTGAGAGTTGATATTATCAGGCTGGGAAGGTCCATGGATATTGGGCCCTTCTCAGCCCAAAAATGCCAGCCCGCAGACACCCCAGAAGTGGAACATCACATGAGATGCTCCAATTCTGGCACTTCGCCTTTGCTCTTACCGATGGCCTTGTGCCATGGGGTTGATATCAGCTGTGAATGGTCCAAAAGCACAGCTGACATGAAGCTCTGGTGTTAGTAATGAAGCTGTGTCTATCAGACACCCCATAATTAAAAAAAAAAAAACACACATCAAAAAATACTTTATTTGGATAAACACTCCCTCACACTTTTCCTGGTTCTCTAAATCCCTGGGCCAGCTGCGGTCTGATATTTTTAGGCTGGGATGGGTCCAATAGACTGTAATGGGTGTGCATGTGTACGTGTCTCCGGTATGTGTGACAGCAGACTCCTCATGGAATCACGGACGTGTAAAGGGGGCCTTAGGCATAACACCGGGTTTAAGCTTTAACCAGAGTGAGTGCTTAAATAGGAATTCCTATCTGCGACATTTATAGCACTTCACATCATCACATGCCATAAATAGCTGACGTGATCCTATGTTTGGCACTGTGGGAGCCGTGGAATACTTGAATTACTTTGTTCATGGAAAACTAACTTACAACTTACCAGAAGTGAATGGTCAATTTTGTTTAAATAATGCCCCCCTAGTTTAGTTTTATAGTGTTGATGCCAATATATTTTGGTCTAGGACAGTGAAGATCTTGGATGTTAATCATAATTTTAGTCCTCGCTTCCCAGTTCCTTAATTTTAAAACTTTACGTCACATGGAGATGAAATCTTCTGTCCTCCAGCCACAAGAGGTGCCTCGTACTTTTACTATAAGATGACCTGCTTTTCACAGTTCTCTACTTCCGGCTCTATAATGTGACATCACTTCCTGAACTGTTCTACTTTTTCCATCTATGACATTTCCGTTCCGAAACTTTGCATATTCAATATCAGGAATGTTTTCTAAAAAAGTTTTACCCCACAAACAACGCTTCCAATTAAATCCAATGCAATGTTTGGTACGCTAAATCTTTTCTTCTTTTTAGAAAAATCGAATGCCTTTTTAATTGTTGGTTAACCCTTGATCGTCAGAGTTTTTTTTTTATAGCTCTCATTCTTGATGTATAAAGAGTTAACCGAAACATTTTATCAGTTTTAATCAAAATGGAAATCGCTGCTTGAAAAGTAAATGCCGCGCCATTAGGCTGAAATTGTTACACTTCCTTACTCAATGTTGTAGTCAGTCGAAAGCTGATTAAAGTGTATAATGGGTCCCAAAGCTATGGGCAGTAATTTCAGGTATTTTAAAGTAGGCCGGTGGAAATGACTTCTGAATGACTTTCTTTCAAAGCTTGAACCTCTTTAAAATGGTAATTTAGCTAATTTGAAATATCTCTATAAGTATAGTCCATAAGCATTGGCAACATTAAGGTTTGATGAAATTGTAAACAAAGGATATAATATATAATCCCAATTCAAATCAAGGTGTGTAGCCTGAATGTAATTATATGCAGGGCTGGAAATAATTATATCACAGGCCCACAATGGATTGGCTGGTTCATATAGTGTGCCGGGAATGTGTGGTCTGAGCAAATGCTACTTTATTATAGAAAGTGTGTTACTTTTTTTGTCCAGTAGCCTGAAGATAAGGAGGAAGATGACAGATTGGAAAGGAAACTTCATAAACACTCTATAAACAATTACATTTAGTTTTATGCTGAGAGCATGAAAAAAGTAATTCAAAGGGACAAAAACCTACATTTGGTAACCTTACAATATAATAAAAATTAGACTATGACATGGACCCTACAGTGACGAAAGATATGGACATGTACAGTTAAATATACAGTTGTGTGAAAAAGTGTTGCCCCTTCCTGATTTCCTATGCTTTGGCATGTTTGTCACACTTAAATGTTTCAGTTCACCAAGCAAATGTAAATATTGGACAAATATAAAACAAGTAATTACAAAATGCAGTTTTTAAATGGAAGTATTTATTATTAAGAGAAAAAGAAATCCTTACCTACAGGGTCCTGTGTGAAAAATTGATTTCCCCCTAAATCTAATAACTGGTTGGATCGCCCTTAGCAGAAACAACTGCAATCAAGCCTTTGCGACAGTGGAAATGAGTCTTTTACAAAGCTCTGGAGGAATTTTGGCCCACTCATCATTGCAGAATTGTTGTAATTCAGCAACATTGGAAAGTTTCCGAGCATGAACCGGCTTTTTAAGGTCATACCATATCATCTCAATCAGATTGAGGTCAGGAGTCACTTTGACTAGGCCACTCCAAAGTCTTAATTTTCTTTTTCTTAAGCAATTCAGAGGTGGACTTGCTGGTGTGTTTTGGATCATTGTCCTGCTACATAACCCAAGTGCATTTCTGCTTGAAGTCATGAACAGATACCAGACATTCTCCTTGAGGATTTTTTGATAGACAGCAGAATTCATGGTTCCATTTACCACAGCAAGTCTTCCAGGTCCTGAAGCAGCAAAACAGCCCCGGACCATCACACTACCACCACCATATTTTACTGTTTGTATGATGTTCCTTTTCTGAAATACTATGTTACTTCTACACCAGATGTAATGGGACATACACCTTCCAAAAATGTCAGGCTTTTGTCTTGTCAGTCCACAGAGTATTCTCCCAAAAGTCTTTGGGGATCATCAAGATGTTTTGTGGCAAAACTGAGATGAGCATTTATATTTTTATTGCTCAGCAATGGACTTTGTCTTGGAACTCGGCCATGCAGGACATTTCTGCCCAGTTTCATTCTTATGATACAGTCATGAACACTGACCTTAACTGAGGCAAGTGAGGCCTGCAGTTCTTTGGATGTTTTGGGGGGATTATTTGTGACCTCTTTGAGGAATCGTCGCTGCACTCTTGGGATAATTTTGGTTGTCTAGCCACTCCTGGGAAGGTTAACCACTGTTACAGTTTTTGCCATTTGTGGATAATCTCAAATGGTTCATTGGAGTCCAAAGATTTAGAAATGGGTTTATAATTTTTCCAGACTGATAGATCTCAATTACTTTGTTTCTCATTTGTTCCAGAATTTCTTTTGGTCACTGCATGATGTATGGCTTTTGAGGATCTTTTGGTCTACTTCACTGAGTCAGGCAGGTCCTATTTAAATTATTTCTTGATTGAGAACAGGTTTGGCAGTAATCATCCCTGGCTAGAACTCAGCTTCAAAAAGATGTGATAAACCACAAATAATTTATGTTTTAAGAGGGGAGTGGCAATCATTTTTTTTACACAGCGACTTGAAGGTTTGGATTTCTTTTTCCCTTAATAATAAAGACCTTAATTTGTAAACTGCATTTTGTGTTTACTTGTTTGATCTTTGTATAATATTTACATTTGTTTGGTGATCTGAAACATTTAAGTGTGACAAACATGCAGAAGAAGAGGAAATCAGGAAGGTGGCAAACATTTTTTCACACAACTATATGAATATAGTAAATCTGTACTGCTTACCAGAGACCATTTCTATTTAAATTAGAATTCAACGGCTTTGCTGAATTTTTTGTAAAGATTCGATTAGTAGCGACTAAATTCGTGTGAATTTCAATAAAGGCAAACTTGTAATTGTTCATGAAATATACACGGGGGAGAGAAGAGTGTCCATAAGGGCTTACACTTTATAGGCGAGAGAGAAAGAGAGACGGGACCCTGCTGGCCGTAAGGACTTACATTGAACAGGACAGAGAGCTGCTGACAAAAAAAGCTACAAGAGTGGGAGGACAATGATGATCATAACAGCTTACACTCTACAGGAGAGGGAGGACCCCACTGACCATAAGACAGGGCCGGACTGGGACTAAAATTCAGCCCTGGCATTTGAAGTTACACAGGCCCACTTGTCACATGGTGACTGTATAATATCTTTCTACACTTGTAGGCAGGGCCGGTTTTAGGCAAAGTGGGGCCCTAGGCAAAGTTTAAAATGGGGCCCCAAATGCTAACATATTGCACATCACACAAAAGCATTTCGGTTGTATTTACAAGCGCTGAGTTCAGGCCGCTAAATGAGTTTGATCGACCATACTGAAGTTGTTTAACGCTTGTTTCCCGGCCTCTTTCCACCAGCTGGGGAATAATGATGGGACAGAACGATCACTAATAGATCACTAACAGATCATCATACAGTATCATGTTTTCAGCAGCACATCTACAGTTTACACTGGCAATGTGCTGCTGAGAACAATGATTTTTGTTCCAGCAAAAACAATCTGAATATGCAGCATTTTACTTGTTTAGTAAAATACACCCCATAGTGCTCCATAGTCCTCCACATAGTATAATACACTCCTCATAGTCCTCCATATAGCATAATACACTCCTCATAGTGCTCCATATAGTATAATGCACCGCCACAGTCATCCATGTAGTACAATTCCCTTCCCATAGTATAATGCACCCCATAGTTCTTCATATAGTATAACGTATTCCCCATAGTCCTCGATACAGTATAATGCAGCCTACATATAGTATAATGCAGCCACCCCAGAGTATAATACACCAACCCCAGAGTATAATGCAGCCACCCCAGAGTATAATACACCAACCCCAGAGTATAATGCAGCCACCCCAAAGAGTATAATGCAGCCACCCCAGAGTATAATGCAGCCACCCCAGAGTATAATGCAGCCCACTTCCCCATAATATATAATGTAGCCCCCCCATAGAATATAATATACCCCCACAATAGTATATAACACAGCCACATAGTACATAACATGGCCTCCCCCATAGAATATAATATACTCCCCATAGTATATAGCAAAGCCCGCATAGTATATAGCACAAACCGCATAGTATACAACACAGCCCACAGAGAACTATATACAGCACAGCCCACAGAGAACTATATACAGCACAGCCCACAGAGAACTATATACAGCACAGCCCAGAGAGTACTATATATAGCACAGCCCACAGAGAACTATATACAGCCCAGCCCAGAGTACTGTATACAGCACAGCCAAGAGAGTACTGTATACAGCACAGCCCAGAGAGTACAGTATACAGCACAGCCCAGAGAGTACTGTATACAGCACAGCCCAGAGAGTACTGTATACAGCACAGCCCAGAGAGTACTGTATACAGCACAGCTCAGAGAGTACTGTATACAGCACAGCCCAGAGAGTACTGTATACAGCACAGCCCAGAGAGTACTGTATACAGCACAGCCCAGAGAGTACTGTATACAGCACAGCCCACAGAGAACTATATACAGCACAGCCCACAGAGAACTATATACAGCACAGCCCACAGAGTACTATATATAGCACAACCCACAGAGTACTATATATAGCACAGCCCACAGAGTACTATATACAGCACAGCCCACAGAGTACTATATACAGCACAGAGCACACAGTAGTATACAGCACAGAGCACAGCCCACAGAGAACTATATATATCACAGAGCACACAGTAGTATACAGCACAGAGCACAGCCACAGAGAACTATATATAGCACACAGTAGTATACAGCACAGAGCACAGCCCACAGAGAACTATATATAGCACACAGCACATAGTAGTATACAGCACAGAGCACAGCCCACAGAGAACTATATATAGCACACAGTAGTATACAGCACAGAGCACAGCCCACAGAGAACTATATATAGCACACAGTAGTATACAGCACAGAGCACAGCGACAGAGAACTATATATAGCACACAGTAGTATACAGCACAGAGCACAGCCACAGAGAACTATATATAGCACACAGCAGTATACAGCACAGACCACAGCCCACAGAGAACTATATATAGCACACAGCAGTATACAGCACAGAGCACAGCCCACAGAGAACTATATATAGCACACAGTAGCATACAGCACAGAGCACAGCCACAGAGAACTATATATAGCACACAGTAGTATACAGCACAGAGCACAGCCCACAGAGAACTATATATAGCACACAGTAGTATACAGCACAGAGCACAGCCCACAGAGAACTATATATAGCACACAGCACACAGTAGTATAAAGCACAGAGCACAGCCCACAGAGAACTATATATAGCACACAGTAGTATACAGCACAGAGCACAGCCCACAGAGAACTATATATAGCACACAGTAGTATACAGCATAGAGCACAGCCCACAGAGAACTATATATAGCACACAGTAGTATACAGCACAGAGCACAGCGACAGAGAACTATATATAGCACACAGTAGTATACAGCACAGAGCACAGCCCACAGAGAACTATATATAGCGCACAGTAGTATACAGCATAGAGCACAGCCCACAGAGAACTATATATAGCACACAGTAGTATACAGCACAGAGCACAGCCACAGAGAACTATATATAGCACACAGCAGTATACAGCACAGAGCACAGCCACAGAGAACTATATATAGCACACAGTAGTATACAGCACAGAGCACAGCCCACAGAGAACTATATATAGCACACAGTAGTATACAGCACAGAGCATAGCCCACAGAGAACTATATATAGCACACAGTAGTATACAGCACAGCCCACAGAGAACTATATATAACACACAGCACACAGTAGTATACAGCACAGAGCACAGCCCACAGAGAACTATATATAGCACACAGTAGTATACAGCACAGAGCACAGCCCACAGAGAACTATATATAGCACACAGTAGTATACAGCACAGAGCACAGCCCACAGAGAACTATATATAGCACACAGTAGTATACAGCACAGAGCACAGCCACAGAGAACTATATATAGCACACATCAGTATACAGCACAGACCACAGCCCACATCTCTTCTCTTCCTCCACCCCCTCCCCTCCCCTCCCCTCCTCCGAGAATGGCCCCACAGTCCAGAAAAAAAAAAAACTCTCCTCACCTCTCCTCTTGCCAGCGTTGCTTCCACCTTCCTGCTCCTGTCTCAGCAGCGTGCAGTCTGCCCGGGACACAGCAGGTGCGCGATGATATGACGTCATCGCGCACCCGCAGTGTCAGAAGCAGAGCGGGGAATGATGGGAGAGGAGCGTCTGTGGACGCTCTCTCCTCCATCATTGCATTCAACTGTACCGGCGTCTATACACCGGTATAGTTGAATGCGACGGCGGGGGGATTTTGGATCGAGCGGCCCACTGCTGGCACCGGCTCTTCTGGCATTTGCCAGAAGTGCCCGATGGCCAGTCCGGCCCTGCCATAAGATCTTACACTCTACAGGAGAGAGAGAGGACCCCGCTGACTATAAGAGCTTACACTCTACAGGAGAGAGAGAGGACCCTGCTGACCATAAGAGCTTACATTCTACAGGAGAGAGAGAGGACCCCACTGACCATAAGAGCTTACACTCTACAGAAGAGAGAGAGGACCCCGCTGACCATAAGAGCTTACACTCTACAGAAGAGAGAGAGGACCCCACTGACCATAAGAGCTTACACTCTACAGGAGAGAGAGAGGACCCAGCTGACCATAAAATCTTACACTCTAGAGGAGAGAGAGAGGAGCCCGCTGACCATAAGAGCTTACAAGCTACAGGAGAAAGAGGACCCTGCTGACCATTAGAGCTTACACTCTACAGGAGAGAGAGGACCCCGCTGACCATAAGAGTTTTCAAGCTACAGGAGAAAGAGGACCCTGCTGACCATAAGAGCTTACAAGCTACAGGAGAGAGAGGACCCCGGTGACCATAAGAGCTTACACTCTACAGGAGACAGAGAGAGGACCCCGTTGACCATAAGAGCTTACAAGCTACAGGAGAGAGAGGACCCCGCTGACCATAAGAGCTTTCAAGCTACAGGAGAACAGGAGAAAGAGGACCCCACTGACCATAATAGCTTACACTCTACAGGAGAGAGAGGACCCCGCTGACCATAAGAGCTTACAAGCTACAGGAGAGAGAGGACCCCACTGACCATTAGAGCTTACACTCTACAGGAGAGAGAGGACCCCACTGACCATAAGAGCTTTCAAGCTACAGGAGAGAGAGAGGACTCCGCTGACCATAAGAGCTTACACTCTACAGGAGAGAGAGGACCCCACTGACCATAAGAGCTTACACTCTACAGGAGAGAGAGGACCCCGCTGACCATAAGAGCTTACACTCTACAGGAGAGAGAGGACCCCACTGACCATAAGAGCTTACACTCTACAGGAGAGAAAGGTCCCTGCTGACCATAAGAGCTTTCAAGCTACAGGAGAGAGAGAGGACCCCCCTGACCATAAGAGCTTATACTCTACAGAAGAGAAAGAGAGGACCACACTGATCATAAGAGAAGACAGGGACTTACCCAGTGACTCGGGAGATGATAATCCATAAAATGAGACAGCTGCAGGACATTAGGGGAAGCATGCGTGGCAATAAAAAATGCCATTTGCCTGCTCTCTGATGCTTCACCAGTGTGGAAAATCATATCTGAAGATGTTTGAATTTCTGTTAAAGTGCAAATTTCAGGAAAATCCTGAATTCGAACCTTCATGAACTGATATGCTCATTTCTACTGCTCACACTATAGTGAACTACACTTTTAGACTTAATCGTCCAGTGGTTTTAGAATACAAAAATATGGCAGAAAACATAACACTTAATCAAATATGCATTAAAAACAATCAAGCTACAATGAAACAAACATATATTCATAACACTGGACATCAGATGCAAAGATTTGTGGCTTCCTAAACAATCTTCATTAAAAAGACCTGCATCCTGTGCAAAAATGTTACAAATCCATGTATATATCCTGTATTGGGACTTAGATTTTTGTGTTAATATCTTTAGACACCATTTACATTTCTCCTAAAGAGCATATCATAAAGGGGAAATATACACGAGCGCGCACTATGGGCTAGAACTGAGCGCCTCTCTCTATGAGTGGATCCAGTTCCAATGGCTCAAGTTGTACTTGTCTTCATGGATGGCTATTCAGCTGTATGCCTGGCTGCCCATGATATCATCTGGGAAAATAAGATTGTCTGATAAGATAACCTATTTGAAGGAGAGCTATTATTTAAAAAAAATCCCTATCGTTTAAATAACATTTTTGTGTTAAATGTATCTTTTTAGTATTCAAGGCATTTTTTCTATACATATCACCGTCTGTATTGAAAATAAAAAGTAGAAATCTTGCAATTTTCTCACTGGCCGCTGGGGATTTTTTACAATCTAACTTTGTGTTGTTTCAGGAAACCACACGTGTGCATAGCCACTATAAACAGACTCTGATGCTATCTTTTGTATTCAAGCATCTAATGAGCACCTACTGTGATTGGTGGATGCTGAACTCGAGTTTTCTGAGCATGCTCGGGTGTTCTCCGAGTATCTTGGCCGTGCCCATAGATTATGTTTGTGTCTCTGCAGCTGCATCATTTACGGCTGTTAGACAACCTGAACACATGCAGGGATTGGCTCTTTGTTAGGGAATCCCCAAATGTATTCAGGCTGTCTAGTAGCCGCAGATCATGCAGCTGCGGGGACAAAAACATAATCTACAAGCACGCCCAAGATACTCGGAGAACACCCGAGCATGCTCAGAAAACTCGAGTAACGAGCACATGTGCTCATCACTAATTATCAGCTGTGTATAAAGGGGTTACCTCTCATTTTAATCCTGCCTCTGATGATAAGGAAACTGTTGTAAACTCTTCCTGAAAGAACAGGAAGTATAAGTCTAAAAATTGCAAGATTATAAAAAAATTTCTTTATAAAATTTGTGATATGAAAAAAACTAAATATTGGCAATAAACAAAAATACGTCACAAAAACTTGATTGAAATAGTAATTTTCTGATGGTCGCTTCCACAGGATAGGTAATAACCACAGGGTGGGCCATGTATATGGATACACCTAAATAAAATGGGAATGGATGGTGATATCAACTTCCTGTTTGCGGCACATTAGTATATGGGAGGGGGAAAACTTTTCAAGATGTGTGGTGACTATGGCGGCCATTTTAAAGTCGGCCATTATGGATCCAACTTTTATTTTTTCCAATGGGAAAACCCTGTATATAATGTGTACTAGGGGCTATCATCAGTCACATTTTCAGACTGCGAAACCCCATTCTGGTGATCTGTAGGAACCCTAAAAGTTATAAGTTTCAATCTTGACACAACCCCTTTAAAGCAGATAATGATTTGCAAATATTTCACCCGATTCATATAATAATCAATTTTTGGATTGGTACTTTATGGTCTTCACCCTAATTTAAGGGCAACTATTACATGTATTTATTTTTAATCATTCTTTATCCTTAAGAATTATCGACAATCTCCATTTCTTTGACCATTATTTGCAGATATCTAAGCCTGGAGCGAATTGACTTTTCGATGATTGTGTCTCTGCACTCCTAGCCTGCTACTTTCACTGTACGTCATTTTTTGCTGTGTCTAAAGTTGTTTGACAAGTATATTTTGGATTACAATACTCTTCATACTTTGCATGGATGTTGATTACCCCTAGATCACATGTTATCGAGCCGTCTTGAGTGTGCATCACAATTTTTTGCCCAGTGGGTGGCCTCCACAATCAGGAAGTAATTACAGTTTCTGGCTAGTTTTTCGCTGGCTCTTTCAGCCGGCTGTCTGGGGAATGTCTATTCTAGTCCCTTATGAATAGAAAGACCAGCAAAGTTAATAAGATTTTTTTTTTCTTTGAACAAAGCTAAGAAGTTGTCTGTATTGTAACATGCAATTACACCATACCTACAGGAGGAACTGAGAATTCTGGGACCGAGTTTAGCAAAATCAGTCTGTGAACTCAAGCTAACCTTCTCTTTGCTTGGGGGGATGAGTTTTTGTATATATATATATATATATGTGTGTGTGTATATATATGTGTGTGTGTATATATATATATATATATTTATATATATATATATGGAAAAAAATACTTTAAAAAAAAATGCTCATATTTGGTATTGCTGAGTTCAGAAATGTCTATTAAAATATAAAATAACTTAATCAGATCGGTAAACAGTGCAACAAAATAATTTGAAATAGAATGTAATAATATGCGATCAACATATCGTATCTCCCCCAAAATGGGATCAGTAAAAATATCAGCTTAGGGCGCAAAAAATAAGTCATCCCATTTTTTTGAAATTTCCACATTTCTTTTCATCACTTACATAAAAAAAAAAACATGTTTAGTATCTGTGTACTCATACTGTCAGTTTTACCATATAGTGAATATGGTGAATTTAAAAAAATTTGTGGAATTGAACTTTTTTTTTAATTTAATCACACTTGGAATTTTTTTCCCCACATTCACGTGCATCATATGATAAAATAAAAAAATAATAAACAATGACAGTGCATTTTCCCACTGTCCATAGTTCACCTCAGTTCAGGCTGTGAGGGAGCGCAGCGTCAGTGACGTCCCCGCTAGTGTTGAGCATTCCGATACCGCAAGTATCGGGTATCGGCCGATACTTGCGGTATCGGAATTCCGATACCGGGATTCCGATACTTGCCGCGTATCGGATACCGGAATCGGAAGTTCCAAGATTCAAAATGCAGAAATTCAGCCAATGAGAATGATTCCAAGTGTGGGCACATCCTGTTTAGCATGGAGGGCATGAAACTACTGGCAAGGCTGTGATTGGCTGCTGAAATGATGTCATGATGCAGTTTAAAAGTCGCTGGCGCCATTTTGCGATCACTCTGCTGTGAATTCAGTTAGTGACAGGACGCTGTTTGCTGACTGAGGGACAGTTTAGAGATAGCGATTTGCTTCTTTGTGCTTTCCAAAGGCTAATTTAGCAACCGCTGTGTTCACCTACTATTCACCTTGCTTTTGCCTTGTAGCGCTGTTTTCACAGCGATCTGCAAGGTCTGTGTGTGTGTGTGTGTGTGAGTGCAGCCCACTCTCTAGTCTGAGTGCAGCCACATAGGCCATCCATAGCTGGTTGTATTCAGTTCAGGGAGGGTGGTTCATTGCCTCATACTGTTCTTTTTTTTTTTTTTTTTCAAGTAGTGTAGTCTGCTGCTAATTTATTCAAAAAAATCCTATTAGTGTCTTTCCACCCGTCTCCAGCTAATTTGTGGAAAAACACTACATAGGATAACGTAGAGGAGGGTTTTTGGGCCTTGCAGCGCCGTTTACGGCTGTCTGCACGGTCTCCGTGTGACTGCAGCTCTATCCGTTGTCAGTTCAGCCCCCAAAAAATAAATAAATAATAAAGTTCACCAAACACACCAGTTACACCACTTTACATTTGTGTAGGCCACATTAGCTCATATTAAAGTCTAGTCCACACTTTAAAAAATTAGTGTTTCTTATACCTGTTAGGAGGAGTTGCTCAGGAATAAGCACACAAAGCCGTTAGTACTTTTCTGCTTATCTTTATCAGTCAACCAAGATGAAGAAGGCAGTGAGTAAGGCACGTGGGCGTGGGCGTGGAGCAGGGAGGGGACGTGGGGATTCTGTGCCTGCTGCGGGCACCGGTGACTCATCAGCACCCACATTCACCAGGCAACAGTCGTTCATGCGCAGCTTTGTGTCAGAGCGCCGTACACCGCTGCTGCGTGAAGAACAAATTGAAGCCGTTGTCGGATGGATGGCAGCTAATGCATCAACTTCAATTAGTGCCACATCCTCTCAGACACAGAGCACTGGAGAGCAGCCATCTGTCTCTTCACCACCTGCCAAATTGCCCAGGCAGACAGAGAGCCCAGGACAGGAGCCGTCTCTACTTCTGTTCTCTGAATCTCTTGGCTTGGAAACAGGGGGCCAGCCAAGCAGCATTGGAG
Source organism: Ranitomeya variabilis (assembly GCF_051348905.1). Taxonomy (NCBI): domain Eukaryota; kingdom Metazoa; phylum Chordata; class Amphibia; order Anura; family Dendrobatidae; genus Ranitomeya; species Ranitomeya variabilis. The sequence continues at coordinate 206,154,609 of NC_135233.1, forward strand.
AAATGGAAGAAGAGGCAGGGTGCAGTGATGCCCAACAGCTTTTTCTCTCTTCCTCTGAAGAGGCGGGTGGGCCAGTGGCTCCGGTCACCACATCGCAGGCCGCATCAGCTGATGATGACACTCAGGTGCCACTTACTGGTGCGTGCTCTGCTGCTGAGACTACCCAGGAGGAGCAGTTGGGGGCAGAGGGTAGTGTAGATGATGAGGTCCTTGACCCATCTTGGCGTGAGGGACAGGAAGGTGGTGGGAGCAGCTCTGAGGAAGAGATTCCCCGTACGGCCCAAAGAGGGAGAGGGAGGGGGAAGACTGCGGATCCTGTAGCCTCCGCTTTGGCACCCGTTAGGAGCACGTCTCTTCCAAAAGCCAAAAAGGGCGCTCCCAAGACTTGCAGTGCCTGGTCCTTTTTTGACACAGTTGCAGATGACATTTGCTATGTCAGATGCAAGGTGTGTCATCAAAAAGTCAAAAGAGGTCGAAATGTCAGCAACCTCAATACCTCCAACATGTGGAAACATGTGCGCAACAGGCACCTGGCGGAGTTAGAAAAACACACTGAAGAGCTAGGCCAACCAACAGCGGCAGCTACCACCTCTTCAGCTCGTGTTGCCTCTTCCTCTAGCTCACACGCAGCTGGTTCGGCTTCCTCACAGGATCGCCGTGGAAGAACCTCTGGCCCTGTTGTCCAGAGACCCGCTGTAATTCCACCCGCAGCACCACTTTCCCAGTCATCCACACACTCCCAGCCCAGTCTACAGCCATCGGTAGTACAGGCATGGGAGAAAAGGCGGCCTTTCTCGTCAAACCACCCATGAGCACAGGCTCTGACTGCAGGCATTGCCAAACTTCTTTCACTGGAAATGCTGTCATTCAGGCTGGTGGAGACTGACAGCTTCCGTGACTTGATGTCATTGGCAGTCCCACAGTACAATGTGCCCAGCCGCTTTTACTTCAGCAGGCAAGCCGTCCCTGCCCTGCACAAGCATGTGGAGGGACACATAAAACACGCGCTACTGAACGCCGTCAGTAGCAAGGTCCACCTCACCACCGATGCGTGGACCAGTCAACATGGACAGGGGCGATACCTTTCCCTCACTGCCCATTGGGTTAATGTCGTTGAGCCGGGTACAGACCGTGCGAGTGGCACAGGACGTGTCCTGCCCACTCCAAGGATTGCAGGAATCCATTCTGTACGCATTGACTCCTCCTCTTACACCAGTTCCTCAGAATCATCGCTGCAGGAGCCGTCACAGTCCACCTCCACATGGACCCGTGATGAACGTGTACCTGTTACGACCGACATGAGCACAGCCGTGGCCAAACGTCAACAGGCCGTCTTGAAATTAATTTTTTTGGGGAATCGTAGCCACACAGCGCAGGAGCTCTGGAATGCCATCAAGCAGGAGAGCGATGTGTGGTTTGTGCCAGCGAATCTCCAGCCAGGCATGGTAGTGTGTGATAATGGCCGAAATCTGGTGGCAGCTCTGGGCCTCGGCAACCTCACTCACATCCCATGTCTGGCACATGTGCTCAATTTGGTCGTGCAGAGCTTTTTGAGGGACTATCCGGATCTTGATGCACTGCTGCACAAGGTCCGCCTAGAGTGTGCTCACTTGCGGCGTTCCAGCACGGCAAAAGCGCGCATTGCGGCTCTGCAGCGCCGACACCGCCTGCCGGAACATCGCATCATATGTGACCTACCTACCAGGTGGAATTCCACGTTACATATGTTGGAGCGGTTGTGTGAGCAGCAGCAAGCTGTAATGGAGTACCAGCTGCTTCAGGCGCAAAGGAGTCGCAGTCAGCGCCGTACAGACTTCACAACCACAGAGTGGGCCACTATGAATGACGTCTGCCAGGTTTTGCGTCCCTTTGATTATTCCACGCGGATGGCGAGTGCAGATGATGCACTAGTCAGCATGACTGTCCCCCTTATCTGCCTGCTTGAAAAATCACTGCAAGCGCTAAGGGATGATGTTGTGGAAGAGGTGGAGGATGAGGATTCACCATTTCCATAATCTTCTGGACAGTCAGCGCCACGTGGTTCCTCACAAACGCGTAGGCAGGGGACAGTTTGTGAGGAGGATGAGGAGGAGTCAATGGAGGAGGAAGACATCCGTCCAGAGGAGGGAGTTACCGAATTGTCCAGTACTCAGTGTGTACAGCGAGGGTGGGGTGATGACGAGCGGGCAGAGACCACGCCTCCAGCAGGGGACAGCGTTTCTTGGGCAGTTGGCAGTCTGCAGCACATGGTGGATTACATGCTGCAGTGCCTGAGAAACGACCGCCGCATCGCCCACATTCTCAACATGTCTGATTATTGGGTGTTCACCCTCCTCGATCCTCGCTACCGGGACAATGTAGAAAGCCTCATCACACCGTTGAACCGGGAGCGAAAAATGCGGGAGTACCAAGACACACTGGTCAATTCCATCATCTTCTCCATTCCAACTGAGAGAAGTGCTGCTAGTGCATTCCAAAGCAGCTCAGTGCGTCCAGGCAGTGGTGGAGGCTCTGCACAAAGAGGGAGCAGAAGCAGTGCCTCTGCCCAAGGCAAGACCAGTATGGCCCAACTGTGGCACAGTTTTCTGTGCCCCCCACAAAAGTCTACACCATCACAGACGGCTCCAGTCAGCAGGAGGCAACGGTTCCGTCAGATGGTGACAGACTACATGTCTTGCCCTCTTGCTGTACTCCCAGACGGCTCTTCCCCTTTCAAGTTTTGGGTCTCAAAGCTGGATACATGGCCAGAGCTAAGCCAGTATGCATTGGAGGTGCTGTCTTGCCCTGCGGCCAGTGTATTATCGGAACGTGTCTTTAGTGCTGCAGGTGGTGTACTAACTGACCGTCGCATGCGACTATCCTCCGATAACGTTGACCGGCTTACTTTCCTGAAAATGAACAAGGCCTGGATCTCGCAGGAATTTGCCACTCCTCCTCCTGATTAAATAATTAGGTCACTGTATACGTTATCCAGGTCTCCTGTTGGGTTCATCTTTCTACCACCTGAACTTAAATTCCTGGGCTCCAACACCGCCAGTTGAGGCTCAGAAGTGCCGTCTGCACAGTCAAAACATACGACCCAGCGTTATTGGGTTTCAGTAACGTCAGCTGATCCCCAGCTGTGTAGCCGGCAATGTGTCATGCGACCGCCACGCTGACACAACAACTGAAATGTAAGGGAATCTGTCCCCCCCCCCCCCCCAAGGCGTTTGTTACTGAAAGAGCCACCTTGTGCAGCAGTAATGCTGCACAAGGAAAAGGTAGCTATTTTGGTTTAGCTCCTTGCACACGCAGAACTTAACACTTATAAAATGTGTCCACTGATACCGTAAAACCGTCCCGGAGGTGGGACTTTCCTTCGTAATATGACGCAGCACAGCCGTCATTCCTACCCCCCCGGCGCCGCGCCCCGGCTCCTCAGCGTTGTTTGATTCCGTCCCGGAGCATGCGCTGTTATGTTATCCCGTGGCCAGGCACACTTAGCGCTGCCCGTCTTCTGGCATCATTTGGTGTCAGGATGGCTGCGCCTGTGCGGCCGCGCTGGCCGAGAGCCCGCCTCGCAGTGTCTTCTGATTTAATCCCACTGGGGGCCTGGGATCCATGGACATGCGCATTGCATATCTGAACCTCCACCTCTCACTCATCTCCCTATGGCTTCTTCAGACTGTTCGGTGTCAGCTGGTCCCTAATAGCATGCCACGGTCGTGACACCGCACAGTCTTAAGAAGCCGTAGGGAGGGGAGTGAGAGGCGAGGATATGCACTGCGCATGGCCATGGATCCCAGGCCCCCAGTGGGATAAAATCAGAAGACACTGCGAGGCGGGCTCTCGGCCAGCGCGGCCGCACAGGCGCAGCCAGCCTGACACCAAATGATGTCAGAAGATGGGCAGCGCTAAGTGTGCCTGGCCAAGGGATAACTTAACAGCGCAGGCTCCGGGACGGAATCAAACAACGCTGAGGAGCCGGGGCGCGGCGCCGGGGGGGTAGGAATGACGGCTGTGCTGCGTCATATTACGAAGGAAAGTCCCACCTCCGGGACGGTTTCACGGTTTCAGGGGACACATTTTATAAGTGTTTAGTTCTGTGTTTGCAAGGAGCGTGATGAAAAGAGCCACCTTTTCCTTTTGCATCTTTTGTGCTGCACAAGCTGGCTCTTTCAGCTACAAACGCCTTGGGGGGGGGTTAAAGGTTCCCTTTCGACTTTCTCAGGCTTCGGCCTACATTGTGTTCCTCTGCTTTTCCACCTGTCCCTGGGCTCCAACACCGCCAGTTGCCGTCCAGAAGTGCTGTACGCACAGTCAACAGTCGCTCCTCTGTTATTGGGGTTCAGTAACGTCAGCTGTTCCCCTGCTGTGTGTGTGGCAATCCCTCCTACCTCCTCCTACCTCCTCCTCCTCCACCTGTCCCTGGGCTCCAACACCGCCAGTTGCCGTCCAGAAGTGCTGTACGCACAGTCAACAGTCCCTCCTCTGTTATTGGGGTTCAGTAACGTCAGCTGTTCCCCTGCTGTGTGTGTGGCAATCCCTCCTACCTCCTCCACCTCCTCCTCCTCCACCTGTCCCTGGGCTCCAACACCGCCAGTTGCCGTCCAGAAGTGCTGTACGCACAGTCAACAGTCACTCCTCTGTTATTGGGGTTCAGTAACGTCAGCTGTTCCCCTGCTGTGTGTGTGGCAATCCCTCCTACCTCCTCCTCCTCCACCTGTCCCTGGGCTCCAACACCGCCAGTTGCCGTCCAGAAGTGCTGTACGCACAGTCAACAGTCCCTCCTCTGTTATTGGAGTTCAGTAACGTCAGCTGTTCCCTTGCTGTGTGTGTGGCAATCCCTCCTACCTCCTCCTACCTCCTCCTCCTCCACCTGTCCCTGGGCTCCAACACCGCCAGTTGCCGTCCAGAAGTGCTGTACGCACAGTCAACAGTCCCTCCTCTGTTATTGGGGTTCAGTAACGTCAGCTGTTCCCCTGCTGTGTGTGTGGCAATCCCTCCTACCTCCTCCTACCTCCTCCTCCTCCACCTGTCCCTGGGCTCCAACACCGCCAGTTGCCGTCCAGAAGTGCTGTACGCACAGTCAACAGTCCCTCCTCTGTTATTGGGGTTCAGTAACGTCAGCTGTTCCCCTGCTGTGTGTGTGGCAATCCCTCCTACCTCCTCCTACCTCCTCCTCCTCCACCTGTCCCTGGGCTCCAACACCGCCAGTTGCCGTCCAGAAGTGCTGTACGCACAGTCAACAGTCCCTCCTCTGTTATTGGGGTTCAGTAATGTCAGCTGTTCCCCTGCTGTGTGTGTGGCAATCCCTCCTACCTCCTCCTACCTCCTCCTCCTCCACCTGTCCCTGGGCTCCAACACCGCCAGTTGCCGTCCAGAAGTGCTGTACGCACAGTCAACAGTCACTCCTCTGTTATTGGGGTTCAGTAACGTCAGCTGTTCCCCTGCTGTGTGTGTGGCAATCCCTCCTACCTCCTCCTACCTCTTCCTCCTCCACCTGTCCCTGGGCTCCAACACCGCCAGTTGCCGTCCAGAAGTGCTGTACGCACAGTCAACAGTCCCTCCTCTGTTATTGGGGTTCAGTAACGTCAGCTGTTCCCCTGCTGTGTGTGTGGCAATCCCTCCTACCTCCTCCTACCTCCTCCTCCTCCACCTGTCCCTGGGCTCCAACACCGCCAGTTGCCGTCCAGAAGTGCTGTACGCACAGTCAACAGTCCCTCCTCTGTTATTGGGGTTCAGTAACGTCAGCTGTTCCCCTGCTGTGTGTGTGGCAATCCCTCCTACCTCCTCCTCCTCCACCTGTCCCTGGGCTCCAACACCGCCAGTTGCCGTCCAGAAGTGCTGTACGCACAGTCAACAGTCCCTCCTCTGTTATTGGGGTTCAGTAACGTCAGCTGTTCCCCTGCTGTGTGTGTGGCAATCCCTCCTACCTCCTCCACCTCCTCCTCCTCCACCTGTCCCTGGGCTCCAACACCGCCAGTTGCCATCCAGAAGTGCTGTACGCACAGTCAACAGTCGCTCCTCTGTTATTGGGGTTCAGTAACGTCAGCTGTTCCCCTGCTGTGTGTGTGGCAATCCCTCCTACCTCCTCCTCCTCCACCTGTCCCTGGGCTCCAACACCGCCAGTTGCCATCCAGAAGTGCTGTACGCACAGTCAACAGTCCCTCCTCTGTTATTGGGGTTCAGTAACGTCAGCTGTTCCCCTGCTGTGTGTGTGGCAATCCCTCCTACCTCCTCCTACCTCCTCCTCCTCCACCTGTCCCTGGGCTCCAACACCGCCAGTTGCCGTCCAGAAGTGCTGTACGCACAGTCAACAGTCCCTCCTCTGTTATTGGGGTTCAGTAACGTCAGCTGTTCCCCTGCTGTGTGTGTGGCAATCCCTCCTACCTCCTCCTACCTCCTCCTCCTCCACCTGTCCCTGGGCTCCAACACCGCCAGTTGCCGTCCAGAAGTGCTGTACGCACAGTCAACAGTCCCTCCTCTGTTATTGGGGTTCAGTAACGTCAGCTGTTCCCCTGCTGTGTGTGTGGCAATCCCTCCTACCTCCTCCTCCTCCACCTGTCCCTGGGCTCCAACACCGCCAGTTGCCGTCCAGAAGTGCTGTACGCACAGTCAACAGTCCCTCCTCTGTTATTGGGGTTCAGTAACGTCAGCTGTTCCCCAGCTGTGTGTGTGGCAATCCCTCCTACCTCCTCCACCTCCCCCTCCTGTCCCTGGGCTCCAACACCGCTAGTTGCCGTCCAGTAGTGCTGTACGCACAGTCAACAGTCGCTCCTCTGTTATTGGGGTTCAGTAACGTCAGCTGTTCCCCTGCTGTGTGTGTGGCAATCCCTCCTACCTCCTCCACCTCCCCCTCCTGTCCCTGGGCTCCAACAACGCTAGTTGCCGTCCAGAAGTGCTGTCCGCACAGAGCCAAACACCTCGCCAATGTGTTAGTGGGGTTCAGCACCGCCAGCTGTTCCCCTGCTGTGCAGCCGGCAACGTGTACTGCGACCGCCACGCAGGCACAACAAGTTAAATTTAAGGGAACCTGTCCCCCCCCCCCCAGGCGTTTGTTACTGAAGGAGCCACCTTGTGCAGCAGTAATGATGCAAAGGGAAAAAGTGCCTCTTTTCGTGGTGCTCCTTGCACATGCTGATCCTAACACTTATGAAAAGTGTCCCCTCCTACCGTGATACCGTCCGGTTGGTGGAACTTTCCTTTGTGATGTGACGCAGCACAGCCGTCATTCTTACCCCCTTGGCGCCGTGCGCCGCCTCCTCAGCGTTGTTTGAATCAGTCCCGGAGCCTGCGCTGTTAGGTTAGCCCTTGGCCATGCACACATTTTGCGCTGCCCGTCTTCTGACATCATTTGGTGTCAGGCTGGCTGCGCCTGTGCGGCCGCGCTGGCCGAGAGCCCGCCTCGTACTGTCTTCTGATTTAATCCCACTGGGGGCCAGAGATCCATGGACATGCGCAGTGCATATCTGAACCTCCACCTCTCACTCATCTCCCTACGGCTTATTCAAACTGTGCGGTGTCAGCTGGTCCCTAATAGCATGCCACGGCCGTGACACCGCACAGTCAGAAGAAGCCGTAGGGAGATGAGTGAGAGGTGGAGGTTCAGATATGAACTGCGCATGTCCATGGATCTCAGGCCCCCAGTGGGATTAAATCAGAAGACAGTACGAGGCGGGCTCTCGGCCAGCGCGGCCGCACAGGCGCAGCCAGCCTGACACCAAATGATGTCAGAAGACGGGCAGCGCAAAATGTGTGCATGGCCAAGGGCTAACCTAACAGCGCAGGCTCCGGGACTGATTCAAACAACGCTGAGGAGGCGGCGCACGGCGCCAAGGGGGTAAGAATGACGGCTGTGCTGCGTCACATCACAAAGGAAAGTTCCACCTACCGGACGGTATCACGGTAGGAGGGGACACTTTTTATAAGTGTTAGGTTCAGCATGTGCAAGGACCATAATTAAAAGAGCTAAGTTTACCTTTTCCATCATTAGTGCTGTACACGATGGCTCTTTCAGCTACAAACGCCTGGGGGGGGGTTAAAGTTTCCCTTTCAACTTGCTCCAGTGCAGGCTTCGGCCTACACTCTGCTCCCTCTCCTCCTCCTGCTGACCCTGGGCTCTAACACCGCCAGTTGGGGCCCAGATGTGCTAGCTGCACAGAGCCAAACACCAGCCAATGTGTCAGTGGGGTTCAGCACCGCCAGCTGTTCCCCTGCTGTGCAGCCGGCATCGTGTCCTGCAACAGCCACGCAGGCACAACAGACCCAAAGCTGCCGCCAGTGCAGGCTTCGGCCTACACTCTGCTCCATCTCCTCCTCCTGCTGACCCCGGGCTCTAACACCGCCAGTTGGGGCCCGGTACTGCTAGCTGCACAGAGAAAAACACCAGCCAATGTGTCAGTGGGGTTCAGCACCGCCAGCTGTTCCCCTGCTGTGCAGCCGGCATCGTGTCCTGCAAAAGCCACGCAGACACAAGAACTGAAATTGAAGGGAACCTGTCCCCCCTCCCCCAGGCATTTGTACGTTTTTAAGGCCACCTTGTACAGCGGTAATGCTGCATGTGTGCAAGGTGGCTCATAAACGTATTCTCCTCGCACATGTGGAACTGAAAACACGTCTGAAATGTGTCCTCTGTGTGACCATTTAACCGTCCCGGGGGTGTGACTTTCCTTTGTAATGACATGCTGCAACCCCCTTGGTAGCGCTGCCCGTCTTCTGGCATCATTGTTTGGCTGCCTGCGCCTCTGCGGCCGCCCTGACCCACACAACGCCCCTCGGTGTCTTATTTCTTGGGACTGCGAGGGTGTGATTGATGGGCATGAGCAGTGCATCAGTTCGCCTGTCCCTCATCTCCTTCCGCCTTCTTCAGACTGTGCGGCTTCATGGCCGTGGCATGCGATAAGGGATCAGCTGACGCCGCACAGTCTGCAGCGGGTGTAAGGACCCGAGTGCGAGAGGCGAACATATGTGCTGCGCCAGGCCATGAATCACAGCCCCGCAGTGTTTTAACAATGTTAAGACACCGCGGGGCTGGGATTCATGGTCATCGCGAACCGCAGCGGCCGACATTAAATGAGGTCAGAAGATGGGCAGCGCTAACAGCGCTAGGCCAGGGGATAACACGACAGCGCAGACTCCTGTACAGCAAATAACAACGCTCAGGAGGCTGCACCCAGCACCAAGGTGGGATTCTTGACAGCTGTGCTGCGTCTCATTACAAAGGGAACTCGCGCCTCCAACACAGTTTGACTGTTTAAAGGGCTAAATGTTATACGTGTTTCATTCAGCGTGTGCAAGGAGCAAAATTAAAAGAGCAACCTTTGACTTGTGCAGCACTACTGCTGCATAAGCTGTGGCTCTTCTACTTTGTAACCCCTGAGGGGGGGTTAGAGGTTACCTTTGAAATTGGTTCAAGTAGGCTTCGGCCTACACTCTGCTCCCCCTGCAGAGCCCGGGCTCCAACACCGCCAGTTGGGGCCCGGTACTGCTAGCTGCACAGAGCCAAACACCAGCCAATGTGTCAGTGGGGTTCAGCACCGCCAGCTGTTCCCCTGCTGTGCAGCCGGCAACGTGTCCTGCAACAGCCACGCAGGCACAACACACCCAAAGCTGCCGCCAGTGCAGGCTTCGGCCTACACTCTGCTCCATCTCCTCCTCCTGCTCACCCCGGGCTCTAACACCGCCAGTTGGGGCCCGGTACTGCTAGCTGCACAGAGAAAAACACCAGCCAATGTGTCAGTGGGGTTCAGCACCGCCAGCTGTTCCCCTGCTGTGCAGCCGGCATCGTGTCCTGCAAAAGCCACGCAGACACAAGAACTGAAATTGAAGGGAACCTGTCCCCCCTCCCCCAGGCGTTTGTACGTTTTTAAGGCCACCTTGTACAGCGGTAATGCTGCATGTGTGCAAGGTGGCTCATAAACGTATTCTCCTCGCACATGTAGAACTGAAAACACGTCTGAAATGTGTCCTCTGTGTGACCATTTAACCGTCCCGGGGGTGTGACTTTCCTTTGTAATGACACGCTGCAACCCCCTTGGTAGCGCTGCCCGTCTTCTGGCATCATTGTTTGGCTGCCTGCGCCTCTGCGGCCGCCCTGACCCACACAACGCCCCTCGGTGTCTTATTTCTTGGGACTGCGAGGGTGTGATTGATGGGCATGAGCAGTGCATCAGTTCGCCTGTCCCTCATCTCCTTCCGCCTTCTTCAGACTGTGCGGCTTCATGGCCGTGGCATGCGATAAGGGATCAGCTGACGCCGCACAGTCTGCAGCGGGTGTAAGGACCCGAGTGCGAGAGGCGAACATATGTGCTGCGCCAGGCCATGAATCACAGCCCCGCAGTGTTTTAACAATGTTAAGACACCGCGGGGCTGGGATTCATGGTCATCGCGAACCGCAGCGGCCGACATTAAATGAAGTCAGAAGATGGGCAGCGCTAACAGCGCTAGGCCAGGGGATAACACGACAGCGCAGACTCCTGTACAGCAAATAACAACGCTCAGGAGGCTGCACCCAGCACCAAGGTGGGATTCTTGACATCTGTGCTGCGTCTCATTACAAAGGGAACTCGCGCCTCCAACACAGTTTGACTGTTTAAAGGGCTAAATGTTATACGTGTTTCATTCAGCGTGTGCAAGGAGCAAAATTAAAAGAGCAACCTTTGACTTGTGCAGCACTACTGCTGCATAAGCTGTGGCTCTTCTACTTTGTAACCCCTGAGGGGGGGTTAAAGGTTACCTTTGAAATTGGTTCAAGTAGGCTTCGGCCTACACTCTGCTCCCCCTGCAGAGCCCGGGCTCCAACACCGCCAGTTGGGGCCCGGTACTGCTAGCTGCACAGAGCCAAACACCAGCCAATGTGTCAGTGGGGTTCAGCACCGCCAGCTGTTCCCCTGCTGTGCAGCCGGCAACGTGTCCTGCAACAGCCACGCAGGCACAACACACCCAAAGCTGCCGCCAGTGCAGGCTTCGGCCTACACTCTGCTCCATCTCCTCCTCCTGCTCACCCCAGGCTCTAACACCGCCAGTTGGGGCCCGGTACTGCTAGCTGCACAGAGAAAAACACCAGCCAATGTGTCAGTGGGGTTCAGCACCGCCAGCTGTTCCCCTGCTGTGCAGCCGGCATCGTGTCCTGCAAAAGCCACGCAGACACTTGCTCTTGTACCTTCTGCTCCCCATCCTGGTTCCAGTACCGTCAGCTGGTTCCGGGCAGAGCCTTTGGCTTAGGTGCCTCCCTCTGGGTATCCGAGTTCCACCAAAGTCAGGTGGTCCTTGGTAGTGCTTTCAGGCACGGGTACCTCCTGCTTAGTAACCGGGTTCCAGTAACGTCAGCTGGTCTTCGGTAGTTCCATTGGCTCTTGGACCTTCGGCTACCCATCCGGGTTCCAGCACCGTCAGCTGGTTCTCGGCAGTGTCTTTTGCTCTTGTACCTTCTGCTCCCCATCCTGGTTCCAGTACCGTCAGCTGGTTCCGGGCAGAGCCTTTGGCTTAGGTGCCTCCCTCTGGGTATCCGAGTTCCACCAACGTCAGGTGGTCCTTGGTAGTGCTTTCAGGCACGGGTACCTCCTGCTTAGTGACCGGGTTCCAGTAACGTCAGCTGGTCCTCGGTAGTTCCATTGGCTCTTGGACCTTCGGGTAGCCATCCGAGTTCCAGTTCCATCAGCTGGTTCTCGGCATTTTCTCAGCCTTCTTGTACCTTCTGCTACATTTCCAAGTTCAAGAGACTAAACACGATGACCCGGAAGACCACCCCTAAGATGACGACGACACCAGAGACGACAACCACCGTGATGACGACGACCCTGGAGACGATGACCCCGAAGACCACCCCGATGACGACGACCCCGGAGACGACGACCCTGAAGACCACCCCGATGACGACGACCCCGGAGACGACGACCCTGGAGACGACGACGACCTGGAAGACCGAGAAGCAGAAGAACAAGAGGCTGCAGAACAAAGAGCAGAAGAACATTAAGCATAACACTAAATATCAGAGCAAAAAATATTATCTAAATTATAAGCAGAAGAAGACTAAGCAGTGTATGGGGGTGAGTCCGTTCCTCCTCGTGGTGCCCCTGGATAAAGCCTGATGCTGCAGGCCAAACTGAACGCGGACAAATGTAACTCTTTTGTGACAGGCAGAACGGAAGGTGTAATCTTCAAACTTTTATAGATAACAACTACGGGAATGCCTGTCACAAATAAGAATATGATGAAGAAGTAGAATATGATGAAGATAATAGTAAAATAAAAAGAATATGAACAATGTAAGAAAAAAAATAATAGGTAGAAGATGAAGAAGAAGATGAATAAGGTGAAGAAGTTGATGTCAAAGAAGCTGATGATGAGGATAATGAAGAAGAAAGTGTGGGAGAAGTAAAAAAGAAGGTGAAGGGCGTGGAAGTAGTGAAACATCAATATCTGACAAAATAAAAAAAAAAATTAACATAGTCAAAATCTTTCTACCGCCGAACGTCATAAAAAAAATAAAAATCCTGCTATTCTATTACATTGGGCTAAACCTCTGTGCCTTTAATGTCTCCACCACGTCCCCCAATACATCCTACATTATTCTTAGTTGTTTTCCTTCATGTTGAATTAACCTACAAGTTTATAAAGGGTTTATTTTAATTCCGATATTTTCGTCCCATTGACTTGCATTGGGATCGGGTATCGGTATCGGATTAGATCCGATATTTTAACGGTATCGGCCGATACTTTCCGATAGCGATACTTTCCGATATCGGAAAGTATCGCTCAACACTAGTCCCCGCTAATCACAGAAGCTCCACTCTTAGCAGCTCAACACCAGTGGTTTTCAGCCGGGGCGGTCGCATCTTGGCACCGTCCAAGTTGAAAACTGGATATTCCCCAGATATGGATTACTGCGTGGGACACAACGAAGGACAGGTATGGTATATTGTTGGTTTGTTATTTAATTTTTATTATGGGAGGTCAAGGGCTTTGCAGGAATTAGGTGTGGTTGTAAGTATGGTTTAATTAAAAATAATAAAGGAGTCTGTGTCTTTATTTCAATTAAAGGATTTTTTACTGGGTGTCTGTGTTTTATTAACAATTTGTCTATGGGGTTAGTAATAGGAGCCTCTTATTCACGCCTCCCCATTACTAACCTCGGGGCTTGATGTCTCCTGACGGAGACATCAACCCCCACAACTAGGGTTGAGCGAAACGGGTCGGCAATTTTCAGAAGTCGCCGACTTTTGGCAAAGTCGGGTTTCATGAAACCCGACCCGACCCCTGTGTGGGGTCGGCCATGAAGTCGGCGATCTTCTGAATCTGGAATCGGAATTCCGATACCGATTCCCGATATGTTTAAGATATCGGGAATTGGTATCGGAATTCAGATTTAAGTGTAAAATAAAGAATTAAAATAAAAAATATCGCTATACTTACCATCTGACGGGCCCTGGTACTAACCGGGAACCTTCCTTCCTTAGAATCAGCCTTCCAGGACCTCGCGGTGACGTCACGGTGACGTCGCGGCTTGTGATTGGTCGCGCGGCCGCCCATGTGACCGCTCGCGCGACCAATCACAAGCCGTGACGTCACCGTGACGTCACCAAAGGTCCTGGAAGGGCTGATTCTTAGGAAGGAAGGCTGCCGGAACGAAGCAGGGCGTGTCCGAGGGTGAGTATATACCTAATAGGAATATACTCACCCTCGGCTTCGTTCCGGCAGCCTTCCTTCCTAAGAATCAGCCCTTCCAGGACCTTCGGTGACATCACGGTGACATCGCGGCTTGTGATTGGTCGCGCGAGCGGTCACATGGGCGGCCGCGCGACCAATCACAAGCCGCGACGTCGCCGCGACGTCACCGCGAGGTCCTGGAAGGCTGATTCTAAGGAAGGAAGGTTCCCGGTTAGTACCAGGGCCCGTCAGATGGTAAGTATAGCGATATTTTTTATTTTAATTCTTTATTTTACACTTAAATATGGATCCCAGGGCCTGAAGGAGAGTTGGGAACCATGGGAAACCCAATGCATTGCATTGGGTTTCGAGTTTCAGCCGACCCCGACCCCGACTTTTTTATAGGATCGGCCGGTTTCACTCGACCCGACTTTTGAAAAAGTCGGGTTTCGTGAAACCCGACCCGATCCTATAAAAGTAAAGGTCGCTCAACCCTACCCACAACTATTACACCACTTGCCACCGCTGCAGGGCAAGTGGGAAGAGCGAGGCTAAGTGCCAGAATTGGCGCATCTTAGAAATGCGCCTTTTCTGGGGCGGTTGGGAGCTGATATTTTTAGCCGGGGGGGGGTAGAACCATGGTCCCTTCCTAGGCTATTTATATCAGCCCCCAAGCGCTGGTTTTCCCTCTGCTGATTGCGAAAATTGCGCGAGAGCCTAAACCATTTTTTCCCGAAAAACAATCTTTTATTAATTACATACATGTCCCCTAATTTGCACACACACACACTGCTAATTGGATTGGTCACTGGCATCTATATATCTACCTATTCTGCATCTATTTACTGTATGTAAACCATGTCTTCTATCCTGTCGGCTCCTGCAGTGATTTTACAGAAGCCGACAAATTAATTACATTTTGGATTTTAAAATCATTTTTCAAGCTGGTGTTATAAAGTATTCTAATTTACTGAGATAATGACATTTGGGTTTTCATTGGCTGTAAGCCATAATCATCAACATTAACAGAAATAAACACGTGAAAGAGATCACTCTGGTTGTAATGACTCTATATAATGTGAGTTTCACGTTTTGCATTGAAGAACTGAATTAAATTAACTTTTTGATGATATTCTAATTTTGAGAGAAGCACCTGTATTGCTTGTAAGTATGCCAAAAAGAGGATGACCACAATCCTCCAAAAGATCCAAAGATGAAGAGAGTGACAGCAACATCGCCTGTAGCAAAAAGTATCTTCTTTATTAAAACATCACATAATACATGAAGACAGCAACGTTTCGACCTTACAAGATAAATAGGTCTTCATCAAGCCTTAAAAAACACATTTAAAACTAATTAAAAACATCATATGATCAGGCACTTAGAATGGCAGTAACAAAAACACAGAGTTAAAACATGCAAAATATAATTATGGAGCCATAAATGCACATATACAACATATAAATGCACAACTATACGAGCAAGACTACAAAACAATACAAATAATGTGTAAATGGGTCTCTTGCAGAGTGTGGGAACACCATTAATGAACTACCGTACAGGGCCGGACTGGCCATCGGGCAGTTCTGGCAAATGCCAGAAGGGCCGGTGGCAGTAGTGGGCCGCTCGAGTGTGCCGCTGTCGGCACACTCTCCCCGCTGTCGGCACACTCCCGGCCCCGCATTCAACTATACCGGCGTCATAGACGCCAGTACAGTTGAATGCAATGATGGAGGAGAGAGCGTCTGCTGACGCTTCCTCTCCCATCATTCCCCGCTCTGCCTGCCGCTGACACTGCGGGTGCGCGATGACGTCATATCATCGCGCACCTGCTGTGTGACCGGGCGGGCAGACTGCGACTGCTGAGACCAAAGCCAGAGCAACGCGGGGCAGGAGGAAAGGTGAGTAGAGTGTTATGTTTTTTTTTTATCAATGAGTGATGACTGGATTGTGGAGCTATTGGGATGGGGGGGGGGCTGTGCTGCATTCCATTCTATGGGCCTCTGCTGCATTATATTGTATGGGCCTCTGCTGCATTCCATTCTATGGGCCTGTGCTGCATTCCATTCTATGGGCCTCTGCTGCATTATATTCTATGGGCCTGTGCTGCATTCCATTCTATGGGCCTCTGCTGCATTATATTCTATGGGGCTGTGCTGCATTCCATTCTATGGGCCTCTGCTGCATTATATTCTATGGGCCTGTGCTGCATTCCATTCTAGGGGCCTCTGCTGCATTATATTCTATGGGGCTGGCTGCATTCCATTCTATGGGCCTCTGCTGCATTATATTCTATGGGGCTGGCTGCATTCCATTCTATGGGCCTCTGCTGCATTATATTCTATGGGGCTGGCTGCATTCCATTCTATGGGCCTCTGCTGCATTATATTCTATGGGGCTGTGCTGCATTATATTGTATGGTGGCTGGCTGCATTACATTCTATGGGCCTGTGCTGCATTATATTCTATGGGCCTGTGCTGCATTATATTCTATGGGCCTGTGCTGCATTATATTCTATGGGGCTGTGCTGCATTATATTCTATGGGGCTGTGCTGCATTCCATTCTATGGGCCTGTGCTGCCTTATATTATATGGGCCTGTGCTGCATTGTATTCTATGGGCCTCTGCTGCATTATATTCTATGGGCCTGTGCTGCATTCCATTCTATGGGCCTCTGCTGCATTATATTCTATGGGCCTGTGCTGCATTCCATTCTATGGGGCTGTGCTGTATTATATTCTATGGGGCTGTGCTGCATTACATTCTATGGGCCTCTGCTGCATTATATTCTATGGGCCTGTGCTGCATTCCATTCTATGGGCCTCTGCTGCATTATATTCTATGGGCCTGTGCTGCATTCCATTCTATGGGCCTCTGCTGCATTATATTCTATGGGGCTGTGCTGCATTCCATTCTATGGGCCTCTGCTGCATTATATTCTATGGGCCTGTGCTGCATTCCATTCTAGGGGCCTCTGCTGCATTATATTCTATGGGGCTGGCTGCATTCCATTCTATGGGCCTCTGCTGCATTATATTCTATGGGGCTGGCTGCATTCCATTCTATGGGCCTCTGCTGCATTATATTCTATGGGGCTGGCTGCATTCCATTCTATGGGCCTCTGCTGCATTATATTCTATGGGGCTGTGCTGCATTATATTGTATGGTGGCTGGCTGCATTACATTCTATGGGCCTGTGCTGCATTATATTCTATGGGCCTGTGCTGCATTATATTCTATGGGCCTGTGCTGCATTATATTCTATGGGGCTGTGCTGCATTATATTCTATGGGGCTGTGCTGCATTCCATTCTATGGGCCTGTGCTGCCTTATATTATATGGGCCTGTGCTGCATTGTATTCTATGGGCCTGTGCTGCATTCCATTCTATGGGCCTGTGCTGCATTATATTCTATGGGCCTGTGCTGCATTGTATTCTATGGGGGCTGTGCTGCATTCCATTCTATGGGCCTGTGCTGCATTATATTCTATGGGCCTGTGCTGCATTGTATTCTATGGGCCTGTGCTGCATTCCATTCTATGGGCCTCTGCTGCATTATATTCTATGGGCCTGTGCTGCATT
This sequence comes from Ranitomeya variabilis, assembly GCF_051348905.1. Classification (NCBI taxonomy): domain Eukaryota; kingdom Metazoa; phylum Chordata; class Amphibia; order Anura; family Dendrobatidae; genus Ranitomeya; species Ranitomeya variabilis. The sequence continues at coordinate 206,171,821 of NC_135233.1, forward strand.
CCATTCTATGGGGCTGTGCTGTATTATATTCTATGGGGCTGTGCTGCATTACATTCTATGGGCCTCTGCTGCATTATATTCTATGGGCCTGTGCTGCATTCCATTCTATGGGCCTCTGCTGCATTATATTCTATGGGCCTGTGCTGCATTCCATTCTATGGGCCTCTGCTGCATTATATTCTATGGGGCTGTGCTGCATTCCATTCTATGGGCCTCTGCTGCATTATATTCTATGGGCCTGTGCTGCATTCCATTCTATGGGCCTCTGCTGCATTATATTCTATGGGGCTGGCTGCATTCCATTCTATGGGCCTCTGCTGCATTATATTCTATGGGGCTGGCTGCATTCCATTCTATGGGCCTCTGCTGCATTATATTCTATGGGGCTGGCTGCATTCCATTCTATGGGCCTCTGCTGCATTATATTCTATGGGGCTGTGCTGCATTATATTGTATGGTGGCTGGCTGCATTACATTCTATGGGCCTGTGCTGCATTATATTCTATGGGACTGTGCTGCATTATATTCTATGGGCCTGTGCTGCATTATATTCTATGGGGCTGTGCTGCATTATATTCTATGGGGCTGTGCTGCATTCCATTCTATGGGCCTGTGCTGCCTTATATTATATGGGCCTGTGCTGCATTGTATTCTATGGGCCTGTGCTGCATTCCATTCTATGGGCCTGTGCTGCATTATAGTCTATGGGCCTGTGCTGCATTGTATTCTATGGGGCTGTGCTGTATTATAGTCTATGGGGGCTGTGCTGCATTCCATTCTATGGGCCTGTGCTGCATTATATTCTATGGGCCTGTGCTGCATTCCATTCTATGGGCCTCTGCTGCATTATATTCTATGGGGCTGTGCTGCATTCCATTCTATGGGCCTCTGCTGCATTATATTCTATGGGCCTGTGCTGCATTCCATTCTATGGGCCTCTGCTGCATTATATTCTATGGGCCTGTGCTGCATTACATTCTATGGGGCTGTGCTGCATTCCATTCTATGGGCCTGTGCTGCATTATATTCTATGGGCCTGTGCTGCATTATATTCTATGGGCCTGTGCTGCATTGTATTCTATGGGGCTGTGCTGTATTACATTCTATGGGGGCTGTGCTGTATTACATTCTATGGGGGCTGAGCTGTAATGCTGGATACAGCTGTAATTATATGTTATATAGTCGTGTTACACTCCCCTCACTTCTTGTAGCCTACAAGTGTACAAAGATATTATACAGTCACCATGTGACAAGTGGGCCTGTGTGACTTCAAATGCCAGGGCTGAATTTTAGTCCCAGTCCGGCCCTGCTACCGTATATACCGATACCCCTAATTTTGCCACAAAAAACTGGGAAAACTTAATGACTCAAGTATAAGGTACAAGTATATAGGGTGGAAAATGCAGCAGCTACTGATAAATTTAAAAAATATAAATAGATACCAGTAAAAGTAAAATTTATTGAAACATCAGTAGGTTAAGTGTTTTTGAATATCCCTATTGAATCAGGAGCCCCATATAACGCGGCATACAGTTCATGATGGGCCCCATAAGATGCTCCATACAAAATACAGCCCATATAATGCTCCATAAAGTACATGATGGGCCCCATAAGATGCTCCATATCAAAATATGCCCCATATAATGCTGCATAAAGGTTAATCATGGCCCCATAAGATGCTCTATATTAAAATATGTCCCATATAATGCTGCTGCTGTGGTTAAAAAAAGATAAAAATAAAAATGACATACTCTCCTCTCGTTGCTGCCCGCTGCTCCTCAGCGTCGCCAACTCACTGCAGTGACTGGACTGTTCAGGCAGAGGGTGCGCACTAACCACATCATTGCGCCCTCTGACCTGAACGTCAAAGCCAGAGGACCCGGAAGACACAACGCGGCAGTGGAATGGGGACAGGTGAATATCGCATGGCTCCCCCTCCCCCAGTCCTACTCACCCTCCTGGCGCTATATATCAGTCCCTGCATCTCGGGCGCCGGCATCTCTCTTCCTGTCTTCCTTCCTGTAGTGAGCGGTCAGTGATACTGCTCATTAAAGTAATGAATATGCGCTCCACGCCTATGGGAGTGGAGACACGCGCATATTCATTATTTAATGAGCAGTACCAAGTGACCGCTCACTACAGGAAGGAAGACAGGAAGAGAGATGCCGGCGCCTGAGATGCAGGGACTGATATGCAGCGCCAGGAGGGTGAATATGATGTCTTCTGTTCTAACCAACCACCCTCCCCCGCTGGCAATGACTCGTGTATAAGCCGAGAGGGGTGTTTTCAGCACAAAAAAATGTGCTGAAAATCTTGGCTTATACACGAGTATATACGGTAATTATTACACATATGTGTATAGTGGTATTACAGGTCCCAAAGAGGGCTCCAACATAACAGAAGTAATCATAGAAAAATAGCAAAAATAAATCTATTCAATCACAATGAAAAGTTTTGCCATAGTAAACGAGAAAAAAAAAGTAAATTACAAAAGAAGATGCTCGGGATCGAACACAGCCCTGATGGGCTAACACAGACCGAAATTAGGCAGTGGCATTCATTTGTACCATAAGCAAATGCCTGGAAAAAAAGGCCACAGACTATATTTTATTTATTTATTTATTTTACTCACTTACATAGCGCCATTATTTTCACAGTGTATTACATACATTATGATGTGTCAATATAGTAAATAAAGCAGGGAAATCTCCATATTGTGTGCAATCGATGAGAACTTAGGGGAACACAGATCATATAAGACCAAAATCCTCTCCTGTTCTCAGGAAATCTGTCTAATTTTATCCAAAAAGTCAGAAGTATCCCTGATATATGACCACACCTTGGTAGCAAAACTCCTCACAGTGCAATCCAAAAAGATTGCAGTTTTGCTGAAAAGTGATTGCCTCCCCAAAACTATTGGCCTGCAAGGGGGAGTCAGTAAGGCTCCTGTGAATTTAGGTCTGAATGTATATAATACTGGCCTAACTGGAAACTCCACCACCGAAAAATCAAATAACTTTGATAAAGACCTATCTTGTAAATTCGAAACATGTACTCTTTTGTTAGCATATTAGCAGATGATAGAGCCATCTTGTCGAAAAAAAACCCACCTTTTCATATACTTTTCATATATACTTGCTGTAGGTAAGGTTTGCTGCAGAAAGTGACCCCATTTCAAAACGTGCCATGGTGACCGATGGGTTCCTACCACACAGATATTTTTCAATTATAAAAATGATAGTCATTGTATAATGGGGGTATTGTTTACTTATGCCATAAATGTCCAGTATATGAGGATATAGCCAACTACCTTATTGAATGTGGCATCAACCAGTAAAACCTAATGGAACAATGTTTAGTACTCCCTTTGTTTTAAGGATCAGTGGGGCCCACCAGTCTGACACTACAAACTGAACCAAATTGAACAATTCAGAAGAAAACTACGTAATTATATTAGGTGTTAACCACTAAACAACTCTGGACCACCATGGATAATATATAAGATGGGCGTTCATTAAAGATTTCCCCTGATCCACTTCTATTTATCACAGGATGCTGAAACCGCACATGTGCAATGATATAAGCCTCAATACGTTATGTGCCAATTTGCAACTCAGAACTGATAACGGTCTTGATTTTACAGGTGCTGAAGTGGTGTGAGGTTTGATAATGGACCCAGTCGAATACAGAGCAGTCATCAAGTTCCTTTACTTGAAAGGTCACATACCAAAGGAGACGTTCGATGAGATGAAAGAGGTTTATGGTGATGATTCCCCATCATATGATGTAGTCAAGAACTGGCATCATCAATTCAAAAGTGGTCGGACTTTGGTGCAAACAGCTCCAATTCCAAGGCGACCCCACTCTGCTATTGATGAACACACCATCCAGCAAGTGGAGGTCACCATTTTGGAAAATCGCTGCGTAACCATTTGTCACCTAGCCCAGAATGTCAAGATTAGTGTGGGGTCTGTGGAAAAATTATACAAGATCATCTTTACATGCATAAGGTATCTGCTCTACTATAGTGCTGGGCAGCCCGCCTGTTAATACAAGGGCGTCATTAATAGGCTGCAAACCAGACAATGTGCATCACACTTACCTGTGTGACTGGCGTCCAATGCAAGCTATATCAATGTGCATTTTTTCTACTAGGCAGCCAACTCCTGCAATGTCTGGCTGGTGTGGGGGTGGCTGTTTTTATCAGTAGTTTGCACCTGTGCTGCCCTTTGCCTTTACCGGTGGAGGCCTGCCACATCCTGCTAAATGTGCATTTGTCATCAGACAGGGTTTTGGGAAGGCTGTATCTTATGGTATGTGTTTCCAATTATCAAGACACACTCAATAAAGGAGTGGTTCTGCAGGTGGGGACCACAGACCACATCTCAGTACCAATGCTTTCTGGGGCTGATGTTTTGGTCACTTTTGAATGTTAGCTGTGCTTTCACACTCGTGGTAGCATAAGACGGACTCTACAACCCACACAAGTGGCTCAGGTAGTGCAGCTCATCCAGGATGGCACATCAATGCGAGCTGTGGCAAGAAGGTTTGCTGTGTCTGTCAGTGTAGTGTCCAGAGGCTGGAGGCACCACCAGGAGACAGGCCAGTACCCCAGGAGACGTGGAGGGGGCCATAGGAGGGCAACAACCCAGCAGGACCACTATCTCAGCCTTTCTGCAAGGAGGAACAGGAGAAGCACTGCCAGAGCCCTGCAAAATGACCTCCAGCAGGCCACAAATGTGCATGTGTCTGCACAAACGGTTAGAAACTGACTCCATGAGGATGGTCTGAGAGCCCGATGTCCACAGATGGGGGTTGTGCTCACAGCCCAACACCGTGCAGGATGCTTGGCATTTGCCACTGAACACCAGGATTGGCAAATTCACCACTGGCGCCCTGTGCTCTTCACAGATGAAAGCAGGTTCACACTGAGCACATGTGACAGACGTGACAGAGTCTGGAGGTGCTGTGGAGAGCAATCTGCTGCCTGCAACATCCTCCAGCATGACCAGTTTGGCAGTGGGTCAGTAATGGTGTGGGGTGGCATTTCTTTGGAGGGCCGCACAGCCCTCAATGTGCTCACCAGAGGTAGCCTGACTGCCATTAGGTATCAAGATTAGATCCTCAGACCCCTTGTGAGACCATATGCTGGTGTGGTTGGCCCTGGGTTCTTCCTAATGCAAGACAATGCCAGACCTCATGTGGCTGGAGTGTATCAGCAGACCATTCGCAGCCTCATCAGGTGCATGTCCAGGCATTGTAGGGAGGTCATACAGGCACGTGGAGGCCACACAGACTACTGAGCATCATTTCCTTGTCTTGAGGCATTTCCACTGAAGTTGGATCAGCCTGCAATTTGATTTTCCACTTTGATTTCGAGCATCATTCCAGCTCCAGACCTCCATGGGATATTAGATCAGTAAAACCTAATGGAACAATGTATAGTAATCCCTTTCTTCAGTGGGGCCCACCAGGGGGGGGATCAGTGGGGCCCACCAGTCTGATACTACAAACTGACAAACTGAACCAAATTGAACAATTCAGAAGAAAACTATGTAATTATGTTAAGTGTTAACCACTAAACAACTCTGGACCACCATGGATAATATATTCGAGGGGCATTCATTAAAGATTTCCCCTGACCCACTTCTATTTATCACAGGATGCTGAAACCGCACATATGTAATGATATAAGTCTCAATAAGTTATGTGCCAATTTGCAACTCAGAACTGATAACGGTCTTGATTTTACAGGTGCTGAAGAGCTGTGATGTTTGATAATGGACCCAGTGGAATACAGAGAAGTCATCAAGTTCCTTTACTTGAAAGACTGCACACCAAAGGAGACGTTCAATGAGATGAAAGAGGTTTATGGTGGTGATTCCCCATAATATGATGTAGTCAAGAACTGGCATCATCAATTCAAATATGGTCGGACTTTGGTGCAAACAGCTCCAATTCCAAGGCGACCCCACTCTGCTATTAATGAACACAACATCCAGCAAGTGGAGGTCATCATTTTGGAAAATCGCTGCGTAACCATTCGCCACCTAGCCCAAAATGTCAAGATTAGTGTGGGGTCTGTGAAAAAAATCATACAAGGCCATCTTCACATGCATAAGGTATCTGCTCGCTGGGTTCCCCGGCTGCTCACACCTTTCCAGAAGGAGGAACAAGTCGAATGCTCTCAGGCTCTAACAATGATGTGCCATGGAAACCAGGAGGACTTTATCAACAGACTGATCATACAGGATGAAAGCTGGGTCCATCACTATGATCCTGAGACTAAAGTCCAGTCGATAAAACGGAAGCATCATGACTCACCGCCTCTAAAGAAGGCACGTTCCCAATGATCGGCAGGCAAGGTCATGCTCACAGTATTTTGGGGCCAGCATGGATTAGTATATGTAGACCACAAACTATTCTAGGAAAATTGGAATTCCACGAGGTGAATAGCGCTCTGTCCCTCCAAAGTCTCTCCGTATGGCTAAGCAGTACTGTACAGCCACATATGGGTATTGCTATGTTCAGTAGAAATTTTGGGACAAATTATGGTGCCATTTTTACCCACTTCCCCATGTGAAAATGTAAAATCTGGGTCTAAAACTAAACTTTGGTGGTAAAATTGTAATTATTTTTTCTTCACTGCCCAATGGTATAAATTTCTGTGACATAATCACTGCACCCCTAGATGAATTTGTTGAGAGGTGTAATTTGTAAAATGTGGTCACTTCTGGAGAGTTCTGCTGTTCTGGCAATTCATGGGCTCTCCCAGTGAGTCATGGCACCCACAAACCATAACAGTAAAATCTGCACTATAGTATGGCGCTCCTCCTCTTCTGAGCTTTGCGCTGTGTCTGAAAAATATTTCCCAATTAGATGTAGGGTATTGACACACTCAGGAAAAAATGGACCTCGGTTTGTTGTAAAAAAAAATTCCTATTAGCCCTTAGAAAAATTAAAAACTTGGGGCTAAAACAATATTTTAGTGGTAAAAATGTAATTATTCTTTCTTCACTGCTCAGTGGTATAAAATTCTGTGAGGCACATGTGGTGTCAATATGATCAATGGACCCCTAGATGAATTCATTGGGGAGTGTAATTTGTAAAATGAGTTCACATATGGAGGGTTTATGTTGTTCTGGCACCTCAGGGGCTCTACCAATGTGACATGGCACCCTCAAACAATTCCAGCAAAATCTGAACCCCAAAATGGCCCTTTTTTCCTTTCTGAGCTTTGCAATTTGCCTCAAAAGTAATATTCCCCCACATATGGGGTATCGGTATACTCAGAAGAAATTGCACAACAAATTGTATGGTGCATTTTCTCCTGTTACCCTCAGGGGCTCTCCAAACGGGACATGGCATCCACTAATGATTCCAACAAATTTTAAGTTCAAAAAGTCAAATGACACTCCTTCCCTTCCAAGCCCTGCTGTGCGCCCAAAGAGTAGTTTTCTCTCACATATGAGGTATTGGAGTACTGAGGAGAAATTTCACAGCAAATTGTACAGTGCTCTTTCTCCTGTTACCCTTATGAAAATGCAAAATTTGGGGCTAAAAACATATTTGTGGGGAAAATGTGATTTTTTTTATTTTCATGGCTCAATGTTATAAACTTCTGTGAAGCAACTGGGGGTTTAAGGTGCTCAATACACAACTAGATAAGCTCCCTGAATGATCTAGTTTCCAAAATAGTGTCACTTGTGGAGGATTTTCACTGTTTAGGCAAATCAGGGGCTCTCCAAACATGACTTGGCTTCCGCTAATTGTTCCAGCAAATTTTGCATTCAAAAATTCAAATGACACTTCTTCCCTTCTGAGCTCTGCTGTGCATCAAAACAGTGGTTTTCCCCCATATATGTGGTATTGGTATGCTCAGGAGAAATTGCACATAAAATTTTGGGGTCCATTTTTTCCTGTTACCTTTAATAATAATAAAAAAAAGTGGGTCTAAAGTAAACTTTTTGTGAAAAAAAGTTAAATGTTCTTTCTTTTCCACTTTCCAAAAGTTCATGTGAAGCACCTGAAGGGTTAATAAACGTCTTGAATGTGGTTTGAGCACCTTGAGGAGTGCAGTTCTTAGAATGGTGTCACTTTGGGTATTTTCTATCATATTGACCCCTCAAAGTCACTTCAAATGTGAGGTGGTCCCTAAAAAATGATTTTGTAAATGTTGTTGGAAAAATTAGAAATCGCTGGCCAACTTTTAATCCTTATAACTTCCTAAGAAAAAAAACGTTCTTTCAAAATTTGTGCTGATGTAAAGCAGACATGTGGGAAATGTTATTATTAGCTATTGTGTGCGACAAATCTCTCTGATTTAAGGGCATAAGAATTCAAAGTTTGAAAATTGCTACATTTTTCATTTATTTTGTCAATTGTTTTTTTTTTTTTTTCACAAATACAGTAAATACAAGTTATATTGAAGAAATATTGCCACTATCATGAAGTACAATATGTCATGAAAAAATCTCAGAATCATGGGGGTCCATTGAAGCATTTCAGAGTTATTACCACATAAAGTGACAGTGGTCAGAATTGTAAAAATTGGCTCTGTCATTAAAGTGCCCCTGTCAGCAGGATTGTGCTCAGTAACCTACAGACAGTGTCAGGTCGGCGCCATTATGGTGATTACAATGATACTGTCACGGCTCCAGGGTAATACTGCTGTGGGGTGAGCTGCACACAGCAGCAAAGGAGCTGAGCAAAATGTCGGGCTACTAGCCAGGTACAAACAGGACCTGAGTCATGTGACAGAGTGGGAGGTGGTCAGGGGCGGAGCCAGACGCCGAGGTGCAGAGAGGAGATAAACACAGGAGAGTAGTCAAACAAGCTAAGATCGGAGCCAGGAGATCACGAGATACCAAAGGGGTGAGGATTGTCAGAAGTGAAGCCAGAGGTCAGAAATCCAGAAGAACAAACAAACAGAGTAACGCACGGAGAGCAAGGAAAACAATTGCAAACCGGGCATACACTCCAGGGGTCAAGCACACAGACTAGAACAGAAAGTATAGCTCACAGCGAATCCTAGTCTGGAGTGAGTATAAATACCCATCCCAGATCGAAAGGGAGGCCAGCAAAATTAACCCTGAGAGAACAGGATATTAACCATGTCCTAACCATGACAGATACCTGGTGATGAATTCGTCTTGTGGTTGTTGTGTAATCTCTATTTTCAGTTTTGAGTTAATGATATGTTCGTGCTCTGGGGCGGCCTGTGGGGGTCTCCATGTGGTGCTCTGATTAGGTATTCATAATGCAGACTGTTGACAGGTCACTGATCCCTCAAAGACCTGAATATCTGTACATAGTTAAAAAAAAAATAAAAGAACTTCTGCAGGCACGTGCCGGCCGTGTTACCTCCTCTACAGCATAATCGCATGTTAAAAGTCCCACGAATACATGTTCTTGATGTTATTCAGCTAGAAAAAAAATTCAGTTTGAAAATGACGCCCGCTGCGCCGGCACAGTAGCAGCTATCCGTGTATATAGCTGTGATCCAATAGCTGCTACTGCACACACGCCAGGGGCGCCATCCTACTGGAGAAGAAAAAATCCTCTTCCAAGATGGCGCCACCTACACAGTAGCAGCTCATGGCTATCTCCGAGTGCCAGCTCCCACATTCTTAGTTATAGTATATACTTTTTTATTACACTCCACCCTGTCCATTGTCATTGCCAAATTGTCTTTCAGCATACATTTTGTACACAAGAATAATTAATGTTTCCCAAAAATTTAAACCACAATTATTCAACCCTTGAAAAAACAGCAGAACATGAAATGTTAGGTAAGTACATATGACGCCCTACCGGTGTATAATATCTCAAATTTGACTACTTAAAAAGGGTGTGCGAAGACAGACCTGCAAAAGTGAATTCTGTAGATTTTTGTTACATTCTTTTGCTTTTCTATTTTGCTAACAAAAAAAGATAACAAACTGTTTGGAAGTGATTTGCTCAAATTGAATTTAGTTGAATTCTGTGACCTGAGGATTTCATAAAGTCGATGTGTATTTATTCGATTCTCTCATCTCTAGTTTTGATATACAATATTTAAGACTTTGCTGAGGCTGGTGCATTTACTTTGAAATTCCTTGCTAAAATGGTAGTAATAATCATTTTTAAAAGTTTGAGTTAAATCATGGCTCTCATTTTAATGTTTCAGAAGTATACAAGCAATCTTACATAGATTTTAAAAGTAAGTACATCAGCTTCACTGGGTCTAAGAAATCTGTTTCATTATGTAAATGCCTAGTCATGGGGAGAACAATCTGTTTAGCCTGTTGTTAAAAGTTACTTCTAACCAGTAAGAGCTAACGATGTTCCTAAAATGTACTAATAATATGATATCCCTTCCGGATTCTGCCTGGCTTGGTTGTCAGAAGAACCTATTCACATATGGATGATCCAGGAAGGGATATCATATTAGCTGTAAATTTTAGGAACATATATAGGCTCCTACTGGATTGGAACAACTTTTAGGAAATCTCGTTGGGATTTGATCCCACTGCGAACAATCAGATTCCAGCTTTCATTTTGCAAAGGACTATTGACAAATTAAAAGGGACAAATTGATTGTTTACACCATTTTTAATAAATCCCCCTACATATATATTAAATCTATGGTATTACTGAATACGCAAGTGACCCCTCTAGATGTAAAAAAAGAACATAGAAAAATAAAGACTAAAATCTCAGTTTTCTTTGAGCCTCGAACCATCTCTGAAAAAAAAATGAAATAATGTGTCTCTTTTTATAGCAAGAAAGTTGGAGTTTAGACTCATGCCCACGAGCACAATGGAAAGTTTTCCCCTCTCCCTGTCACAGATGCTCACGACAGTGGAGTGATTGGCAACGAGAAGAGCATGGAAATAAAATTGTTCACACACTAATGAATAGAAGCTTGATTGCAAGATCCTGTTTGGAAAATTATAGTGCTACACACAAGCCATACAATTACATCAAAAATGCTGCATATTCATTTCATCTACTTTGCATAGAGATTAACAAGCAGACTCTAAAATCAAAGCTAACACCAAATTTAGTCACAGGTTAGAAACTAAACAGCATTGTTTGATGGATATGAATCTATACCACCTGCCTGCGTGCTGATTGCTCGCAGCTTAACGTGGCTACAAAACTTGTGGGGTTTTTTAGGGGAAAGATTTTTTTTTCTATTTTTTTTTCTTTTATTTCAATTCAAGGTGTCATTATGTATGTAAAATATTTGTAGCGGGAATCGATAATTTCATTGTTAAAAAAAATAATTTGATCCTAATCTAGTGGTAAAAAAAAACAGTCATTGGATTTTTTTTATTAATAATTGAGAACCATCGTTAATATATAGTTTATTCAGTAATTTTTTAAGAATTTATTTTGTCAGTCTATATATATAAATATTTATTTCTATCTATTATCTATCTATTATCTATCTATCTATTATCTATCTATTTATCTATTATCTATCTATTTATCTATTATCTATCTATTTATCATCTATCTATTATCTATCTATCTATCTAACTAGATAATAGATAGATATAGATAGATATAGATATATTTATATACACAAACATCCAGATTTCTTTTTTTGGAGCATATATGTGCCAAAGTTGTAGAAAAAAAAATATATGGACCGCACATCCAAAATTCATGCATTCATCTATATATATACAGTACAGTACTTGCAAAAGTTTTAGGCAGGTGTGAAAAAAATAATAAGAATGCTTTAAACACTAGAAGTGTTAATAGTTTCTTTTTATCAATTAACAAAATGCAAATTGAATGAACAATAGAGAAAAATACATCACAGATACTGATCCATCTTGTAATGCCATCAGGGAGGCATCTAATTGGCTTCAAAAAATTTATTTTGCAGCACGATAATGACCCCAAGCATCCAGCGAGTGGTTATGGTTAGTCAGTGGAGTGAAAAAATGACTGGAAAATTACAGTAGGAAGATTTCATGAAAACAATGGGAAAATCCATTAAAAAAAGAACCTGCCGAAAAAACTTCTGAAAAACACTCAGGAAACAACAAAACAATAATGACACAGAAGGCGTTTTAGGAAAAAAAACTCTGCAGAGTTTTCTGAAGAGTCTTCTGCTTGAAAAACCTGTTGGGTTTGCTTGCGTTTAAAGGATGTTGTGTTCATATAGAAAATGTTATTAATAACTATTGTCAGCGTAAAGAAGAACAAGGAGTCCTGGAAGTGATGATCCGTCCCCCGCAGAGTCCTGATCTCACATCATTGAGTCTGTCTGGGATCGATCACAAGAATGTAAAAAATAGATTCGGTACTCCCAAGTTAGATGCACAAAATTATAAGGATATTGATACAGATACATCCACTGTATAGAAATAATTGACATTTCGGCCAACAACAAGGCCTTCATCAGAACTACAAAGTATAAATAACATCAAAAACCCTTGTCAATATAATGCCAGTATTCAATACACAGGTAAGCTCTGTATTAATACACGTACATATAGAAATACACAAAAGAAAGTATATATTTATATACACACATATAGGTAAGTCCGATACATCCTTGTAAGAATATTGTGCGGCATAAAAAGTAACACCACGGCACAGAACACTAGAGCAGTAATATCTCAATATCAGAGGAGAAAGAATGGAAAAAACAAAGAACAAGGTCTGTCTTGGGATGGAGGACAGACAACAGTAAGGCAACATGATTGATCTTCCCATCCTGAAGGGGATATGTGTAGGTCTAAGGCAACTGAACTGAGAAAGAAAGGTGCTGATACATTTATATTATAAATTCATATTATGAATAAACAATGTTAGAAGAACAAGGCACAATACAGTATGTCAGACCTATAGATCGACCTGTGGATCACTCTCCAGTGGGACCTTCTTAGAAATAGTCTCTCGTGGTGCTGTGGTAATGTAGGAGGGTGGTGCTGTTATGAACAGTAAGGAACACGCTGTTACTTTAAGAGACTGCACCCCCTTGTCTGGTGTGATGGAATGTTCTGCTTCTCCCCTGCAATAGACTGTATGAATGGACTGGACTATGCAGATAGCATAGGTGGAGCCTGAACTGTGTGTGTGAGCTGAGGCTGCTGCAGAGAGGACTTTGTGCTGATAGCTGCAAGAGAGGAGAACTGTGTCCTTATACAGCTGCAAGACAGGACCCCCAGCCTGTAACGGAGTGGACGTGTGAGATTTGACAGACTTTTCTGTGTGCAGCGAGGGTGGCTGTCCTGTGTTAGTTAGAGGAGCCACGAAGATACCGAGAAAGGGATTTACAGTTTCCAGGAGCAACTCCAGGACCCAGAAGCAAGGAGAAGACCACATTTCACGGAGCTGGCAGAGAGCCGTGTGCACTGCCGTACTAGACTGCTGGGGGCCCCCCGGGACTGGATCTGAGTCCTCAACATCACCGTGAGTTTGTTCCTGTTTGGTGCACCTGTTAGGGCCTAGTGTAGGCTTCAATAGTCAGAACACGGCAGCCGTGTGGCCTGCTTAGTAAAGGCCAGGGGGGTTATACGTAGAGTAACATAATTCTTTGCTTATTGTTTGCATTTACTTGTGTATCATATATTGAGTCTGTAGCAGTTGGAGCACGTGCTATTTTACGGACAAGCTAAAGAATATAACTCTTGTAAATTATCTTTTGCCATTGCATACCCCTGTTTGTATCTTCCTCATCCACTTCATTTCTTGCCTTCCAATAAATCTACCCTTTGTTGTTTGCACCTCATCTTGTGTACAGTAGTCTTACTGCACCGTGGTGGTCCCCCGGCCATCGCTTCAGTAATGCACTACCGTGTAGGGGATATGACGCTAAAGTGACTGCCTCAGGGGAGCCTTACATGTTATTTATACTTTGCAGTTCTGATGAAGGCCTTGTTGTTGGCCGTAACGTCAATTCTTTCTGTACAGTGGATGTATCTGTATCAATAAAATATCCTTATCATTTTTTTAATCTAACTTGGAGTGCCGAATCAGTTTTTTACATTATTGCGGAATGTAATCCTAATCGTGCACCCATCTACAGAGGAGTAACATGCAGCCTTTACTTCTGGGATCACAGGAAGAAATAAAAGGAATTCCACAAGAAGATCTGGGATCTGTTCTCCAAGATGTTTGGGACAACCTTCTGCTGAGCTCCTTCAAAAATTATGTGCATGTACCTAGAAGAAGTGATGACGACAAAAGGGTTGTGACACCAAATATTTAGATTTCTATTTTGTTCATTTACTTTACATGTAATTAATTGATAAAAGTAAACTATTAACACTTCTATTTTTTAAAGTATTCTTACTTTGCATCACATTTTCCACACCTGCCTAAAACTTTTCGACGGTGCTCTAGTATATACAATGAAGGAAATAATTATTTAATCCCTTGCTGATTTTGTAAGTTTGCCCACTGACAAAGACATGAACAGTCTATAATTTTAAAGGTAGGTTAATTTTAACATTGAGAGATAGAATATCAAAAATAAAATCCAGAGAATCACATTGTATAAACTATGTATTTGCATTTTGCCGTGAGAAATGATTATTTGATCCCCTACCAACCATTAAGAGTTCTGGCTCCTACAGACCAGTTAGACGCTCCTAATCAACTCGTTACCTGCATTAAAGACAGCTGTCTTACATAGTCACCTTTATAAAAGACTCCTGTCCACATACTCAATCAGTCAGACTCTAACCTCTACAACATGGGCAAGACCAAAGAGCTTTATAAGGATGTCAGGGACAAGATCATAGACCTGCACAAAGCTGAAATGGGTTACAAACCAAGTAAGATGCTGGGTGAGAAGGAGACAACTGTTGGTGCAATAGTAAGAAAATGGAAGAAATACAAAATGAGTGTCAATCGACATTGATCTGGGGCATCATGCAAAATCTCACCTCATGGGGAAGGTGAGAGATCAGCCTAAAACTACACGGGGGGAACTTGTTAATGATCTCAAGGCAGCTGGAGTCACAGTCACCAAAAAAACCATTGGTAACACATTACGCCGTAAATGTTTAACATCCTGCAGTGCCCGCAAGGTCCCGCTTCTCAAGAAGTCACATGTGCAGGCCCGTCTGAAGTTTGCCAATGAACACCTGGATGATTCTGTGAGTGATTGGGGGAAGGTGCTATGGTCAGATGAGACAAAAATTTAGGTCTTTGGCATTAACACAACTCGCCGTGTTTGAAGGAAGAGAAATGCTGCCTATGACCCAAAGAACACCGTCCCCACTGTCAGGCATGGAGGTGGAAACATTATGTTTTGGGGGTGTTTCTTTGCTAAGGGCTCAGAACTACTTCACCGCAACAATGGGAGAATGGATGGAGCCATGTACCGTAAAATCCTGAGTGACAATCTCCTTCCCTCCACCAGGACATTAAAAATTAGTCATGGCTGGGTCTTCCAGCAAGACAATGACCCAAAACATACAGCCAAGGTAACAAAGGAGTGGCTCAAAAAGAAGCACATTAGGGTCATGGAGTGGCCTAGCCAGTCTCCAGACCTTAGTTCCATAGAAAACTTATGGAGGGAGTTGAAGCTCCGAGTTGCCAAGCAACAGCCTCAAAATCTTAATGATTTAGAGATGACCTGCAAAGAGGAGTGGAGCAGAATTCTTCCTGACATGTGCGCAAACCTCATCATCATCTACAAAAATGTCCGACTGCTGTGCTTGCCAACAAAGGTTTTGCCACCAAGTATTAAGTCTTGTTTGCCAGAGGGATCAAATACTTATTTCTCACTGCAGAATGCAAATACATTTATATAATTTATACAATGTGATTTTCTGGATTGTATTTTTGATATTCTATCTCTCAATGTTAAAATTAACCTACCCTTAAATTATAGACTGCTCATGTCTTTGTCAGTGGGCAAACTTACAAAATCAGTAAGGGATCAAATACTTATTCCCCCCACTGTATGTATTCTATGTGTATATATCTATTCTATCTATTCTATTCTAACCTGTCACTCTGTGATTTTACTGTACATGGCACATGAATTGTTGGCTTTTCAAAGTACATCAGTGCATAAAAATCGGACAGCAATAAGTCTGAGTTGCAGAGGGAAAGTGCGGGACGTGGGTGGACAGCAGAGCTGCAAGGGAGAAAGCGGAACATGGATGGAGAGCAGGGCTGCAGAGGGATGAAGAGGGATGGCGCGTGGAGAGTGGGACTGTGAAGGGAGAGAGCAAGGCTGTGGGAGGAGAGAGCAGGGCTGTGGAGGGAGAGAATGGAGCTGTGGAGGGTGAGCGAGACATGGATGGTGAGCGGGGCTGCGGAGGGATCGAACGGGATGGCGCATGGAGAGCGGAGCTGCAGAGGGAGAGAGCAGGACGGCGGGTGGAGAGCTGGGCTGCTAAGGAAGAGAATGGGATGTGGGTGGAGAGCTGGGCTGCTGAGGGAGAGAGCAGGACGGCCATTGGAGACAGGGGCTTTGGAGGGAGAGAGTGGGACGGCGAGTGGAGAGCAGGACGGTGAGTGGAGAGCAGGGCTGCAGAGGGAGAGAGCGGGATGGCCAGTGGAGACAGGGGCTGCGAAGGGAGAGAGCAGGATGGTGGATGGAGAGCGAGGCTGCTGAGGGAGAATGCAGGACAGCGGGTGGAGAGCTGGGCATCGGAGGGAGAATGGGACGGCGAGTGGAGAGCGGGGTTGCGGAGGGAGAGAGTGGGGCGGCAGTTAGTTACTATGCCCGGGCAACGTCGGGCTCTTCAGCTACTTATTATTATTATTATTATTATAGCGCCATTTATACGACTTTTACAGGAGGAGAGAGGACCCTGCCCGCAAGGGCTCACAATCTACAAGGGATGGGTGAGGATACAATAGGTGAGGGTAAAGCTGGTTGTATAGCGGTTTTGTGGTCACTGCACGTTGTAGGCTTGTCAGAAGAGGTAGGTCTTCAGGTTCCTTTTGAAGGTTTCACACATCAATTTCTTTTCTTATCTGCAAAAAACAGGCGGATTTTCATCAATGTACTGGATCAGATTTTCATTCATTTTTGATATGTTGATATGATATGTGACCACTTTTACCATTCATGTCATTCCGTTTTCTTGTATGAAAGGCGCTGTGTGCACATACTGTATCCTAAAAGCGATATCACAGTGTAGGGAAAATCTGTTCATTGATGTTGGAAAGCAAGGTTAATTTACTTAACCCCTTCACCCCGAGCCTGTTTTCACCTTCCTGACCAGGCCAAATTTTACAATTCTGACCAGTGTCAATTTATGGCCCTTTTCACACATTCAGTACTTGGTCAGTATTTTCCCATCAGTATCTGTAAGCAAAAACCAGTATGAGATAAATACAGAAGTGATGACGTGTTTCTATTATACTTTTCCTCTGATTGTCCCCCCTCCTGATTTTGGCTTACAAATACTGATGTCAAATACTGACCAAAGTACTGAACGTGTGAATGTGGCCTATGGTGTAGTAACTCAGGAGCGCTTGAACATATGCCTGTGATTCTGAGACTGTTTTTTTTCGTGATGTATTGTACTTTATCAAAACAGGATAAAAAGAAGTTTAAAAATTGGGAAAAAATCTCTTGCTGCAATATTCTTGGAAAGTTCCTTATTATCCTCTACACGCTTCAATGCCGTGCTGGCATCTTAATCAAGTGTAAGAAAACAACACCAATAAAAGAAAATGGAGCATAGAAATTTTTGTGGAATTTCTGCTGAGTACACAGGACCCCATATGTGGCGTAAAAATTCTGTTTTGGGAATATGACAGAGATCGGAATGGAAGGAGCAACAATTGAATTCTGGAGTGCAATTTTGGCTGGAATACGTTGCTGACGCCATGTCATATTTGCAGAGCTCCTGACATACTAAAACAGCACAAACTCCCAAAAGTGACCTCATTTTAGAAAGTACACCTCTTCAGGAATTCATCTTCAGGAATTCATCTAAGGGTGTCATCTAGGAGTGTAGTGAGCATTTGTTTCCTTCACGTAATTCACAGAATACTATTATACTGGGTTGGGCAAATAGAAACTTAACATTTTATTCCATTAAAATGATGCTTTAGACCCAAATTTGCAATTTTCAAAAACAATAATGGGTGAAAATTAATTTTCAAAAGAAGTAATAGGAAAAAATGAACAGAACAATTTGTTGGACAATTTCTCCTGACAACGTCAATACCCCATATGTGGTCAAAAACTACTTTTGAGTCAGAGTGCAAGGTTCAGAAGGGAAGAAGTGCCATATTGGAGTCATATTTTCCTGCAATGGTTTGAGGGTGCTATTTCAGATTGGCAGATACCCTGAGGTGCTAGTGGAGCGCCCCCCACACCGCCGCAGGGCCGAGGGGTACCCGGAGCCGGGCCTCTAGGTCTCAGTCCTGGGGTTGTCACGGTGGCTAGACCCGGTCCGTGGCCCTGTCCGTCAGTGGGGGGACGTCCGGTGAAGTAGGTGCTGTTAACGGTGGTGTAGCGGTGCAGTTGTGGGGTGCAGGTCGCGGTAAATAACGAGGACACCAGGTTGCAGTCTCTTTACCTCTTTACTGGAGATCTCTTGGTCCTCAGTCCGGAATCTGGCCCACCAGGCTGCGCAAGTCCGGCCGGTCCAATGGCACCTCCAGAGTTCTCCTCACAGGTGGAAATCAGTGCCTTCCTTCTTAGCGCTGTGTGTTGTAGTCCTTCCCTGCTGTGCTCACGGAAAGTACCCCACAACTGTTGTGTCTGTTTCTTAAGTTCCCTCACAACTCGATTAGATGTTCCTCTCTTATTCCGTCCCTCCCTGGTATTCAGGTTGGAACGGCACCCGTTTGTCAGGTAGGCCTGGAGTTCTTCCGGGACCCTAGAGACGCCCCTCTCCCGCAATTGCCCCCCAAGACTTCATAGGTGATATGTGGTAGACAGCCCGCCTGAGACTGACTGTCCTGCCGCTGTTTGGAGTATGGCTTAAAGCTGTATATTATTCCACTCCCTCGGCGTTCCGGCCACCGGTAATGCGCCTCAGCAAGGTGCTGCCTCTTTCAACAAAACCCCTGCTGGTATTCTCCGTCTGCTTGATCTCGTTTCTCACTCAGCACAATCTATCTCGCTTCTAGTCCTTTCTTGGGCACCGCCGCTATGCTGAGCAGGCACGGTCCCGTTACGTTCTTTCCAATGCCAAGCCTCTGCCAGGGTCCCACCCCTGGCAGAGACCCTACTGTCTCTTCCTCCGCAACACCCTCTCTCACTAGGTGTTGCTTCGTTCAATCCAGTCAGCGTTCTCTCTAACTTCCTGCCTGACCCCCAGTTTACCCACTATGGTGGGGAGTGGCCTAATGAATAGCACCCTTAGCTCCCCCCGGAGGCCCAGCTGTGAAACATATTGGTGTCTGTGATACCTGATTGGAGGAACTCCTTCAGTGCCATCGAACGCACCATGGCTCCCCTTAGTGGCGGAGCCACAGTACTGCAACAACCAGGACTGGGGCGCTGCACTCCCCCCTGGTTAAACACAGTACTCCGGGACTGGGAAGAAAACAACAATACAGGTTAGCAAAAAGACATACAAATTTGTTGAGTGCAAAACAATAAGCATACTTGAACAGGCTTCCCTTTATGGGAGGTGAGGACACTTTAACGTTACAAAACATAATCAAATATCATAGCAACAGGCTACAATTTACTCTCATTACCCAACCGGGTATTCTACTAAGTGCAAATGCTGGAACAATAAATTAACATTGCCTTTAAGAAACATACACTCTTAGTTTATCAAAGGCCTTCCTATAATCACATTACAGGGCAAGGTAACTCTTCATTCTCCTACTTTTGAACCTGCAGGACCGCCTGTCCCTATGGCACCAGACCTACTGCCTCTCCTTTCTTTTACAGGACCGCCCCGTTCAGCCAGGGCCTACTGCCTTTCTCTACTATACATAGTATAGACATAACATTCCTTTCAGTTTGAGAACATGGAGCCCACTCTGCCTGGCTCCTATAAGGACTCACTCACTAACCCCTACGGGTCTACTTTCTGTCCTTAGTAACGAACTAACTTTCTATGGGGACGCAGGGTTTACCTTCTATCCTCACCTTCATTATTACTTTCTTACGTTTCTATCCATGCAGAACTCTAGTCCACCTCAACAGGCTTTCTGCATCTTTCCTTTTGAAGAACATTATTCAAACTTCACATTTCAAACATATTAAACACATATAACTTTTCATGTAAAACGGTTACATTTCTTGCAAAGCATCATCATGACATTACTGTTCGGAAACAGTATCACTTTCCAAGTTCAATTCTAACCTCCCCTTTAAGAGGAGATCAAGTCTCTCTGAGGTAGCTCTTCTTCTCAGCCTACCAGTCCATACCAGAGCTCCGGAATGGCATCTTCGCAAAGTGTCTTTAACTAAAACCAGTAGGAAGCACCTTTAAGAAGGTGCAAACTATTTACAGGAAAGTTTGAATCATGCACAGTCCATGATTACTGCAGTTTGTGTAACTTTGTGCAAAACTTCTGGAAAACAACAATAGTGACCCCGGGTCAACAAAGGGGTCACCTTTTAAAGTTTACCCTGGACGGGTTTAGCAGCAACAGGAACAAAAGAACAAACAGTAACTATTTACATTTTCAGGTTTCCGAGGTTTACTCTTTTTCAGGCGGCTCGGGCTCCTGCCCCCCAACCACCGTGGTGCCAGCGTCCGCGGTTCGAACGTGAAGATGAACTCGACTGGCCAACTCGGTGGCCGCAACCAGGCGCACCGTTGCAATGGTGACAAGATCGGGTGCTCCTGGGACCAGGTCCGAGGCGGTAAGGGTCGCGGCTCCAGACATACACCGCCGAACATTCCGTGCATACCACCCGAGCGGGTTCTGGTGGCGGCTGTAGGTCACCGAATCCCCCTTTTGCAATGGTTCTCTACTTCGGCCACAGCAGGGAGCCCTCACGTTACAGTGCGCAACAAAAACGTCAGTATCCAATCCTGGCTCGTGTATGAGGCCCCACCCTCTTCTTGCATGGTAGGCCAACACAGTGCCCCGCCTTGTCACGTCTCTGTCATCCCATGCCGGAGGGGATTGTTGTATTCTCGATGGACCCATCGGCTCGGCCTCTTTCCGGCCTTTCCACTGTAGAATCAAACACTGTCTATATTGTTCCCACGTAAGCACCGCAAGAGTGGACCCGTTCTCCTGGGATCCATCTGTCCCAACCCAGGGGCTGTCCCACCGAAGAACTACTCCATCTAGACTCACATCCACGGGCTCTCCCACTCTAGTCGACAGCGGTGGCACCATCCTCCCCAGGTCACCAGGGGATAACACCATTAACCCTGCCGAGAAGGGTCGCCCTTTACTGAGATGGAGGTGGGTCGTGGAAGCGGACTCGTGAGGGGGAGCAGGGGCGTCTTCCGTACCTACGCCTGATGTGGTTCCACCGATGTCGATCTGATCCATTGACGAGAACGCTGGAGTCGGCCGCAGCCCGGACCGCGGCTCTTCCGATGCGGCCCCCGAACGCTGCTCCGCTCGCTGTGGTTCCTCCTCCTCTAACTCCGAGGTCGGGATTGGTGGACGTAGCTCCGCTGTCAGGTCCGCAGGCTCCTGGTCCATCTCTGGTGAAGGAGGGCAGGCCGGGATCGCTCCTTCCTTGCTCAGGCACTCGCTGCTCATCATCGCTGCCTGATAGTCGGTGGCAGTGCATGCACCTGACTCCGCCATTTCTCCGGGGTCGGGCTTCTCCATCTCCTGCTTCCCGCTGTTGCAAATCAGGAGGTTGTCCTCTGCCTTGGGGCAGGTCATCTCCTTGCAGCCCGATGCGCAGAGGGCGGTATCCATTTCTCGCGCCATTCTGGTAGTCTCCTCCCATAGCACGCCCTCCTTCTTCTCCAAAGTAGCAATGGCGGCGGCTTTTGGCGGGAACTTCTATTGGTCAATGGTAGCACACAGTCTCTCGATAAAGCTACAGTTCATGCACAACAAATCACAGTCTCTAGGCACACATGACCTGATTCTTCAGGCTTAAGTAGATCCTGTTCGTGACGCCAAGTTGGAGCGCCCCCCACACCGCCGCAGGGCCGAGGGGTACCCGGAGCCGGGCCTCTAGGTCTCAGTCCTGGGGTTGTCACGGTGGCTAGACCCGGTCCGTGGCCCTGTCCGTCAGTGGGGGGACGTCCGGTGAAGTAGGTGCTGTTAACGGTGGTGTAGCGGTGCAGTTGTGGGGTGCAGGTCGCGGTAAATAACGAGGACACCAGGTTGCAGTCTCTTTACCTCTTTACTGGAGATCTCTTGGTCCTCAGTCCGGAATCTGGCCCACCAGGCTGCGCAAGTCCGGCCGGTCCAATGGCACCTCCAGAGTTCTCCTCACAGGTGGAAATCAGTGCCTTCCTTCTTAGCGCTGTGTGTTGTAGTCCTTCCCTGCTGTGCTCACGGAAAGTACCCCACAACTGTTGTGTCTGTTTCTTAAGTTCCCTCACAACTCGATTAGATGTTCCTCTCTTATTCCGTCCCTCCCTGGTATTCAGGTTGGAACGGCACCCGTTTGTCAGGTAGGCCTGGAGTTCTTCCGGGACCCTAGAGACGCCCCTCTCCCGCAATTGCCCCCCAAGACTTCATAGGTGATATGTGGTAGACAGCCCGCCTGAAACTGACTGTCCTGCCGCTGTTTGGAGTATGGCTTAAAGCTGTATATTATTCCACTCCCTCGGCGTTCCGGCCACCGGTAATGCGCCTCAGCAAGGTGCTGCCTCTTTCAACAAAACCCCTGCTGGTATTCTCCGTCTGCTTGATCTCGTTTCTCACTCAGCACAATCTATCTCGCTTCTAGTCCTTTCTTGGGCACCGCCGCTATGCTGAGCAGGCACGGTCCCGTTACGTTCTTTCCAATGCCAAGCCTCTGCCAGGGTCCCACCCCTGGCAGAGACCCTACTGTCTCTTCCTCCGCAACACCCTCTCTCACTAGGTGTTGCTTCGTTCAATCCAGTCAGCGTTCTCTCTAACTTCCTGCCTGACCCCCAGTTTACCCACTATGGTGGGGAGTGGACTAATGAATAGCACCCTTAGCTCCCCCCGGAGGCCCAGCTGTGAAACATATTGGTGTCTGTGATACCTGATTGGAGGAACTCCTTCAGTGCCATCGAACGCACCATGGCTCCCCTTAGTGGCGGAGCCACAGTACTGCAACGACCAGGACTCTGGGGCGCTGCACTAGAACAGCAGAACCTCCCTTAAGGGACCTTATTTTACAAACTATACCCCCAATGAATTCATCTAGGGTTCAGTGAGCATGTTGACACCATATGTGCCTCACAGAATTTTATACCATTGGGTGATAAGGAAAGAATAATTACATTTTTACCATGTTGTTTTAGCCCCAAATTTTTAATTAATATAATGGCTAAAAGGAAAAAATGGACCTCTCAGTTTGTTGTACAATTTCTCCTGAGTGCACCAATACCCTACATGTAATCGGGAAATACTTTTTAGGCACAGTGCAAAGCTCAGACGGGAAGAATTGCCATATTATAGTGCAGATTTTGCTGTTATAGTTTGCGGGTGCCCCTGGGAGAGCCTCTGAGATACTAGAACAGCAGAACCCCCCTGTAATTGACCCCATTTTACAAACTACACCTCTCAATTAATTCATATAGGGGTTCAGTTTTCATATTGACACCACAGGTGAGTCACAGACTTTTATATCATTGATCAGTGAACAAAAAATAACTACATTTTTACCACAAAAAAATTTAGTCACAGATTTTACATTTTCACATGGGGAAATAGGGGAAAATGGCACAAAATAATTGTCACAAAATTTCTGCTGAACATGGTAGTACCCAATATGTGGCTGTACAGTGCTGCCTAGCAATATGGAGGGACTCGAGAGGGATAGAGCGCTATTTGACTAAATTATCATAGAGTAGTTTGCATACTTCATAAACAGAGCCCCTAAGTGCTAGAAGAACAGAATCCCTTCTCAAGTGACCCCAAATTTCACCCCTCTGAAATGTATCTCCAGGTGTAGTGACAATTTTGACTCCATGCGTGTTTTCCAGAAACAAGCAGCAGTGGATGCTGCTAAGTGAAAATCGTAAATCTGCCATTGTAAGGCCCGTACATTGTAGTGCCCGTACATTGTAGTGCTCAGTAGGGTTGAGCGACTTTCATTTTTTTAAGATCGAGTCTGGTTTTGTGAAACCCGACTTTGTCCAGAGTCGAGTCGAGTGCAGTCGGCCGATTATCGCTAAAAGTCGGGGATCAACCGAAACACGAAACCCAATGCAAGTCAATGGGGAAGCATAGTCGGCAGTGAGTGGAGGCCAGGAAAACACCTACAGTGCCCATTTTAATGCCAAAAACATCCATTCTTGTTTCTGAAGCTTGTCAATCTTAATTAACTTTATAATAATAGTTGGGCATAGGAAATTGGGGGTCATTTGGCAAAAGTTGTGGGGGGAGTAGGGCTGGCTCAAGTTTTTCGTGGGCCCAGGAAATGCGGACTACGTCACGGCGGTGGAGCAGGGAGAGGTAAGTATTTCAACGTTGCAAGTGCTGTGATCCTGAGCAAGCAGGGGGGGCCCACTCGTTCGCATTGGCACTGGCACAGGGCCCCTCAAAGTACGGCGGTGTGTTTGCATGGCGGGGGAGCCTCCCACCAGCAGCGACACTTTTGCGTACTCTGAGGGGCCCTGTGCCAGTGACGTCGCCAATGAGTATGCCCCCCCCCCACCTGATGAAGGAACCTGCACTTTCATCTGCACCTTCCTCTTTGTCCCTGTGTAAGGTGGTATAACATGCGGGAAGGGGAACCTTCCTTTCAGCAGGGTCAGATTCTGGCTGTGTAGAGTGCAAGGGGAATGTAGTGGTCTAGGTCAATGTACCAGCAGACTCATCTAGCAGTGGCTGGGCAATGGGCAGGATGAGGAGGAAACAGATATAGGGCCAAAGAATAAAGTAGGCTAAATGCAGTTAAAAATTGGTAACAGGACTAAACAGGCGGCATTGCTTTGTTCAGTGGAGTAGCAAACCCAAGAGCAGCAGACACTGTTTCAAGGGCCTAACCACACTAGTAGGCCAAATGCAGTTTAATATCTGATAGTATAGGCCGAAAGCCAGAATGTGGAAGCTCAGCTTTGTTCAGTTGAGGACAACACCAGGGAGGGGCAGACACCGTTAGTAGGCCGGAACCACCAATTTTTTAAAATACAGCAGTTAATCAGAGCCAGAAGGTGGAAGCTCAGCTTTATTCAGTTGAGGACAACACCAGGCAGGGGCAGACACCGTTAGTAGGCCGGAACCACCAATTTTTAAAAACACAGCACTTAATGAGAGCCAGAAGGTAGAAGCTCAGCTTTATTCAGTTGAGGACAACACCAGGGAGGGGCACACACCGTTAGTAGGCCGGAACCACCAATTTTTTTAAAAACAGCAGTTAATCAGAGCCAGAAGGTAGAAGCTCATCTTTATTCAGTTGAGGACAACACCAGGCAGGGGCAGACACCGTTAGTAGGCCGGAACCACCAATTTTTTAAAAAACAGCAGTTAATCAAAGCCAGAAGGTAGAAGCTCAGCTTTATTCAGTTGAGCACAACACCAGGGAGGGGCACACACCGTTAGTAGGCCGGAAACACCAATTTTTTTAAAAACAGCAGTTAATCAGAGCCAGAAGGTAGAAGCTCAGCTTTATTCAGTTGAGGACAACACCAGGCAGGGGCAGACACCGTTAGTAGGCCGGAACCACCAATTTTTAAAAACACAGCACTTAATGAGAGCCAGAAGGTAGAAGCTCAGCTTTATTCAGTTGAGGACAACACCAGGCAGGGGCAGACACCGTTAGTAGGCCGGAACCACCAATTTTTTAAAAAACAGCAGTTAATCAGAGCCAGAAGGTAGAAGCTCAGCTTTATTCAGTTGAGGACAACACCAGGGAGGGGCACACACCGTTAGTAGGCCGGAACCACCAATTTTTTAAAAAACAGCAGTTAATCAGAGCCAGAAGGTAGAAGCTCAGCTTTATTCAGTTGAGGACAACACCAGGCAGGGGCAGACACCGTTAGTAGGCCGGAACCACCAATTTTTAAAAACACAGCACTTAATGAGAGCCAGAAGGTAGAAGCTCAGCTTTATTCAGTTGAGGACACCACCAGGCAGGGGCAGACACCGTTAGTAGGCCGGAACCACCAATTTTTAAAAACACAGCACTTAATGAGAGCCAGAAGGTAGAAGCTCAGCTTTATTCAGTTGAGGACAACACCAGGCAGGGGCAGACACCGTTAGTAGGCCGGAACCACCAATTTTTTAAAAAACAGCAGTTAATCAGAGCCAGAAGGTAGAAGCTCAGCTTTATTCAGTTGAGGACAACTTGAATTAGGGACTGCAGACAGACTTACCAGGCTGTCCCCTGTGTGGACCATGCATCCAATACATTAACCCATTGCGCCACAAAGGACACGTAACCTTCCGTGGCCATGCCTACCGCTCCATGTGTCTGTTGTCAGGTGTACCTTTGGACTCACAGATTGACAGAATGAAAGGACAATGTGGTCTTTAACATGCTGATGGAGGGGTGGGATGGCTTTTCTCGCAAAAGAATTGTCAACTGGGTAGCTCATAGCGTGGTACAGCGTAGTCCATCATGGCTTTATTAATATTAAATAAAATAAAAAAATAGGCTCTATGCACTGTAAAATAGGTTCCAGGGGTACACGGGCAGCAGTGGTCAGGTGAGTGGAGGCCTAGTGGAAGGAGGGACCGCAGACAGGCTTCGAAGGCCTAACATTATAAAATGGGCTGGCTGTAGGCACTTTATAATTGGTTCCAGGGGTACACGGGCAGCAGTGGTCAGGTCAGTGGAGGCCTAGTGGAAGGAGGGACCGCAGACAGGCTTCGAAGGCCTAACATAATAAAATGGGCTGGCTGTAGGCACTGTAACATAGTTTCCAGGGGTACACGGGCAGCAGTGGTCAGGTCAGTGGAGGCCTAGTGGAAGGAGGGACCGCAGACAGGCTTCGAAGGCCTAACATACTAAAATGGGCTGGCTGTAGGCACTTTATAATTGGTTCCAGGGGTACACGGGCAGCAGTGGTCAGGTGAGTGGAGGCCTAGTGGAAGGAGGGACCGCAGACAGGCTTCGAAGGCCTAACATTAAAAAATGGGCTGGCTGTAGGCACTTTATAATTGGTTCCAGGGGTACACGGGCAGCAGTGGTCAGGTCAGTGGAGGCCTAGTGGAAGGAGGGACCGCAGACAGGCTTCGAAGGCCTAACATAATAAAATGGGCTGGCTGTAGGCACTGTAACATAGGTTCCAGGGGTACACGGGCAGCAGTGGTCAGGTCAGTGGAGGCCTAGTGGAAGGAGGGACCGCAGACAGGCTTCGAAGGCCTAACATAATAAAATGGGCTGGCTGTAGGCACTGTAACATAGGTTCCAGGGGTACACGGGCAGCAGTGGTCAGGTCAGTGGAGGCCTAGTGGAAGGAGGGTCCGCAGACAGGCTTCGAAGGCCTAACATAATAAAATGGGCTGGCTGTAGGCACTGTAACATAGGTTCCAGGGGTACACGGGCAGCAGTGGTCAAGTCAGTGTAGGCCTAGTGGAAGGAGGGACCGCAGACAGGCTTCGAAGGCCTAACATACTAAAATGGGCTGGCTGTAGGCACTGTAACATAGGTTCCAGGGGTACACGGGCAGCAGTGGTCAGGTCAGTGTAGGCCTAGTGGAAGGAGGGACCGCA
The DNA here is from genome assembly GCF_051348905.1 of Ranitomeya variabilis. NCBI lineage: Eukaryota > Metazoa > Chordata > Amphibia > Anura > Dendrobatidae > Ranitomeya > Ranitomeya variabilis. The sequence continues at coordinate 206,199,496 of NC_135233.1, forward strand.
GACAGGCTTCGAAGGCCTAACATTATAAAATGGGCTGGCTGTAGGCACTTTATAATTGGTTCCAGGGGTACACGGGCAGCAGTGGTCTGGTCAACGGAGGCCGATTGTAATATGAGTGTCTGCCAGTTAGTAGTCAAAAAACAACAAATAAATGTGAATGTCTCGCATTAAAACAAAACAAAAACACTAAAGGGTGCAATCATTAGGTTCAGGGGTGGGATCCTCTGCGTTGTTTCAGACCTACTAATTTAGCGCGAAGTATTTACTGTGATAAATAGAGGACACTGCCCCTGACTATGTTAAGTACCATCATACATGTCAACACAATGGTATTGTCAGTGGCAGGTATGGAAGGATGTCAGCGCATAGACAAAACATTGGTGGAAGTGTGAGAGATAACTGTGGAAGTGTTACAGCAATGTTTGACCTGGGGGTGGGTGAACTCTCTTGTGGCCGGCGGTACAGGCTCAGGGCCCCTCATGTTACAACAGTGTGTCTGACGTTGGGTGCGCACCACCACCGCCAGAGACACTTTATTGTACTATGAGGGACCCAGTAGCAATGCCGTCGACCAAAAGCGAGCACACCCACCTCTTCAGACAAACAGCAGTCTCACGGGTGCTTGCGCCAAGTAGCGATACCACGGCCCCGTGTGGTGAGTTTGGCCATTTAGGGAGGTGTAAACATGTTGTATGCTGGACAATCAGCTGCAGCAAATTAGACATTAGAAAAGTAATTCACACTAGTCCACAGGCAAGAGCTTTTCATAGGAAAGCTAGGTGTCAGCCGGGAAAGGTGGGGCAAAAGATTTCGAAATCCAGTTGTGGTTCATTTTAATGAATGTTAGATCGTCAACATTTTGGGTAGCCAGACGAGTCCTTTTTTCGGTTAATATTGAACCTGCAGCACTGAATACTCTTTCTGATAGGACACTTGCTGCCGGGCAAGCAAGCTCCTGCAATGCATATTCTGCCAATTCTGGCCAGGTGTCTAATTTTGATGCCCAGTAATCAAATGGGAATGACGGTTGAGGGAGAACATCGATAAGGGATGAAAAATAGTTAGTAACCATACTGGACAAATGTTGTCTCCTGTCACTTTCAATTGATGCAGCAGTACCTGTCCTGTCTGCGGTCATAGCAAAATCACTCCACAACCTGGTCAGAAAACCCCTCTGTCCAACGCCACTTCTGATGTGTGCACCCCTAACACTCCTAGTCTGCTGCCCCCTGGAGCTCGTGTGAGAACGATCACGTGCGCTGTGTGCTGGGAATGCCTGAAGCAAACGGTCAACAAGAGTTGATTGTTTGGTTGCTAATATTAGTTCCAAGTTCTCATGTGGCATAATATTTTGCAATTTGCCTTTATAGCGTGGATCAGGGAGGCAGGCCAACCAGTAATCGTCATCGTTCATCATTTTCGTAATGCGTGTGTCCCTTTTTAGGATACGTAAGGCATAATCCGCCATGTGGGCCAAAGTTCCAGTTGTCAAATCTCCGGTTGTGATTGGTTGAGGGGCAGTTTCAGGCAAATCTACGTCACTTGTGTCCCTCAAAAAACCAGAACCCGGCCTTGCCACGCAACCAATTTGCAGTGCCCCCGGGAAAGCTTCCGCATTAAAAATATACTCATCCCCATCATCCTCCTCGTCCTCCACCTCCTCTTCGCCCGCTACCTCGTCCTGTACACTGCCCTGACCAGACAATGGCTGACTGTCATCAAGGCTTTCCTCTTCCTCTGGTGCAGACGCCTGATCCTTTATGTGCGTCAAACTTTGCATCAGCAGACACATTAGGGGGATGCTCATGCTTATTATGGCGTTGTCTGCACTAACCAGCCGTGTGCATTCCTCAAAACACTGAAGGACTTGACACATGTCTTGTATCTTCGACCACTGCACACCTGACAACTCCATGTCTGCCATCCTACTGCCTGCCCGTGTATGTGTATCCTCCCACAAAAACATAATAGCCCGCCTCTGTTGGCACAGTCTCTGAAGCATGTGCAGTGTTGAGTTCCACCTTGTTGCAACGTCTATGATTAGGCGATGCTGGGGAAGGTTCAAAGACCGCTGATAGGTCTGCATACGGCTGGAGTGTACAGGCGAACGTCGGATATGTGAGCAAAGTCCACGCACTTTGAGGAGCAGGTCGGAGAACCCAGGATAAGTTTTCAATAAGCACTGCACCACCAGGTTTAAGGTGTGAGCCAGGCAAGGAATGTGTTTCAGTTGGGAAAGGGAGATGGCAGCCATGAAATTCCTTCCGTTATCACTCACTACCTTGCCTGCCTCAAGATCTACAGTGCCCAGCCACGACTGCGTTTCTTGTTGCAAGAACTCGGACAGAACTTCCGCGGTGTGTCTGTTGTCGCCCAAACACTTCATAGCCAATACAGCCTGCTGACGCTTGCCAGTAGCTGGCCCATAATGGGACAACTGGTGTGCAACAGTGTCATCTGCCGATGGAGTGGTTGGCCGACTGCGGTCTGTGGAAGAGCTGTAGCTTCTGCAGGAGGACGAGGAGGAGGAGGACGGGGTGCGAACGCCTACAGCCAACTGTTTCCTAGACCGTGGGCTAGGCACAACTGTCCCGAAATTGATGTCCCCTGTGGACCCTGCATCCACCACATTCACCCAGTGTGCCGTGATGGACACATAACGTCCCTGGCCATGCCTACTGGTCCATGCATCTGTAGTCAGGTGCACCTTTGTACTCACAGATTGCCTGAGTGCATGGACGATGCGCTGTTTCACATGCTGGTGCAGGGCTGGGATGGCTTTTCTGGAAAAAAAGTGTCGACTGGGTAGCTCGTATCGTGGTTCAGCGTACTCCATCAGGGCTTTGAAAGCTTTGCTTTCAACTAACCGGTAGGGCATCATCTCTAACGAGATTAGTCTAGCTATGTGGGCGTTAAAACCCTGTGTACGCGGATGCGAGGATAAGTACTTCCTTTTTCTAACCAGAGTCTCATGTAGTGTGAGCTGGACTGGAGAGCTGGAGATCGTGGAACTTTCGGGTGTGCCGGTGGACATGGCAGACTGAGAGACGGTTGGAGACGGTATTGTTTCCGCCGGTGCCCTAGATGCAATATTTCCTCCTACAAAACTGGTGATTCCCTGACCCTGACTGCTTTTGGCTGGCAAAGAAACCTGCACAGATACTGCCGGTGGTGCGGAAAATGGTGGCCTTACAGTGACGGAAGGGATGTTGCGTTGCTGACTAGCTTCATTGGCCGAGGGTGCTACAACCTTAAGGGACGTTTGGTAGTTAGTCCAGGCTTGAAAATGCATGGTGGTTAAGTGTCTATGCATGCAACTAGTATTGAGACTTTTCAGATTCTGACCTCTGCTTAAGCTAGTTGAACATTTTTGACAGATGACTTTGCGCTGATCAATTGGATGTTGTTTAAAAAAATGCCAGACTGCACTCTTCCTAGCATCGGATCCCTTTTCAGGGATTGCAGACTGAGCTTTAACCGGATGGCCACACTGTCCTCCAACAGGTTTTGGCTTTGACACGCGTTTTGGGCCAGATACGGGCCCGGCAGATGGAACCTGTTGCGATGTTGATGCCTGCTGCGGCCCCTCCTCCACCTCTGCTTCTGAACTACTGCCGCCTGCACCCTGTTCCCCCAATGGCTGCCAATCGGGGTCAACAACTGGGTCATCTATTACCTCCTCTTCGAGCTCGTGTGCAACTTCGTCTGTGTCACTGTGTCGGTCGGTGGTATAGCGTTCGTGGCGGGGCAACATAGTCTCATCAGGGTCTGATTGTGGATCAGTACCCTGAGAGGGCAATGTTGTGGTCTGAGTCAAAGGAGCAGCATAGTACTCTGGCTGTGGCTGTGCATCAGTGCACTCCACGTCAGAATCTACTTGTAATGGGCATGGCCTGTTAAGTGTTTCACTTTCTAAGCCAGGGACGGTATGTGTAAAGAGCTCCATGGAGTAACCCGTTGTGTCGCCTGCTGCATCCTTCTCTCTTGTTGTAGTTTTTGCTGAAGAGCACAAGGAAGCGACTTGTCCCTGACCGTAAACATCCACAAGCGACGCGCTGCTTTTACATTTACCAGTTTCAGAAGAGGAGGCAAAAGAGCTAGAGGCTGAGTCTGCAATGTAAGCCAAAACTTGCTATTGCTGCTCCGGCTTTAAAAGCAGTTTTCCTACTCCCAGAAAAGAGAGCTTTCGAGGCCTTGTGTAGCCAGACGACGAAACTGGCTCCACAGCTCCAGACTTAGGTGGAATATTTTTATCCCCACGACCACCTGATGCTCCACTACCACTACCATCATTACCAGCTGACAATGAACGCCCACGTTCACGACCTCTTGCACCAGACTTCCTCATTGTTTTAAAAACTTAACCAAAGTAACTTTATTTGTTGCTGTCAAACAACTTACACGGTGAGCTATAACTTCAGTATGATTTCAATATCCCTTAACAGGTTGGTGAGACCACAAGGAAAATCAGGCACAATGTTACACACTCTGTTTTCTGTGGCACCAAATCACAGAGATGCCACACACGCAGGACTGTCACTCAAGCACAAATGTCAATATTAATCTCCCACCTATTTTTTTTGAGTGGCACACAAGCCCTGACTGAGGCCAATATTTTTCTCCCACTGATTGATGTAGTGATTTTTTTTCTGGTAGACTTTAGAACCCAAATCAAGCAAAAAAATAAATAGGCTTTCTATGGCCCACAATTTGAGAGAGAGAGATGGCACACCCAGGAGTCAAGACTGGCACACAAGCAGAAAGGGCAATATTAATCTCCCACTGTTTTTTTTTTTTTTTTTTTTTTTCAGGGAGACTTTAGAAACCAAATAAGATAAAATGTTTTTTTAGGGACAATTTAGAAACCAAATAATAAAAAAAAAAAAAAAAAAAGGCTTTCTATGGCCCACTGAGTGAGAGATGGCACACACAGGAGTCAGGAGTGGCACACAAGCCCTGACTGAGGCCAATATTTTTCTCCCACTGATTGATGTAGTGATTTTTTTTCAGGTAGATTTTAGAACCCAAATCAAGCAAAAAAATAAATAGGCTTTCTATGGCCCACTGAGTGAGAGATGGCACACACAGGAGTCAGGAGTGGCACACAAGCCCTGACTGAGGCCAATATTTTTCTCCCACTGATTGATGTAGTGATTTTTTTTCAGGTAGATTTTAGAACCCAAATCAAGCAAAAAATTAAATAGGCTTTCTATGGCCCACAATTTGAGAGAGAGAGATGGCACACCCAGGAGTCAAGACTGGCACACAAGCAGAAAGGGCAATATTAATCTCCCACTGTTTTTTTATTTTTTTATTTTTTTTCAGGGAGACTTTAGAAACCAAATAAGATAAAATGTTTTTTTCAGGGACAATTTAGAAACCAAATAATAAAAAAAAAAAAAAAAGGCTTTCTATGGCCCACTGAGTGAGAGACGGCACACACAGGAGTCAGGAGTGGCACACAAGCCCTGACTGAGGCCAATATTTTTCTCCCACTGATTGATGTAGTGATTTTTTTTCAGGTAGATTTTAGAACCCAAATCAAGCAAAAAAATAAATAGGCTTTCTATGGCCCACTGAGTGAGAGATGGCACACACAGGAGTCAGGAGTGGCACACAAGCCCTGACTGAGGCCAATATTTTTCTCCCACTGATTGATGTAGTGATTTTTTTTCAGGTAGATTTTAGAACCTAAATCAAGCAAAAAAATGAATAGGCTTTCTATGGCCCACAATTTGAGAGAGAGAGATGGCACACCCAGGAGTCAAGACTGGCACACAAGCAGAAAGGGCAATATTAATCTCCCACTGTTTTTTTATTTTTTTATTTTTTTTCAGGGAGACTTTAGAAACCAAATAAGATAAAATGTTTTTTTCAGGGACAATTTAGAAACCAAATAATAAAAAAAAAAAAAAAAAAAGGCTTTCTATGGCCCACTGAGTGAGAGATGGCACACACAGGAGTCAGGAGTGGCACACAAGCCCTGACTGAGGCCAATATTTTTCTCCCACTGATTGATGTAGTGATTTTTTTTCTGGTAGATTTTAGAACCCAAATCAAGCAAAAAAATAAATAGGCTTTCTATGGCCCACAATTTGAGAGAGAGAGATGGCACACCCAGGAGTCAATACTGGCACACAAGCAGAAAGGGCAATATTAATCTCCCACTGTTTTTTTATTTTTTTATTTTTTTTCAGGGAGACTTTAGAAACCAAATAAGATAAAATGTTTTTTTCAGGGACAATTTAGAAACCAAATAATAATAAAAAAAAAAAAAAGAAGGCTTTCTATGGCCCACTGAGTGAGAGATGGCACACACAGGAGTCAGGAGTGGCACACAAGCCCTGACTGAGGCCAATATTTTTCTCCCACTGATTGATGTAGTGATTTTTTTTCAGGTAGATTTTAGAACCCAAATCAAGCAAAAAAATAAATAGGCTTTCTATGGTCCACTGAGTGAGAGATGGCACACACAGGAGTCAGGAGTGGCACACAAGCCCTGACTGAGGCCAATATTTTTCTCCCACTGATTGATGTAGTGATTTTTTTTCAGGTAGATTTTAGAACCCAAATCAAGCAAAAAAATAAATAGGCTTTCTATGGCCCACTGAGTGAGAGATGGCACACACAGGAGTCAGGAGTGGCACACAAGCCCTGACTGAGGCCAATATTTTTCTCCCACTGATTGATGTAGTGATTTTTTTTCAGGTAGATTTTAGAACCCAAATCAAGCAAAAAAATAAATAGGCTTTCTATGGCCCACAATTTGAGAGAGAGACGATGGCACACCCAGGAGTCAAGACTGGCACACAAGCAGAAAGGGCAATATTAATCTCCCACTGTTTTTTTATTTTTTTACTTTTTTTCAGGGAGACTTTAGAAACCAAATAAGATAAAATGTTTTTTTCAGGGACAATTTAGAAACCAAATAATAAAAAAAAAAGGCTTTCTATGGCCCACTGAGTGAGAGATGGCACACACAGGAGTCAGGAGTGGCACACAAGCCCTGACTGAGGCCAATATTTTTCTCCCACTGATTGATGTAGTGATTTTTTTTCAGGTAGATTTTAGAACCCAAATCAAGCAAAAAAATAAATAGGCTTTCTATGGCCCACAATTTGAGAGAGAGAGATGGCACACCCAGGAGTCAAGACTGGCTCACAAGCAGAAAGGGCAATATTAATCTCCCACTGTTTTTTTATTTCTTTATTTTTTTTCAGGGAGACTTTAGAAACCAAATAAGATAAAATGTTTTTTTTTCAGGGACAATTTAGAAACCAAATAATAAAAAAAAAAAAAAAAAAAAAAAAGGCTTTCTATGGCCCACTGAGTGAGAGATGGCACACACAGGAGTCAGGAGTGGCACACAAGCCCTGACTGAGGCCAATATTTTTCTTTCTCCCACTGATTGATGTAGTGATTTTTTTTCTGGTAGATTTTAGAACCCAAATCAAGCAAAAAAATAAATAGGCTTTCTATGGCCCACTGAGTGAGAGATGGCACACACAGGAGTCAGGAGTGGCACACAAGCCCTGACTGAGGCCAATATTTTTCTCCCACTGATTGATGTAGTGATTTTTTTTCAGGTAGATTTTAGAACCCAAATCAAGCAAAAAAATAAATAGGCTTTCTAGGGCCCACTGAGTGACAGATGGCACACACAGGGATGGCACTCTAGCAGAAATGCCAATCTTAATCTCCCACAAAAAAAAAAAAACAGGGACTGTCCTACAATTACTATCTCCCTGCAGTAATCTCAGCCAGGTATGGCAGGCAGCAATAAGGAGGGGACTGATGCACAAATTAAATAAAAAGTGTGGACAAACAAAAAAGATAGCTGTGCAGAAAGGAAGGAACAAGAGGATATGTGCTTTGAAAAAAGCAGTTGGTTTGCACAGTGGCGTACACACAGCAATACAGCTATCAGGGAGCCTTCTAGGGCAGCCCAATGAGCTACAGCGCTGAGAGAAAAAAAAAAAAAAATGTAGCTTCCACTGTCCCTGCACACCGAAGGTGGTGTTGGACAGTGGAAATTGCTACAGCACAAGCGGTTTGGTGGTTAATGGACCCTGCCTAACGCTCTCCCTGCTTCTGACGAAGCGGCAGCAACCTCTCCCTAAGCTCAGATCAGCAGCAGTGAGATGGCGGTCGGCGGGAACGCCCCTTTATAGCCCCTGTGACGCCGCAGACAGCAAGCCAATCACTGCAATGCCCTTCTCTAAGATGGTGGGGACCAGGACCTATGTCATCACGCTGCCCACACTCTGCGTTCACCTTCATTGGCTGAGAAATGGCGCTTTTCGCGTCATTGAAACGCGACTTTGGCGCGAAAGTCGCGTACCGCATGGCCGACAACGCACAGGGGTCGGATCGGGTTTCATGAAACCCGACTTTGCCAAAAGTCGGCGACTTTTGAAAATGAACGACCCGTTTCGCTCAACCCTAGTGCTCAGTACTCTGCAATGCTCAGTACATTATTCCCAGCTCGTGCTTCTGGAGACATACACTGTAAATTAAGCAAGCTCTCATCACTAAATGAATGCCAAACATGTGGATGCTGAATGTGGATTAGACATACTGTGGAGCGCAGAAGGGAAGGGGGCATTTTCATATTTGAGCACAAAATTCCCTGGGTTTATTTTGGGGGTTGAGGAGCCATTTGGCTTTTTCAAACCCTTTGTGCTACAGATTACGTGGAAGCCCCCTATATTTCAATTGACAGATGATGGGCCTGAGTGGCGACTTGCTTTTTTTGCGAATTGAATTGAAGCTTTTATTGGGAACATTTTACATAACATTTGGGATCACATTTATCTGGCACTCTATGTTGAGCACTTACATCAGGGTTTCCATCTAAATCTCCGAATAACGTGATTCAGATGATACCCCCGAGAGATCCATCTAATATATAAAGCTGAGTGTGTGTGTGTGTGTGTGTGTGCGTGTGTGTGTGTGTCCGGGATTGGCATCTGCACCGTCGCAGCTACAGCCACAAAATTTTGCACAGTCACACATCTGGACCCCGAGAGCGTCATAGGCTATGTTGTGAGGCGAAATTTTTACCCCGCGCGTTCCAATTCACCAAACAATTTTGCCCCTACCTATAATGGGGAAAAAGTGAAAGGAAAAGTGTTGGAGGCAAATTGACAGCTGCCAGATGTGAACAAGGAGGACTTAAAGAATGAGAGCGATGGCGCCAAAGAGTATATACTGTACAGTTGCTAAGGTGGGGCCCCGACATGGGATACTCACCACACACGGGGATATGAACACACACACAAAACGCGCCACACTCTACCAAGTGCTTGAACACATATACCACCCTCAGCACACATTTCACCACACATACACCAACCTCACCACATAAAGGTCAAAACACAAAAGTCGCCACTCAAAACTGGCCATGCGCAAAATTCGCCACATGCAAAACTAGTCTCACGCAAAACTCGCCACACGTGCAAAACTCACCTCATGGAAAACTCGCCACACGCAAAACTTGCACACGTGGAAAAATTGCCACATGCACAAAAGTTGCAACACATGCAAAAGTTGCCTCACACAAAACTTGCACATACTCAAAATGCACCACACATAAAGCTCGCCACGCACAAAACTCGCCATGCGCAAAACTTGCTGCACACAAATTGCTACACTAACCTGTCACATGCAACTCGACACACAAAAAGTTGCTACACGCATGTCGCCACACAAACTCGTCTCACAAAAGTTGCTACACGCATGTCGCCACACAAAACTCATCTCACAAAAGTCGCTACATGCATGTCGCCACACGCAACTCAACACACTCAACTTGACACATGAAACTCGCCCTAAAACACACACAAGTCTGGTATTATCCTTCAAAAATAAAAATCTGATTAATAAGCAGACAAACTACAAGAGCAACAAATGTACCATATAGGAAATACGGCAGCTGTCAGTCACATGACCAGTCTATTATGTGTATGTGTGAGCTAATATATACTGCCAGGGGGGAGGGCTTCCTGTTGGCTGGGGATTTATCAGGCTGCCAATTTAGCTTACAAATACTGAGGTAAAATTACTGAGCAAATAACATGTGAACGAGGTCTAATACAGGAGGAGGACACACAGATATATACTATATACAGGAGGAGATGACACACAGGTATATACTATATACATGGGAGATGACACACATATATACTATATACAGGGGAGATGACACATAGGTATATACTATATACAGGAGGAGATGACACACTGGTATATACTATATACAGGAGGAGATGACATACAGGTATATACTATATACAGGGGAGATGACACACAGGTATATACTATATACAAGAGGAGATGACACACAGATATATACTATATATAGGAGGAGATGACATACAGGCATATACAGGAGGAGATGACACACAGGTATATACTATATACAGGAGGAGATGACATACAGGTACATACTATATACAGGGGAGATGACACACAGGTATATACTATATACAGGAGGAGATGACATGCAGGTATCTATATATATAATTGTCTAAGGGTTTTTCCGTCTGTCTGTCTGTCTGTCTTTCTGTCTGTCTGTCTGTCTGTCTTTCTGTCTGTCTGTCTGTCTGTCTGTCCTGGAAATCCCGCCTCTCTGATTGGTCGAGGCCGCCGGGCCTCGACCAATCAGAGACGGGCACAGCATGGCGACGATGATGTCATAATGGAAATCCCGCGTCTGAATCAGCGACGGGCACAGTATCGACGTAGATGTCATAATGGTTGCCATGGCGACGATGATGTCCTAAAGGTTGCCTCGACCAATCAGCGACGGGCACAGTCTGCCGCGAATTCTGGAATCATCATTGTCCATATACTACGGGGACATGCATATTCTAGAATACCCGATGCATTAGAATCGGGCCACAATCTAGTATACTATATATAGGAGGAGATGACATACAGGTATATACTATATACAGGAGGAGATGACACACAGGTATATACTATATATAGGAGGAGATGACATACAGGTATATACTATATACAGGAGGAGATGACACACAGGTATATACTATATACAGGAGGAGATGACACACAGATATATACTATATACAGGGGGAGATGACATACAGGTATATACTATATACAGGGGAGATGACACACAGGTATATACTATATACAGGAGGAGATGACATACAGGTATATACTATATATAGGAGGAGATGACATACAGGTATATACTATATGCAGGAGGAGATGACACACAGGTATAAACTATATACAGGAGGAGATGACATACAGGTACATACTATATAAAAGAGGAGATGACACATAGGTATATACAGGAGGAGATCACATACAGCAGGTATGTACTATATACAGGGGAGATGACATACAAGTATATACTATATACAGGAGATGACATACAGGTATATACTACATATAGGAGGAGATGACATAGAGGTATATACTACATACAGAAGAGATGACATACAGGTATACACTATATACAGGAGGAGATGACACATAGGTATATACAATATACAGGAGGAGATGACATACAGCAGGTATATACTATTTACAGGGGAGATGACATACAGGTGCATACTATATATAAGGGAGATGACAAACATGTATATACTGAGGGGAAAATGAGAGGTGTGAGGTGAAAATGAGAGGTGTGAGGTGAAAATTAAAAGGTGAGGTGCTATAACTAACCACAGATATTTACTATGCCCAGGCAACGCCGGGCTCTTCAGCTAGTTCACTATAATGAGGCAGCAGAGTTACTGTGGACTCCATTTGGCCTCTATTCAGTGGTGTCATTCTTTTATGAAGCGGCCGACCATGCTTTTATGCACGGTTAATAAGGTGGACACTGCTGGATCACAGGTCACATGGCGTCCACAGTGTCCTCATAATAGGGAATCTTCTGCTGGGGGTTCCGTTTGAATCCCGTAATTCAGGGATTTACACAGAAACCCCGATGTAAGCGCTCAGCACAGAGCGCAGGATAAATGTGCACCGAGCCTTACTGCGATCTTTGGAGGCAACAAATGAACAGCAGGTGAACAATTGGTATTTATTTTTTACGCCGTTCCTTGTGCGGTATAAGTGATTAGATGACTTTATTCTTTGGGTCGGTGCGATTACAGTGAAACCAGATTTATATCTGTTTTCTACATTTGGCTGCTCTCACACACTAAAAACCACTCTTTTTTTTGCCATATTTTGAGAGCTATAATTTTTCCACATTTCAACCAACAGAGTCATGTGAGGACTTGTTAGAGGGACAAGTTGACGTTTTGACCATTTTCGGACATATGACATTTTTTCATCACTTTCTATTCCAATTTCAAGGAGGCAGAATTACAAAAAAAACAATGCAGGAATGTTTTTTTTCAAGTCGCTCACCTTGTGGTAAAATTGATAGGACAGCTTTACTCTTCGGGTCAGTACGATTACAGCAATGCCATATTTATATAATTTTTTTACGTTTTGGCGTTTTTACACAATAAAAACTATTTTATAGAAAAAATAAGTGTTTTTGCCTCGCTTTATTCTGAGAGCTGTAACTTTATTATTTCTCTGCTAAAACAGCTGTGGGATGGCTTTTTTTTTGGGGGGGGGGACAAGACGACATTTTCATCGATACCATGTTTATTTACTTTCGACTTTTTGATCTTCTTGTGGAAAGGATGCCGCTTCCTGGTGGTATGTAATTGCTGAGCGCCTAGAGGGCACTGTGCAGCTGGAATTTGGTTCATGCAGCACTCGGATGGCTCTATCTTTAAAGTGTGCAAAGTCCAGGTCAGGGTTCTGTAGGGCCAAGATGCGCAGATGTGTCCTGTGGGTGCTGGACAGGAGTCCCTCAATAAATTGCTCCTTTAACAATCTGTCCCCACCTTGCACGCTGTCAGGATCAATCTGCTTAATGGCCCGCAGTACCTCCTGGAGATTAAGGGCTTAGTCTCAAATACTGTCCTGCACCCTTTGTTTACACCCAAAGAATCTCATTTTTATCTCTGCTGCAGTGCAGGCGTCAAAGGTGTCCTTCAGCTTAGCTAGGATTTGTTTGACAGTCCGTTTATCAGTGTTCCGGCCAGGACTTTACTTCCCTCTAGGCCGCACCAGTTAACTGACCAATGAGGATGCTGACTTTTTGCTCCTCAGACAGCGGGTACACTTTAAACTAACTGCAGAGTCTCTCCTTAAAATCACTCAAGGTGTGTGACTCCCCTGAGTACTGCAGTAACCAAAAAGAATCAGCCGTACTCAAATGGTTGAAAATTATGCAAAAAATGGAGTGTTTAATTTAATTTGGATATTTTTTCATGTATTTATGTACAGCACATTTATACTATGTATTTATTTTGCAATGAGGTTTTGAAAAAGACCACCCTTGGTCGAAACGTTAACCTTATTGTCCGCAATCTATATATGTCATTAAGCACCTGGTCATGTCTGTACGCACGAATAAAGAAACAATATTTTTTGCATAATTTTCAACCATTTGAGTGCGGATGATTTTCTTATGAATATTTGGACTGTCTGGTGTTCAGCCTGCACCGATTGACCTTGATTTACAGTGTGCACATCATTCTTTTTGGATATTTTTGTTGATGGTTGCACCTGTTTCCTAATGTCTACACAAACCTTTGCTTTTGATCAGGCAACAGCTTCTATCATTTTGTCCAAAATCACGAACTCAAGTGATTTTCTACATACACCAGTACAGGAGATTAGAAGCAGGGACTATGAAAAAGAACACAGGAGACTGATGTCGTATGATCTCCACTCAATTACTTTGGAGTACTTCAAGCTAAACCGCATCCCGAGGGGTCTTCGGTGCAATCTTCGTCCCACACTTTTTTGAGATAGACCTGATTATTGTGAAAAATATAAACAAATTTTGAACAAGTGCTCATTGGACCTAATTCTTCTAATCATCGAGACCCTCCACACGGCTATACTTGAAACTGACGCTAAAGTCATATCCATTGAAGAACAACTTTGCTCGACCATTTCCACCTCTGACTGGCAGAACTTGAAAACAAGGACTGACAAGATTATAGGAGAGAACCGGAGAACACTACAGGAAAAGAAGAGAAACAAATTCCATAGAGATTCAGAGGACTACAGATTGGAACGCGTCTACAAATGGAACGAGTCTACAAACTCTGGACAAGGGTGAGGACATTACACCTCAAGACGCCCCGGTTCCTTCAGCTCAGACAGCAGTGGATCTTCACACAACTACAACCAAGGACGTTTTTTAGGGAAAAAACAACCCATGAGGGGCAACTCGAGACAGCAAGGAGGAGACCGACAAGGAACAACCGAGCGAATGATAACGAGGTCACAGGTAGGAACTCTAAATCTGTGACCAATATATCCTCCTACACATTGAACCCATTGGAACTTTCAGTTTTACAACAAGGTCTTTCATTTTGTCCAACCCCACCATGGGTTAAACTTGAACAGGACTTAAAGTATTTTTATCGCAGCATTAGATTAAAAACTCATTTTGGCTTGCAGAATGGTTCTATCAGGAATAGAGTCCCCCCCACTGAGGGGACCTCTACCCCTGAACTGTCTATTTCTTCCTTAGGTCTGTTCAACAAAAGTTCATTTAATCCACCTCACACGTACCACGTAACTGAGGCATGTATTGACTTGATCCATAGGGATGTACAGGATATTCTCCTGAAACATCAAAAGGGCTATCTTTCCACTAGAAACAATATTATGGATCGCCCCCACGCAAGGGCAATGGGGTACTCGGCACTGGGTCCTTCGGTTCGGGGGATGTCAAGGTGGCCCGACCCGGTCCGTGGCCCTTTGAGGGACGTCCAATAAAGAAAGGAGTAGTTTTTGTAGTTTTGGGAAAGGTCTTTAAAGGGATAATGTTCGTGACGCCACCTGTGGTATTCGGACAGGGTGACCGACGCTGCTCTGGTGTCCGCTGGGGTGATGTTATGGCAGCTTGATGGTATACCTTCCCACAGGTGAAGTGTATCCCCAGGGCTTCCCAGAGTGTAGATGGTGGATGGTGTGAGGCGCAGTGAATTACGAGGCCATAAGGTTGCAGTCTCTTTACCTTTACTGAAGGCTTCAGTGTTCACAGTCCAGGGCACCGGATCACAGGGTAGGCAGACTCCAGCCAGTCTGAAGGCAAATCCAGAGTCCCCTTATCCAGGTGGAATTCGATAGCCTTCCTATGCGCACAGTAACACAGTAGGTCCCTACTTGCATAAGCTCCAATAAGGTCCTCACTGTTATTACTCCTCTCACTGTTCCCCGTGGTCGGATAGAACAAAACATGTTTGACTGGTGGCCTGAGGCTTTTTATAGGGACCCTAGAGATGCCCCGGCCCCCACAAGTTGCCACCGTGTCTCCTGTGTATAAAGGTCGGGCAGCCAACGTAGAATTAACTGTCCTGCCAGTCTCTGAAGTAAAGCATAGAGATCCTTACTCCCTCGGTATTCTGGCCACCGGTATTCCTGCGCTTCAGAAGGAGGCAGTCTCTCACAGGACAGAACTCCTTCTGGTTTCCTCTCCTTTTGCTTTGACTTTGTTTCTCACTCACTGCAATACACTTCTCTTCAATGTCTCTTTCTTAGGATGCTGCCGCACGTGGGGTAGGCGCAGCTCCGTGGACCCTTGTCCTCCTCAGACCGCAGTCTGGATCTGACTGGAGATCACTCCAGCCAGCTCGGTCTGGAGACTTTTCTCTCTCGGTCCCCAGCCAGGAACTCCCTAACTTTCCCTCCAACTACCTGGCTGGAGTGTGAAGTATGTAGTGTGTGGTTGTGATACCTGGACAGAGGATCTCCTTTATTGCCTTCAGACGTAATATCACTCCCCCTGGTGGAAGAACAACATTACTGCAACGACCAGGACTCTGGGGCGCTGCAATTACACCTCTAGAGAAACAGGCCATTTAATCCCTAAGAAGCAATAAAAATATAATAATTAAGCCAGCAGATAAGGGTGGGGCCATAATCATCATGAATCAAAACGACTATGTGAGGGAAATTAACCAACTACCTCTACATATAAAAAATCACCCATGACTCCACACCCAGGATTAAGATTAAGATAAACGAGATGCTCAAAAAATATCTTGCTCACAACTGCATTGACCAAAATCCACACCCAACAATACCAGTTTTCTATGTGCTCCCCAAAATTCACAAGTCACTAACCAATTCCCTAGGACGTCCTATAGTGGCATCGACAGATTCCATTTTGTCCCCACTGTCTATCCTCTTAGAGAAGTATCTAACTCCATTTGTCAAGAACACTAAATCATTCATCCTAGACACAGGTCATTTCATTAGGACAATTAAACAGCTTTCCGCTATTTCATCGCAATACCTTTTAACCACTCTGGACGTTAAAAGCCTCTACACCTCAATTAAACATGACCTGGGTCTGGAGGCCGTGTGCGTAATCTCCTACTGACCTCCGACCTTAGCCCTCAATCTCAACAATTCATCCTGGATCTTCTTTCTCTAGTTCTCAAGCAGAACTACCGTATTTTCTGTTTGGAGACCAGTTTTATTTACAAACCTGTGGGACTGCCATGGGATCGAATGTGGCGCCGGCTTACGCCAACCTATACATGGACACCTTCGAAAATAAATACATCTATAATAATGCCCTTTTCCAGACGCATTCAAGATCCTGGCTCCGCTACATGGACGATGTCTTCTGTCTATGGGATGGATCAGCCGACACCTTCTCTCTTTGTATCACAAATTAATGAAGTTATGCCGGAACTACAGTTTGTACCCAACTGGGATATCCAGAAGTTCCCCTTTCATTAAAAATGAATATGGGGTCTTGACACGGACATTTTTGTGAAACCTACAGACTCTAACAACTTACTCTTATACACAAGCTGCCATTCTAAGTCCTCTAGACACAGTCTTCCATGCTCGCAATTTCATAGGGTCATCAACATAGTCTCAGATACCAATCTGATCGAGACCCGATTAGATGGCATGGCTCAAAAATTCAAAGACAGGGAATATCCGGACAAAATTCTCACTATGGAAAAACAGAGAGCATTGGAACACTCTCATCCTGTACTCCAAACCCCCAAACCTGACCGAGTCCCATTTATACATACTCACCACCCTATTATGCCCATGATTTACAAAATTATTAATAAACATTGGCCCCTCCTTTCTGAGGCCTACCCGCAGATAGCACCCTTCCAATCACCCACACTAATGTGTAAACGTAGACCTAGAAATGTTAGGGACTACGTGGTGAAGGCCGATATTGGTAGCTTCATCAAACAAGCCAAACAACAGTTTCTGGGTTCACAGAGAATGGACACATTCCCTTGCTTGGGGTGTGCCTGCTGTGCTAACATAATTAAATCAAGCGAAGTCGTACATCCACATAAGGGCAAGAAGTTTAAGATCAAAGGATTCTATACCTGTGAAACTAACTTTGAGGTATACCTAGTTAAATGTCCTTGTGGCCTCCTGTACATAGGCGAGACCACACAAAATATCAGAGATAGAATCTCGAGCCACAAGTCTACCATCAGATTAAAAAAACCCTGGCTCCCACTCCCTCATCATTTTATCACAGCTAACCACTCTGTATCACAACTTCAGTTTCAGGTAATTGAGAAAGTGGAGAAACCAAAACTCCTTAGGGAAAGAGAGTATTTTTGGATATATACATTGCAGACCCTGTCCCCCAAGGGCCTTAATAGGGAACTGGATTTATCATTTGGATAAGTAAGGCTACTTTCACACTAGCGTCGGGCCCGGCCCGTCGCAGTACGTCGGGCCGAGGTCACCGACGCTAGCGTTGTCTCCGCCGCACAACGGGGGCAGCGGATGCATTTTTCCAGCGCATCCGCTGCCCCATTGTGAGGTGCGGGGAAGTGCGGGGAGGTGGGGGCGGAGTTCCGGCCGCGCATGCGCGGTCGGAAAAAGCGGACCGTCGGGAGCAAAAAACGTTACATGTAACGTTTTTTGCTCCCGGCGGACCGCCACAATGCGGCACAACCGTCTCACGACGGTTGCGACGTGTGGCAATCCGTCGCAATGCGTCGCTAATGTTAGTTAATGGAGAAAAAACGCATCCTGCAAGCACTTTTGCAGGATGCGTTTTTTCTGCAAAACGACGCATTGTGACGGATTGCAGTTAACGCTAGTGTGAAAGTAGCCTAAGAGTGGTGGATCATTTCCCAATAACATGGACTAACTATTCCTTACAGGCTTCTGGATCAATGCCGTTATTCTAACGTCTGCTCTTTTTTTCCCCCTTTCTCCCCCCCCCCTTTCCATCCTCCTTCAGACATCTTGAGAGGGATCTACAGGAACAAAATTTTTTTTTTTACGTTTCTTGCTCTCTTCAATATGACACATCTTGGGTAAGTCCCTCTATGGTCAATAATTTGTATTCCTTATTTTTCGTTTTTGTTTTTTTTTGTTTTTTACTTTTTTACTTTTTTGGTTTTCTTCTTTATATTTCATTCATTCATTTTCCTTATCTTATTTTTGCATTTAATTTAGTTAATTTTCTTACTTCAATTTTACTTTCAGTATAACCAATTTTGCTCAATTTTGTCCTCTAGTTCTTACTTGCTCTCCGTTAGATTATGTAGTGCGTCAATCCCTCCAAAAACTTTCTTTCTATAAGCTAATTTTGCTTTATTGTGTTGCATCTATCATCATCTATATCAGCATTTATTTTTATTCTGATTTTTATTTTTATTTTATTTTTATTTATTATTTTTTATTTTATTTTTTTATACTTTAATTTTAATTTTAATTTTATATATATTTTTGTATTATTTGTTTACTTTATTTTTAGTTTTTGCTCATTTCCATCCATGAGTCTTACTGTGGTTTAAGAAGCAAGAAAATACACCCCTCTCCTTCTTTACTAAATATCCATCCGTCCTTGCGATCCCTTACTATCCTTTATCTCCTATATATTTCCTTCTCTGTTCATGGGCTATAGTATGTTAGACCACGGTCTTCCTACGTCAATTTCACCGCAGGCACAACTTATCTCCACAGAGACCAGCAAGAAATCTTGGCGCAGGCGCCCTTGGCCTGTATATATCTCCCTTTCCGGGAAATACTGCACATGCACGGGGACTTTCTACCGAATACACTATCCACACGCTCCTGCGTGCTATACCCCCTTCCTGATCGCCAGCACGCCGCGCAGCTGCGGTAATGACGCTGGGCCAGCTAAGCACTTTCGCGCAGGCGCACTTGGTATGTACATGTCTCTTATTCCCATATGCATTGCGCATGCACCGGGCCTTCCTCCTGCACGCGCAGGCGCGATAATACTAGTGGCACGCTCCTGCGTACCATGCCTCTTTCCCTAGTGCCGGGACTGCGCATCGCACTGCGCAACTCCGGTATGACGTTAGACGCCACTGGTTTAAACCTATGAGTTAAAAAACTCCAGATACACTAAATAGTATGCTCTGTCCTTTTATTGTATTATACTAAATCACTGTAGATATAGCTGTGTATATTTCTTTGCAAAATTTGTTTATAGATGTCTTTTTTGGGAGTTATTATGTTTTTACTATGGACTGTTTAATTTCATTTGGATATTTTTTTAATGTATTTATGTACAGCACATTTATACTATGTATTTATTTTGCAGTGAGGTTTTGACAAAGACCGCCCTTGGTCGAAACGTTAACCTTACTGTCCGCAATCTATATGTGTCATTAAGCACCTGGTGAGGTCTGTACGCACGAATAAAGAAACAATATTTTTTTGCATAATTTTCAACCATTTTCAACCATTTGAGTGCGGCGGATTTTCTTATGAATATTTGTACTGCAGTATCCAGGCTGCTCCCGGTATGTATGGCATTGATAACAGCATTATGGAAGATGGGGCTGCACCTGCCACTGGATACGGCTGTTTTTTTGGGGATGAGGCCGTCGCTTGGTCTGGCTGTATCATGGGGGCTGCGGCTGCGACCGCCGCTGGGTCTGGCGGCACCATTGGGGCTGCGGCCGCCGCTTGGTCTGGCTGTATCATGCAGCTGCGGCTGCGACCCCGCTGAAACTCCACCCGGATTGGACATGATCCTTCTCCCCCCCAGTTAACTTCAGCCAGGCCCTGCGTTCCGTTACCGGTGTGAGTGGCTGCTCCACCTGCGATCTGGAAGGTGCTCCTTCCGGTTCTCAAGCCCGGGGCCTCCTGCTTTTCATCCGCACACCGCAGAGCATGGAGCGCAGCTACCTTTCGCGCTATTTCCTTTAGCTCTGACCACGAAGGCACAACTCCTCTGCTCCTCGCACGCCACACGGTGCAGCAATGCCAGGTATCACACAGTTTACAAAATCTATGACACACAGCACCCAGCGATGCCGGGGTACGAATCCTGTTCGTGACGCCAAGTTGGAGCGCCCGCTAGGACCGTGGTGTACTCAGGCCGGGTCCTGCAGTACTTAAAGGGGTGGTCACAGTGGCAGTGACACGGTCCGTGGCCCTGGGCGTCCAGTAAAAAGGGATGAATGGAAGTGGAGAATAAAGTCTATAAAGGATAATTCATGACACCACCTGTGGTATTCGACCAGGGATCGCCGACACTGCTTAAAGGGGTCCACTGGGGCTGATGGAGTTGCAGCAGAGATGGTATCGCTCCCCAAAGGCAGAGGTTAGTCCCCCGGACTACCGGTACAATTGGTAAGAGGGATGATTGACGGTGGGGTGCAGGACTGAGGATGCAGGAAATAATAGAAGGACACAGAGATAGCAGTTTGCTTTACCTTTTACTGATGGAATGCAGGTAAAGTCCAGGGTACAGGTAGCAGGTGATGATGGGGTCCGGGCAGCCTGGAAACAGCTTGGGATCCACCTAACCAGGTGGGTTCAGAAGTCCTCCTTCTGTGCTGTGTACTCTGACCCTTGCTGCCTGAAGCTCTGCACAAGTCCTCTCAGTGCTTGTACTCCCAACCTGTATGGCTGACAGCCTGAACCTTTCGTGGGCACTGTCTTCTCACTGGCAGCCCCAGGCTCCTGACTTGCTGTGGTGCCTCCAGGTGTTAGAAGGGACAGGAGACTTGCATTCTCCTGCCCTCTGGATTCAGAGGCTGGTTATGCAATTCCCACACCACCACGGACTCCGGTGTCCGGTCTCTTGGCGCTTTCCTCTGGGGTGAGCCCAATCGCAGCTCCAGACCCCAGTCTCTCTCCTCACGTGCTTTCTTTCTCTTCAGTGTCTCACACTAAACTCACTAACTCCGCCTCCAGACCAGAACTTATAGGGAAGCTACCCTGAAGCTGGGTTTAGAGCTCCCCCTTCTGGTCTGGAGTCAAGACAGTGTTGCATGTCAGTATTACCTGATTAGGGGATCCCTCCTTGTTTCCAGGCATGACATCACCCCCCATGAGGGAGGCAATGCCATTGTGGCAACCTGACTCCTGGGATGCCACACTGATGTCTACTTTTCAGTCTGACGACCGCAGCAGACAAAGCTGGCCTCTTATTGCAGGAAACTCTGTTGGCATTGAGCCTCATTGCCTACAACTCCTCAGCTTTTTCCCAGTTTCCTTTCCTCATACTCACTGAAGTACGCATGTGCAGTCTCCCGCTCGGCCCTAGTGCCCCAATCTTTGTGCACGGCGGCCATAACTCTGATGGCACTCTGCTCACCCTGAGTTTAGACCTAATGGCTTTTGCAGCTCTTAGGGGGTTTTCCTGAGGAGGTATGGTCCTAATTTCTTTGTGCCCTGGTTGATCTCCTGACCCTCTCCGACAGTAATGAGGAGCTCCCAACTCTAGTCAGCTTAGACCCATTTGAGTGGTAGGTCTGAGTCCCTGTAGGAGGAAATGCTTTATCTCACAAAAAGAATCAGCTGTGATCCCATGCTGTAATGTCTGTATAGTATTTGTTTCCTCCCCTGCCCAGGAACTGTGTGGTATGATCAGACCATGTTCCTGCACGGTCAGACACAGCCATTACACAGTAAACAGCAGGTGCACATTTATAAAATTATCTTGGCACAGGAACATTTTTTTTAACACATCCAATTGTGGAAATTATTAATATTCCAAGATCTATTAATTAAATCAACTTTAAAATTAACTTTGCTTGTGG